>NC_086322.1:124945795-125259367 GCF_036172605.1 Pelobates fuscus | reverse complement strand
CTGGAGCTCTGTTGTTTAGTGTAAAGGTGATTGCAGGTTAGAACCACAGTGACAATGCTAAATAATATCTTTATCCTTACACAATAGTACTTGTGTACATGAAACAGGACTGATCCGATCATAGAGGCTGGTACAGCTACCATTGCTTAGTGCATGGCATTTGTTCAATTTGTATTGCCCACAATATCATCTATAAAGTGGCTTAGATCTCTCAGCTAATTCTAATTCCACAGTTTTACATGCAGAATTACTCAAATGAGAAAAGAAAAAAAAAACCTCTGCAGAAGAACTGCTTACATCACGACTCTAGCACTCCCAGCCTTTCAATGCTTCATCGCTATAAAATGTGATGTAATTTGTGCAATATCAGTGTGTCTGGGTGGCTATTGGTCATGGTTAAGCCCTGTTTTTTTTTTGTTTTTTTTTAAATACACCAAAAATAGTTGGATAGAAAAAAAACAAGGGGGGGGGGAAGGGGAGGAGCACGGCACAGTGTCTATAGACTAATAACATCACAAACAATACAATGTGCTTCAGTGATTATGGTGCTTGGAGATTCACTTTATTTAAATATTTCACCGTGTGTCATTTGGATAGAGTTTCATTTAAATTATCCATCAGTATAGCCTCAAGATAAACTATGAAAATATCAGAACTGCCTGATACTTTGTAGCCCAATGCATTGGACACACCTTTGGCACTCAGAGGGTTACACCTATCGACAACAGGTCAATAGCCCATCATTTAGGAGGACAGTTTTAATACAAGAGATTTTAGTTCTGTATCAGTTAGACTGCATGTGGAAAGAGATGAATAGAAGCACAGCGGGACACTGATAATATAGTGGGACCCAGAGCAGTGTGTGTTCTGAAGATAGACTTCACAAAGATCTACAGATGTGATAGAAGAATCCTAGTGCAGTACAACTTATATGAGTAAGTGGAAAAGTCTGGAGCATCACACATGAGAAATGGTCTTGTCACATTGCTATTAAGAGGTCGGTGGTGATTCAAAGTAATCCTCATGGCAAGATTTTGATTGAAGTTGGACAGAGGGAGCTGGAGTAGAATCTGAATGGCAAGACTGTCCAGTTTATTGGTATCTAGGACTTTCTAAATGTTCAGTGAGTGATTGACGTGAATAATCTCAATCCAGGAATAGGATGTTTGACTCTGAAAATGCTGTACATACACACTTGGTTTTCTTATGGATGTGAGGTGATGTATTAAGTTATGTGTTTAAATATTAATATCATTGTGTTGGTGTGTTCATATAATAATAATAATAATAATAAAAAAAAGGGACACTATAGGTACCCTCACTTCACCTCATTGAAGTGGTCTGGGTGCAGCGTCCCTGTCCTCTTAAAGGAACACTATAGTGTTAGGAATATTAAACTATTTTCCTAACATTTTAGTGCCCCTCTGCCCCCCTCCATTGCAGCATCAACCTGCCAGTAAAGAGAGGATTAGACCATAACTCAATGCTTTCCTATGTGGACTTTAAAAAAGCTGGACATCCTCATGCAAAGTACGAGGATGTCCAGTGTTGTTTAATGGAGTCAAACTCTGTGAATCTGAAGTAGGTGTCTCTAGTGGCTGTCTAGTAGTATTAACCCTGCAATATAAACTTTAAAGGTTTTCAGCTGCAGGGTTAAGGAGACCCAGGCCTCTTTAACCCCTTAAGGACGCAAGACGGTTCAGGACCGTCATCGGCATTTTTCCCTTGCCGACCGACGACGGTCCTGAACCGTCCTAAATTTAAAATGTACTTACCCGATCGCCGTCGTTCCCCCGGCGGCGATCGGCGGTGCTCCCGTTGTGGGGAGACTGCCTGCAGCCCAGACAGTCTCCCCATGGCGGATTAGGACCCCTGGGGCCATGTGATCGCCCAACAGGGCGACCACATGGTCACAATAGGTGTCCTAGTCTCTGCCTGCAGGGGGACTGCCTGTGCTGACAGGCAGTCTCCCTGCAACTGTAAAATCATAAAAAAATGTAAAGTGAAAGTTAATAAAAAAAAAATATTATTATATATGTGTATATATATATGATATATAGACATATATTATACCTATATAATATATGTCTATATATCATATATAATGTCATGCCAAGTGTATTTTTATATTAATATGTACATATATTAATATAAAAATACACTTATAATTAATTTACACACGTATATATATAATAACTATATATATATTGTATATATATATTATTATAAAATACGAATAATAAATAATTTAAATTAAATTAAAAAAATTAAAAATAATAATAAAAATTTAAAAAAAAATTATATATCTATACGAAATGTTATTCTAACTGTATTTTGATATTAATATATATATATTTATATCAAAATACACTTAGAATGAAATTGTATATATATCTATGTATATATAAATAAATAAAAAGAATACGAACTATTCATATGTCCATATACAAAATGACATAAATAATTATATAAATATATACGTAGACTTCAAATATATAAATATGCATATATATTTAAATTCTACGTGCGTATTTATGTAATATTTTTACATAATTAAGTTATTTTATTGATTGCAATTTAAGGGACCTGCCTGCCAACCCAGGCCAAAAGTCTAGAGAATTTAATTTGCTAGCACTGTATTTTACCCTGTAACGTTCTACGACACCCTAAAACTTGTACATGGGGGGTACTGTTTTACTCGGGAGACTTTGCTGAACACAAATATTAGTGATTCAAAACAGTAAAACATATCACAGCGATGATATTGTCAGTGAAAGTGACTTTTTTTTGCATTTTTCACACATAAACAGCACGTTTACTGATGATATAATTGTTGTGATACATTTTCCAGTTTTGAAACACTAATATTTGTGTTCAGCAAAGTCTCCTGAGTATAACAGTACCCCCCATGTACAGGTTTTATAGCGTTTTTGAAAGTTACAGGGTCAAATATATGGGTCAAATATTTTTACATTGAAAATGGCCAGGTTGGTTACGTTGCCTTTGAGAGCGTATGGTAGCCCAGGAATGAGAATTACCCCCATGATGGCATACCATTTGCGAAAGAAGACAACCCAAGGTATTGCAAATGGGGTATGACCAGTCTTTTTTAGTAACCACTTGGTCACAAACACTGGCCAAAATTAGCGTTCAATTTAGTTTTTTACTTTTTTCACACACAAACAAATATGAACGCTAACTTTGGCCAGTGTTTGCGACTAAGTGGCTACTAAAAAAGTCTGGACATACCCCATATTGAATACCCTGGGTTGTCTACTTTAAAAAAAATATGTACATGTGGGGTGTTATTCAGCGATTTATGACAGATAATAGTGTTACAATGTCACTATTGATACATTTTAAAAATATATGTTTTGAAACCGCAATATCCTACTTGTACTTATAGCCCTATAACATGCAAAAAAATAGCAAAAAGCATGTAAACACTGGGTATTTTTAAACTCAGGACAAAATTTTGAATCTATTTAGCAGTTTTTTTCATTCGCTTTTGTAGATGAATAAAAGATTTTTCACATAAAAGTCAAAAAACATGTATTTTTTTAAATTTTTCATCATATTTTTTCATTTTTTTTAAATTAAATTACATGAGATTATATAAATAATGGTATGTAAAGAAAGCCCCTTTTGTCCTGAAAAAAACAATATATAATTTGTATATGAACAGTAAATGAGAGAGCGGAAAATTACAGCTAAACACAAACACCACAAAAGTGTAAAAAGATGCCTGGTCGCAAATGTACAACATCGCAAAAAAAGTCCAGTCCTTAAGGGGTTAATGAGATGAAGTGGTCTGGGTGCCTATGCTGTTCATTTAACGCTGCAGCTGAAAACCTTGCAGTTTTCGAGAAACTGTAATGCTTGCATTGCAGGGTTAAGGTTGCCTCTAGTGGCTGTTTAACAGACAGCCACTAGATGTTCTTTCTGTCGTTTCACAGAGTTTAAAGGAACACTATAGTCACCTAAATTACTATAGCTAAATAAAGCAGTTTTAGTGTATAGATCATTCCCCTGCAATTTCACTGCTCAATTCACTGTCATTTAGGAGTTAAATCACGTTGTTCCTGTTTATGCAGCACTAGCCACACCTCCCCTAGCTATGATTGACAGAGCCTGCATGAAAAAAAAAACTGATTTCACTTTCAAACAGATGTAATTTACCTTAAATAATTTTATCTCAATCTCTAAATTGAACTTTAATCACATACAGGAGGCTCTTGCAGGGTCTAGCAAGCTATTAACATAACAGGGGATAATACAATATTAATTAAACAGAACTTGCAATAAAGAAAAACCTAAATAGGGCTCTCTTTACAGGAAGTGTTTATGGAAGGCTGTGCAAGTCACATGCAGGGAGGTGTGACTCGGGTTCATAAACAAAGGGATTTAACTACTAAATGGCAGAGGATTGAGCAGTGAGGCTGCAGGGGCATGTTCTATACCCCGAAACTGCTTTATTAAGCTAAAGTTGTTCAGATGACTATAGTGTCCCTTTAAACCCTTTATTTCAGCAATAAAGTCCTAAAGCGCTGACTCGGTCTCCGCTTCCTTGGACATCAGTGCTGAGGGGAATCCTAATTTGCATGCTCGGTACGTGCATTGAATCATAGCTTTCCTATGGGGGATATGAAGATGCTGCTTGTCCTCGGGCACAGCGTGAGGGCGTCCAGCGTCGTTTCACAAAGTTAAAGGGACACTATAGTCACCTGAACACCTGAGCACCACAGTGTTCCTTTAACCAAAAGAAATGTGTTGTGTAAAGATTTTAACGTGCACTTAAATATAAAGTAATTAATTACACTCAACTTCTGTAGCAAATTAGATCCTAAACTATCACCATATGAGGGATCTTAAAAAGCATGCAATTTTAGTATCAAAATGTAGTTTTAATTGGCCGAAATTGTCATTGATAATGCAGAAACGTTAATTCCTCATTATCAATGTGGCCAGTGGGATGGTACCTAGGTGCCAGGAAGAGCCCAAGTTTATATTATATTTGTAAGCAGTTCAATATTAAAGGAAAACTCCAGTGCCAGGAAAACAATCCGTTTTTCTGGCACTGCAGGTTCCCTCTCCCTCCAACCCCCCCAATCCTGAGTTGCTGAAGGGGTGAAACCTTGTCCCTCGTCGCTGCCTCCTCCTCTGCGCCGCTCCTCCTACTGACTCTGCATTAGCGCTCCCCATAGGAAAACATTGAAAAAGATTTTCAATGCTTTCCTTTGGGGAAATGAGCGATGCTGGAGGTCCTCACACAGCATAAGGACGTCCAGCGACGCTCTAGCAAAGAAAATCTTTGCTATAAATCAGGAAGTTCCCTCTAGTGGCTGTCTAGTAGACAGCCACTAGAGGTGGAGTTAACCCTGCAAGGTAATTATTGCAGTTTATAAAAAACTGCATTAATTACACTTGCAGGGTTAAGAGTAGTGGGAGTTGGCACCCAGACCACTCCAATGGGCAGAAGTGGTCTGGGTGCCTGGAGTGTCCCTTTATACTGGTAGATGGCAAGCTGTAGTTGTTTTGTTGCTGATCTTTTTCCTTTAGTAGTAATAATAGGAGCACTCACAACTTGCCTATCTGTGGGGTTGGCCCCTTTTTTACTCACAGGTAAAACCTGTTATAGATTAATGTACCGTATATACTCGAGTATAAGCCGACCCGAATATAAGCCGAGGCCCCTAATTTTATCCAAAAAAACTGGGAAAACTTATTGACTCGAGTATAAGACTAGGGTGGGAAATGCAGCAGCTACTGGTAAATTTCTAAATAAAATTAGATCCTAAAAAAAATATATTAATTGAATATTTATTTACAGTGTGTGTATAATGAATGCAGTGTGTGCGTATGTGTGTGTGTATGAGTGCAGCGTGTGTGTATGAGTGCAGCGTGTGTGTATGAGTGCAGCGTGTGTGTATGAGTGCAGCGTGTGTTTATGAGTGCAGCGTGTGTGTATGAGTGCAGCGTGTGTGTATGAGTGCAGCGTGTGTGTATATGAATGCAGTGTGTGTGTGCATGAATGCAGTGTGTGTGTGTATGAATGCAGTGTGTGAATGCAGTGTGTGCAGGGCCGGTGCAAGGATATTTGCCGCCGTAGGCAAAAAATTTTTTGCCGCCCCCTCCCCCCCCATATGTCCTGACTTCCCCTCCTCCTCCCTCAGTGGTCCTTACCTCCCCACCCCCGTGTTCCTTCACCCCCCCCCCCCAGTGGTCCTGACTCACCCCTCCCCTAGTGGTCCTTACCCTCCCCTCCCCTAGTGGTCCTTACCCTCCCCTCCCCTAGTGGTCCTTACTTCCCCATCCCCTCCCATAGTGGTCCTTATCCCACCCCCTCCCTCTCATAGTGGCCCTTATCCCCCTTCTCCCTCCCATAATGTTCCTTATCCCCCCCCATCCCTCCCATAGTGGTCCATATACCCCCCCTCCCTCCCATAGTGGTCCTTATACCCCCCTCCCTCCCATAGTGGTCCTTATACCCCCCTCCCTCCCATAGTGGTCCATATACCCCCCCCCCCCCCCTCCCTCCCATAGTGGTCCTTATACCCCCCTCCCTCCCATAGTGGTCCTTATACCCCCCTCCCTCCCATAGTGGTCCTTAGCCCACCCCCTCCCATAGTGGTCCTTATCCCACCCCCTCCCATAGTGGTCCTTATACCCCCCCTCCCTCCCATAGTGGTCCTTATACCCCCCCTCCCTCCAATAGTGGTCCTTATCCCCCCCCCTCCCTCCCATAGTGGTCCTTATACCCCCCTCCCTCCCATAGTGGTCCTTATCCCACCCCCTCCCATAGTGGTCCTTATCCCACCCCCTCCCATAGTGGTCCTTATCCCACCCCCTCCCATAGTGGTCCTTATCCCACCCCCTCCCATAGTGGTCCTTATACCCCCCCTCCCTCCCATAGTGGTCCTTATACCCCCCCCTTCCTCCAATAGTGGTCCTTATCCCCCCCCCTCCCTCCCATAGTGGTCCTTATACCCCCCCCCCCCCCTCCCTCCCATAGTGGTCCTTATCCCCCTTTTTTTTGTTATTATTTTTTTTTATTATTATTATTTTATTTTTTTTTATTTATATATTTATTTATTTTCGTCCCCCCTCCCTGCTTGATATATGGCAGGGAGGGGGGCTCCTTCCCTGGTGGTCCAGTGGCATTGGCAGTTCAGTGGGGGGGAGAGGGGGGCTGGCAGAGCTGTAACTTACCTGTTCTGCAGCTCCTGTCAGCTCTCTCCTCCTCCGCGCGGTCTGTGCAGCTCCTTCTATCAGCTCACACTGTAAATCTCGCGAGAGCCGCGGCTCTCGCGAGACTTACACTGGGAGCTGACCGAGGTGCTGAACGGACGGCGCAGAGGAGGAGAGAGCTGACAGGAGCTGCAGAACAGGTAAGTTACAGCTCTGCCAGCCCCCCTCTCCCCCGGTCTGTATTATGGCAATGCAAATTGCCATAATACAGACAGTGACTCGAGTATAAGCCGAGTTGGGGTTTTTCAGCCCAAAAAATGGGCTGAAAAACTCTGCTTATACTCGAGTATATACGGTAAATAGATCCTCGGTTTAATTAGCTACTGCAATAGCATTCCAATTCGAAACGAAAATTATAAACAAAAAGTTCACAGAATGGTGGAGTGCAAAGCAAAAATACATTCATACAGGGGGAAGATCTGAGCGGCAACCCCATGCCTGGACTCAATGTGATTTGCTCTGACTGGCTGCTAAATTTTATTACATTTGCCAAGCTCTGGTTTTCGGGATCAGATCGTTCGTTGCCTTTGTCCAAGCACATTTTGTATTAACGGCTGTCATACTTTCTCCAGCTGCAGTTGGAGAATTTTTAGAAAGTTTGACCTTTAACCCCTTAAGGACACATGACGTGTGACATGTCATGATTCCCTTTTATTCCAGAAGTTTGGTCCTTAAGGGGTTAAAACAGAACTAGAAATTAGCCCTAAATACTCATCTCAACTCTTGAAATGCTGCCACATAAATGCAAATTGATAATGAACAGCTGTCAAGCTGCAATTGAGCTTAGAAATCTGGTATGCAGTAGCTGTGTACATATAACATGTGCATGGCATATCCACAGTCAGAAGACTCTGGGATGCTGCAACAGGAAATAAAGTGTCTAATGGAATTTTGGCTGTAGTTCCACGAGAAACTTCAGCCAAATCATTGCAGGTCATTCCTATTGGGAAGCTAAGGAGTTGCACATTCTAATCAGATACCCAAGGGGAATGCAGAACATATAAGGAGATCACCCATATGCATAAATTTGGTTGTAACCTTACTCCTTATCCTGGAAACGTTTGGCTGATGGTAAGTGCTGATAACTAGAGTAAAGCCTAGGGTTTTGTCTGCGTATTATTTTTGATTGTGATCATGGCTCCATTTAAATCCTTTCAATGATTTACTGATGAGTAGGTATTAGTAGCCGTCAAGGCAGTGTAAGTTTTGGAAATGTTATTGTATACCCTTAAGTGGACTACTGTGCTAGGCTATCTCCAAGGGACATATTTCTAAAATGTATTTTATTATAGAGTTGGAATTATTAAAGCAGTAGAAATATTTTGTTAATATAGTTATTTTAGCTCATCCAAAACACATACATTATACATTCTGAGCTAAGAAAAAAACAGAACCGGACTAGATTATTGGCTCTTAATCCCTCGATGGGTCCCCCAGTTATAAGGCCTACAATAGCGGTATAGAGTTTTATAATCCTGGGAATTACTTAAGGTTTGTTACAGACTTGGTTGGCATATGGGATATTGCAATGGAAGAATGGGTCAATTGCATAATTTTATATTTGAAGAATTAATAAACAAATATTGGGCCATTTGGTTAGATTATAGATTAGTACTAGAAGAACTCTGTAAACATGTGTTAGGTGTTTCTAATGATCCAAGAATATACCTTGTGTGTGTGTGAATATGATAAACATATATACATTTGTATAGTACACGTCTGCCTACAGCTACAGCATTACCGTAATTAGTTTGTGCCATTTGTAACAACAGATGTACATGTTCAATTATCACAGGGAGTACTTATTCTTTTCTGCATTTTCTAGCAGTGTCAGAATTGAGTGCTGGGTTATTTTACAGGCAGTAACAGAAATCTATGACGGGTGTATATTTCTTTGTTCAAGTTAATATCCTATCTTTCTCTATTCTTACTAAGAAAGGGTAATTTATGTTGAATTGCTTGCATGGATTTATTTCCTTTCAAGTTTCAATCCATATTTACCTCATTGATATCTGAAAGTATACCCAACTGTTGTCAGATGATGTATCATGCTCATTTCAGATGTACTCTTGTGATGGATATAGATTTTCCTAGTGTACATAGTCTACACTTACTAATAAAGCCCCTGCTCAGCCAATATTTTATTATTTTGATCACGAGTATATGTAGTGAGGAAGGGGAGTCTTTGACGTAAGGCCTAGCTTGTGCAAACCCAACACACTGTTCTCTGTCTCGTAATCCTTTGTGCTATACACTCGGGTATGTTTGTATTTACTGTACCGCCCATCATCCTATAGTATATGTATTTTGTGTCCATATGCTTGTTGTATAGATTGTTTTTACAAAACATCCTTATGGATATATACAAAATTCACATATTGTCAGAAGGCTTTGGAATAATCCTTGCAAAAATTAAGGGAAGCTTGCTGCTCTGAATGTACAGATAGTAGTCTTAAATAGTATATCAGAACCACATGTCCAGTGTCTAAAAATGTTTGTCATTTTCGTGTAATCCATATTTTCCTCCAGTTTGGTTGAATTATGTCACAATTCCTAGGGGGGGGGGGGGGGCGATGACATTAATTTAGTGCCAGGATTCCAGAACCCCATAATATTCAAGTATTTATGGTTAATCCGCATTTGCAGGCCATGAAATGTTTGTGTCCTTTGCAATTTTACTTCAAATAACCTGTGGTACAAGTGAGATGGTCAGCCCTGTTTTGCCCATTCTAAGAAATTGCTATGCATCCTAAACTGTGTATTGTCTAATTAGTAATGATGTAGTGTACGGCAGATGGCAGTAGCATTCTGAATATACCTCCCCTTTAAGAAATCACTGTAAAACTGTTATGACCAATTAAAGTAGACCATTAATAAACAAAAGTTAAACATCTGTTGTTTGGAGAAGAATGTCTTTGGAGATTATTGTTATCAGAATCCATTAATACAAGCACTTTATAATGTCAACACATCCACTTTTCATAGGAATGTATTGGTACAAACGTCCAGTAGCACACTGTAGAAGTATTAAAGTGCACCTGTCAAAGAAGAAAAAAAAACAACACATTAGTGTACATTTTATCTAAACAGTGTACTTTAATTTTGTATGACAATCCTATATTTATGCTGTTGGCTTTGTGGTAAAAGATAACAACAACAAAAAAACTACAGTGGAGCAAATATCTCCATCAGCTGACACACAGAAGCATAAAAATGTCTAGCAGCAGTCAGGCATCATATGTGCTGGGGCAGTTCTGTCCATTCATGCTACATCCTTGGGGGTGGCCATCTTAGAGGAGGCATTGATTTTCAGGTAAGCAGTGCTTCCATCTGGTGAGTTGAGACAATGGTGCAGTAATTGTCCCACTGCTAGAAGGGGTATCTTTTTACTGTGCTCTCCTGGCACGTGTTAAATTACTTAGGCTTAATCCCTTCCAGCACCATATGGTGAAAATGTAAAGATAAGACCTCTGCTGATCTCATCCTGCCACATTACACTATATAGGTAATGGTGAGGAACGGGATAGACACATAGATTTAAATGGTGAGGAGAGGATGAATGGAAAGAAGCATGGTAAGACATTGATAGTAGGGTCAATGGGTGAATGGCAATAATTGTAGGGACAAGGAGGAATGAGGAGAGACATAAGGGAAAGAGGGGCATAGGAAGTGAGGCGTTTGGGAAGATAAAATATGACACTGGGAGCAAGAGTTGTAGGGACCCAGATACTGGGGTGAACGCCTTACGGTATACAATGTGGGTGAGAGGAGGTTTGGAATGCTGGGCCAGGTAATGGCATAAAGCTGCTGTCTGGTGTTGGATATGTAATTAGAGTTGTACAAATGGCCAAGAGCACAGTTGGAATAATAGGGCAAGGGACTAGTCTTGTGCATTTAGTGTTGGATATCATATTAGGCATGTGTAACTGGGTCAAGACAAGGAATTAATGGTATAAAGATGGAGCAGGAGGTAGCATTTTTTTTTACAAACAGGTGATGGCTTGCATGGGAAGTAGCTGAATAAGGCTGGGTTTGGGCATAAAGCTAGGGTGAGGTTTGGCTTTAGGAGAGTACATTTGTGTGTGTATAGAGAAATAACACTAGGCTGTGTACTGGGGACATTGCACAGGGTTAAAGGTTTACAAAAAACAAATTTCAATGCATTTGAACAATGCAGCTAATTTATGCATTCTTAGTTTTGCAAGTCCTAAAGTAAACACCTTTATAACCTGAATGGACATTAGCTGCTTTAGAGCTCTGAGCAGGGAGACAAAGGCCTCCCCACCCCCCCAAATCCTAAAGTAAACCATCTGCTGATGTTGAGTGTAAGATAGGGTCCAAATGCATATATATTTTCTGAAAGTACTTAAGGAGGCTGTTTGGCTACAAAAATAGTCATGTAACTCCTAAACAGCAGAGAATTTAGAAACTGCCGGCACGTGATCTATACACCAAAATCACTTTAAGCTGCAGGGATTTTGATTCTTAGACTAACCCATTAAAGGAACACTGGGGATACCATAACCATTTCAACTGATTGAACTGAAATGTACTGGACCATCCACCACAGCTCAACGATTTACTCACCCTTTAGCAGAGCTGCCTGGCCATACCTGGGGTAGCATGGCCAGTGAAAGGTTGAGAGCGTCAGCTTAGTGCTCTTAGCCAATCTCTGCCTGATCCCTGGTATGACTTGGCATTTCATGACGAGAAAGACATGGGATCAATTTCCTATATGTATATATCCAAATATTTTAAATGGCTGAGGAAGGATGCTATTCTTTTACGAGATCTAGTTTGATGATCACGCAGTGGGGGTATATTGATAACCATGCCATATATAATATATGAAATAAATGGTTATCAATATACCCCACCACGTGATCATCAAACTAGATCTCGTAAAAGAATAGCATCCTTCCTCAGCCATTTAAAATGTTAGGATATATATATAAATGTATCCAGGCCTAAGTATCATATTTTCACATGCTAATTTTAAAGCCCATTTATTGTACTTTGATCACATTTTTCTAAAAGCTTTATGACTATGGAGCTCTGTGATACACTCCTACATAGCTAGAAAAGAGAGGCAATCAGTAGTACACTAATCATATGAGATATATGCGCTATCATTATACAGACTAGTTTGCTTATTGTGGAGGTGGTGTAGAGATTTTTCCCACTTTTGGTGTTGTATAGCAGTTTCAGTAACACATTGGCTTTCGCAGGTGTCTGCATCAGATTTTCATGTCACTACCTCTCAGTGCTTTTATAATATCAGAGGTGTGAAACAGCTTTTCCCATCATTCCTGTGTGGGTGGGGGGGTTGGATAAAGAGATCCCTGTAGCCCAGGGCCTGCTTGTGATGAACAAGTTTACATTCCAGGGCTGAGAAGTGACATTCCAAAGCTGGCTGACGTGCAAAGCTGGAATGTGAATTCAGAGGCCCTGAACAAGGGAGCCATAGTGACAGCAGGATACAGTAGCAGCAGCAGCAGCTTCTGTGCTACTCCGCCGATCTCCTTCATGGGAACTCAGTTCCCAGCCAGCTGCACACAGCAACGCCCTCCTCACTGTGAGAAGACACTGCTTTACCGAGATCAGTGGAAGATATAGCATTATACAGTGATGATTAAACAGCGATGATGACATCCTGACCACTTCCACCTCCTTGGAGATATCATATGTGGGAGCTCCTTCCCTGCAGATCAAGGCTTGTATGAATGGGAGGATCACTTCCTGGAGTGCCAACTCACACAGCATAGGGAAACTTTAACTTTTGTTCCATGCACCCTTCCCTGCTAAATACACAGGCTTTGCCTCCATCGTGGATGTTTTGAGTGCTGCGGATTGTGGATTGGAATTCTAAACTAGTTTGGCTGCTCTGAGAAGGCGCGCTGTTGTTATAATATCTAGGAGCAGGAAGTCTTGGCAGGGCTTTTAAACAGGCATGTGTTTTATTAAGGTCTAAATTGGATGGAGTGCTCTGCTTTCTGTTTCCTTCACGAGGTTTATAAATGACATGACCACATAACCCGATGATGTAATGGCCATCGCTCATGGAATGTACAAAGAATGAAGATTTGAACAGTCCTAGGAAACTACGAGTTCTAAAAAAAAAAAAAAATGTTTTTCTAAAAACTGTTGTATCTATCAGCATTTGGTGGACTGGATATTCCGAACTTCATTGATTGCGGTCACAGGTATGTGTGTATTCACTGCAAAGTTTTCATTTTCCCTTCTGAAAGCAAAAAAAAAATAAACATTTTGTACTAAAGTAAATAGATCGCAATTTTACTTTTTTTTTTTTTTGCTTTTAACACAATTAAAAATAACATTTTACAGAATACTGGGTCGACTCTCCACTGTGATATCATGATTTAAATGACACACTAATGTGGAGTTGTGAAAAGTGGAAGGCACTAGCCATTTTAGTTCGGTTCCTGAAAGTGGGAGGGGATGGAGTCCAGACAAAGTGCTAGGCTGCCAGTCATGTTGTCTCCTAATTACAGGCTCTGTAAGTGCCTCCTGCTTGCAAGAATCAGGCATGCTGGAAATCAATGGCTGCCAGCATTGGCTGGCTCTTAGTCTCTAAATACTAGGCCTCCAACTCTGCAGCCTGTTACTCAGATATTAGTAATCCATTTAACTCTTTGTGAATTGGAGAGGGAAGGTTGTTCACAGCCATCAGATAAATGAATCATCCCTTCATTGCAAAATGTCAGTGTCTGGCTTGTCTGTCAGTATATTGGAATGTGCAGTTTTTATATGGGGTTTTATATACATGGAACAATTTGAAACGTGTTAATGTAAGGGGAATGTATAGGCAGAGTTTAACACTCTAAATACAAACCTAGAGTTATCGTTCACCGTGTGTGCTTTGGAAAACTAAATTGAACATCATTTATACATTTTTAAATGTTTGCTTTCCCTAATATAACTAGGGGGGCAATCTCGGTGCAATACAAAGTAGTTACTATGATACTCGTCTGCAGTTGCAATAAAGGTTCTTTTTTTAAAGTGATCAATATAACACTTAATTTTTGTGTGTGTCTCCCCCCCCCCCCCCATTGTTTTACAACTGTGTGAAACCCAATTTATTATTCTTTATTTTAAATCAGCATCCTAATAGAAACTTTGTCACACAGGTACATATATCGAATAATAAAAAAAAAAACATACCCGACTGCTATATTTTAAATTCTGAAAAGATCAACCTTAACAGAAATAACATAATAACATGTAAATGGAAGGAGGAGAGAAAACGAGTAGGGAATCAGAACGCCAATTACTTTGTTTTTATGGACTCCAATTTGAAAAATAAGACCCCTTTCTATTAAACCCTGAGTTGGTAGTTGGGTGCCAGACCCACCTTGTTTTCAACTATCACTAATGTATACTAATGGGTAACACATGAAAACTGCTCTACAGTATGGCACATTCTAAAGTTACTGGAAGGAAATAAAATAAAGAATCAATCCAAAACTCACAAATTATAGAAATTTCAGGGCAACACTTTTCATGTAATGTCCATTTATAGGACAAAATGATGTGTGTCTTGGAAACCATGAAGAATATTGCAACCCAAACTGGCAGGTATATCTGTAGGGTTATTATTGCAGGGATTGCCAAGTATTTACCAGGACAATACACATTTTAAGTAAACTAGTGAACTATTTTCCACACTACAGCATACCAATCAGCATAAAAAAGATATACCGGTTATAAGACAAGCAAAGGGTATTAACTGAATGGGAAATTACAACTTTTATATCAAAATAGTTAAATTTTTCTGACAATTATGGCATATTATCTTTATGCAGAGTATCAACATGTATGTAGCATTAAAATGATGCAGGAAGGAGTTCAATGTAATAATCTAGGGCTAGACAGTTTTTAGGATTACACTTTTATTTTTTATTTTGCGTCTCTGAATCAAAAACTGTTACATTCTATAGGACAGTACCATGTCTTAATCATCTGGGAACTTATGTTATATATCATTGTACAATGCTATGGAATTTGTTGGTGCTATATAAATAATAATAATATGGATATTCTACCCAATTCATTCTCATCCATTGATATGTCATGCTGTCTATTGTGTTCTGGATATAATGGAAAGCTGTGGTGTGTGTTAAAAAATATCAAAATCTAATTGAAGTTTGCTTTATATAGACAATTAGCAATGTGTTTGGTTAGATTTAACTCCACACTTACCTTAATATTGCTAATTAGTCTTTTGAAGAGTCAGTAATCTGATCTGTGGGCTGGGTCAGCCATAGCCTCAAATGACCTTTTGTGATTGAAAGACAGATTGTGCTCAGTCCTTCAGACCTTTGTCTTTCCTTGAATGTCCAGTTTCCAAATTGTGACCAAATAGTCTCCTGCTTACCTCTGCAGAATGTTGGGGGGGGATGGAATGGATATTGGCAGTGTGCAATTGCAAGCAGTCCACTTTAAACAAATCAGCATTATTTTATTACAACTAAAATTGAGTTTAGCTAATAGAGGATTTTAGTGCAAGGTATTTGATTGCATTGGTGGAGAAAATACTTCAGACTCTGCCATGTTCATTTCTAAGAAACAATTACCCACATAAAATAAACGGTGTTTGGGGACAGGCAGAATGAGTTCACCTCCCCGTTTCCTTCACACACAAACGATCTGATTCTTAAACTCTCCCTTCCATCTTTATTAATCCAGTTTCTCTTAATATCTGCTGCAGTAAATGAGAGGTAATGCTCCTGCATTGTATTCATTGTTAATGATATGAGATATTTAAGGCAGCTGTGCAAATAAAGGAACATTGATTTTCTCAAGTGAAAGGGAAGTAATTGCCCTTCAGTAAAGTATAGCTTCAATATGTGAAACTAGTTAACTAAATGCAGCAAATAACATGGGTAGATGCATACACATTTTTTGTATTCCTACATTGGCCTGGAGAAAAGCGACTGTCTTTGTCAGTGCAGGAAATATTTGCTTACTGATTGCCATCTAATTCTTTCTATAACTAGTGGATATGTTTAGATGGCTTTGGGATCAGTGTGGTATCTTGATTCTTGCTGCTTGTTTTGCAGCTTAGAGAAGACAAACATTGTTAATGGGCTGTAGAATTGATTTGTTTATTTTGTTACCTATTTTCTTGGCTCCCATGAGCCTTAAATATTGTGTGTGAGAGAAATGTGTGTGTGTGTGTGTGTGTGTGTGTGTATGTGTGTGTGTATGTATGTGTGTGTGTGTGTGTGTGTGTGTATATATATATATATATATATATATATATATATACACACAAAACAAATATAGCTTGGCACTCACCCTGTCTCAATATTGTAGTTTTAGATGCCTTGGTGCTATCCCACGTTTAAGAGATATGTATGCAGAAATAAGGGAAGCACTCTCCGGTCTTGATAAAAGGTCCTTCAGTATTTTATTTCCAAAAACGGATTTACATCCAAGAGGAAGACCCTGAGGGGTCGAAACGTCGATCTAAGTATGTAAATCCGTTTTTGGAAATAAAATACTGACCGGAGAGTGCTTCCCTTATTTCTGCATATATATATATATATATATATATATATATATATATATATATATATATATATATATACACTCACTTTATTGGCACGGTCCCTCCATTCAGTGGAGCAGTTTAACACTAAGGTTCCACAATCTCCTGTAGCCTGGTCCTGCCCCTGGTGAAGGCAGAGATTACACACTTTCTTCCTAGCCATACCAATTTATACCAGCAATGGGTGACTGATTAGCTGAAAGCAGTCAGCAGACACTCTCTCTCAGCCAGTTACCACCTCCAGTTGTTGCTCAGACTAATGCTTCCTCATTAGGCCAACCACCATGGAGAGGATGGGCTGCAGAGGACTCTCATTCCGCATTAAAAATGATTTAAAGCTGTATGGGTCAATGGTGCCAGTCGATTCCAGACACTATAACCACTTCAGGTAGATTAAGCTGTTAGTGTACAGTGCCTATAGTGTCCCTTTAAGTGGCTGGAGACCCACTTAAAAAAATACAAATAAATAAAAAATAACTAATACTGCACAGTGTTTCTCTTTGTAAAATAACTCTATTCATGCAGAGAAATTAGCTACTGTATTTTCCCTGTGGTTTGTAAGCCGGAGTGTTCCTTTAATTTGTGCACATTGAGAGACGTACTTTTTTATGTATATAGTAATTAGAGGGGACTCTTACTTGGTCCTTTGTGTTAATTTCACAAAATGAAGTTCTTGCATCATGTTTGCATTGAACATGTGCTTATGGGAGATAGCCTGGTCAGTGTAAAATGTTGTGTATCTGCTAAAATATTTATTGGTTTTACTGAGCTGGGGCTCAAAAGTATTGGACCAATATTTACACAGATTTTCCCAGCTAGGGACAGGCGTGTATGTTGTTTTTCCTTGAAGAGTGATCAGTAGTATATTCCTGTCTCAGATTAGAATTTTGGGGACATTACATGTAGAGAAACCCATGGGAATATCATTCACACTGTACCTGGCTGCAGGGTATGTCAGTTCTCAACTCCAAGTCTTAATCTCCTATCACAGTTCTTACAGTCGATACACTGCCCCAAGGGCTCCACCAAAAAATCTTCATAGGGAGTGGGTGGCTTCACAGTGATTCTTTTGTTAAATGCAATGTTAGAGGCTTTGTTGTAATGGGTGTACATTGAAAAATACTCTGGCGACTCCAGTCATCTGATTTAAAGTTGGTTTTCTTTTGAAGTGGTGCTGATCGATGACCTCTTTTACAGCAATTTAATTGCTAATAATGCAGTACTTTACCTTGGAATCCTTCCAATTTCTACTCCCTATTTCGATGGGACCTCATTATAAGTTAAATCATTCATTCCATGGATTACATTAACATTATTCTTTACACCCCAATTTTAGGGGACTGTTAAAGGAATACAAAACTATATTTCTAATAATTTAGTTTCCCTGTCCCTATCTAGTTTAGTGCCATTCCCCCTCCTACTGTTTGCCATAAAAAGTTATTTACCAATTTCCAAGGCCCAATTTCTATGAGGAGATGCTGATTGGCACCGTGCTGCATTTTGCAGTGCATGTGCAATAATTTACCAATGCTTTCCTATGGGATTAGCTGAGATCATCATGATTCTCAGCCTTGGAGGCGGAGCCAACGGCTGCAAGACCAGGGCAGGGAAAAAATGGAGTATAATTACCGTTTCAGGTTGATCAGAGTGAGACCGACCACCTAAACAGCCACACCAGCAATATAGAGTCTGGAAAATATTGTATTGTTGACACTATTATTATTACCATTTATATGGCGCCAACAGATTCAATATTATAAGAGAGGGAAATTTAGCTATAAATAAGACAATTACAAGAAAACTTACAGGAACGATAGGTTGAAGAGGACCCTGCTCAAACGAGCTTACAGTCTATAGGAAGGGGGGTATAAAACACAATAGGACAGGGAATAGCAATCAAAATTGGTGGGAGTGAAGCAGAGCTGGAGGAGAGAGAGTAGATAGAGTGTTGCGCCCTTTCTGATTGGTATGTGACTTTGTGTTGCAGTCCCCAACAAGGTCCATGTGGGTGTACCCCTTGCATGGGGATTTTTGCCTCCAGAGAATTCATTTAAAAAAAAAATCATATCTGTAACAAAATAAATACATACTTTGGGGGTATTGTATAAGCCTTGAATGCTCTTGGTTTGCTCCTTATAAATATCCCTCCAACAGAGCTGGTAGTTTCAGCATGGGATCTGATCATTGTGGTAGACAATGACATGTTATCAACACCCTTATATCAGTGTGTGCATAGACAGTACGTATGACAGCAGCTGGGATTAAATACAATTTTATTCTTATATGTGTGATGTATAATTCTACCGAGATCCCTACCTGATCTCCGGTGTCCGTTATTAACAGCATTTCCCACACACGGTTACTCTGCAGAGAGAGAGTAACTCGCATGTCCGTAACGGCCTCACCCTCACACCTGACTTCTCCCTCAAGCAATATGTCTTGGCGTCTCACTCTCATGTCTCACTCATCGCAGCCAATCCTTGTCAGATACTTTCCCACATGCTTCGGGGACAGCCAGAGCCGATGACTGGATCATAACAGTGCCTGCGAAGTGACGTTCTGCTTAGCCGGCCGCAAGACCCCCGTGACTAATTAAAGATCCGACCGAGATTTACCAGCATTGCCTTTGCAATGAGGCACCCCTGCCTCAACCCATGAATTCCTTGAATGTAGGGCCATTTAAATTGTTTCTTTGCAGACGGTATATAAAGCTAATCACAATCACTTTATGATGGGCTGGGACCTACATACCTGTATACAATCTGGTAGCAAAAATGTGTTTGGTAGTGATTTTGTAAGCATATCTCACTGTATGCTTACGTAGCTTATTCATCACTTTTCTAAACATCTCACAGTTTGAACCATTTCCATATGGGAACTCTTAAAAAGTTATTTGTGTCTGCTGATGGATTGACCTGTCCACACCTATCCTAAAAGGAGGCATTTTTTTTTTTTTACCTTCTAAGGACTGCTGAATGAATTAGGAAAGTAGGCACATACACTCCAGTCCACTGGACTCACTGTTGAAAGACGATGAAGCTGTATTGGCCAATCTTTTCCCTGATGGGTCAGATAGTTGGCCTTTGCCCTTTCCTATTTAAGCTGTAGGGAGCTCCTACTGTTCTTTCAGTGGATATTAAGGTTGCCTGTTTTATCTTTGACTCTGGAAACATTCCATTCTTTGGATATTGCATTCTACACAATATTTACGCGCATGTGATCTATTTTGAGCTTCCTTTTCCGGTTTGTCCTTTATAATCGGCAAGCTTAGTAGTTCTCAATACTGTTTAACATAGTCACCAATCAAGAAGCCAGGGCTGTGCTGAATTATGCCAATTTTCACTGTCAAACCATCTTAAGACCCTTTTTGTGTTAATACATTTTTTGTTCTTCAACAAAACATATAACTAGTTAATAACCAGAGACAGACCTTTGCTTTTGCACTTACAATGCACAGCATGCTCACATGTCAGAAAGGCTTGACATCTAAATTGAGTTACTTTTAGTGGTTATTTTAATATCCAAAATGTTGTGCGCAACTAGTACAATATTATGAGTCATGACTTCTGAGGACCATGATGTGTCAAGTCCACCATTTAGCTATAAGAAATGACAATAGTTAAAGGAACACAATAGTGTTAGAACAAAACTGTATTTCTAACATTTCAGTGTCCCTCTGTCCCTGTCCCCCCTCACATTCTGCCCCGGGCAAATAAATGAAGGGTTAAAACCTTTTTTACGGAAGAGGGGGTGTGTCCTGGACTCCGACCATGGCGGCAGCATAACCCCTCGGCTCCTTACCACCCAGCAGCATACAGCACTCTACAGCCCTCACCCGCCGCGTTAATGGGACGCACAAAGCGACAAGACACTCCACAGACCTCCAGGAGCAAACAGCCGCACGCACAGACGGGCCCAATGGACGATTACCTGGGCACTCCCGCCGGTCTCCGACCGGGAACCCCCGCATCCAACATGGCGCCGGCATCCACGTGCTCCGGAGAGGAACCCGTTACTCTGGCTGACATAGGAGCTGAACTTCGGCGGATGTCAGCACAGATGGTCACAAAAGCAGACCTCACTAGGGTCTCTGACACCCTGCATGCTGCGCCGAAGGCAGAAGTGGCGGGAATCAGAGCAGACTGCACGACGCACGCATCACCGCCATGGAGCAACGCGTAGAACAGGCAGTGGGGAGGAATAAAGCTACAGACACAGCAATTAAACGGCAAGGAGATCTATTGCTGGCCATGCGGTGACAATTGGAAGACCTAGACAACAGAGGTCGCCGCAACAATATACGGGTGCGTGGCGTGCCTGAAGCAGACAGCTCGGGAGAGAACGTGGCAGAAACTCTTGCCCAACTTTTCCGCATTATCCTCCGTGAGGAGGCCCCAGACCACTTCAGATTCGACAGGGCGCATAGGGCCCTCAGACCACGGACGGCAGAGGGAGCGCCGCGCGACATATGTTGCCTCCACTCATTCACGCTGAAGGAACAAATAATGCTGAATGCCCGTCCTCGCACCCACTGGACCTACAGAGGCGCAGAGGCCACTCTTTACAACGATCTGTCTCCGCTGACGCTAGATGCCAGACGCGCCATGCGACCAGCGACAACTTTCCTGAGGGACTGGAACATCCCTTACAGATGGGGATACCCTTTCAGCATAAATGTCCTACACCGCAACGAACTGGTATCAGCCCGAAGTCCGGAGGACATACCTACCTTCCTGCAAATATTAGACCTACCTAATATAACAGTGCAGAACTGGATCCTTCACGGACGCACGGGGAGACGGGGGGATACTGAGGACGAAGGAACCACAACATAATGCCTCTGAGACACAACGAAGGATGGGGGGAGGCCGTGGGGGCACACTCACAAAGGAGAAACACACATCAAAATGAACCCAATAGGGCATAGAGTCACTCCAGGACTGGCAACTAACCCTAGGACAGAGCAAAACTCGCACATCACTAGACTGTGGCCATCTCCGAGGCCCCACATCTCGCCGGACACATATATTATAATCACAGCTAAATGACCAACAGAGAAAGCATACTCTCTCCCCCACCCCCTTTCCGGGCGACCTGACCGTTCGACCCCAGAAACATAGACATATGTGCAGGACTAATAGGCAACTGCCGCCTAAATTGCGACCTACATTGATACTAATCGACCGACAAACCATACCAACAACAAAATATAAAGTACAATCATACAAAGCACATAGACGAAGGTGTAGCTGACATCATATCGACCTCACAACACAGACAAGTACATCAATACAGGGCAGAGCACTAGGCTCACAAGTAAATGCCCACACTACTCGAACAACAAATTCTGCCCGCGGCATCAGACAGATGACTCTGCACAGACTACAACTGGATAGGCCTGGTCAAAAGAGACCCACGCAACCTTTAGATCTATACAAAAAGTTTACATGTTTCCATGTTATCTGTTTACTATGCAGGTTACATAGAGACCTGCGCGTCTCACCCACATCCTATATTGTTATCTTGGAGATCTGCGCATCTCATGTGACCAATTGTTATAACCCACGAGTTATTGATTACCTCCTTATTTGAAGTGTTGTACAACATGTAAAAACTCTTTAATCTTCAATAAAAAGAGATTTAAAAAAAAAACACAAACTTTTTTACACTTTCCTGATTTCAGTGCTGATGTCCATCGGTGCTTGGCGCTCCTCCTCCTCTGCCGATGTTGGCCAATGCATGCTTGTAACTGAACTTTTTCATTAGGGTGTATCTCAAAAAACCACTTGCAAAATCTGTGGATCTCTTCTCTGCTGCGTTTGCAAGCCCTCCCCTTCTTCCACAGCCTAGATATCCCAGTGCAGCACAATGAGAAGTATTTGCAAGGGAGGAGCTTTGGGGATATGCCTGCCTTTTGAGTGTAGCTCCATTGAGCTAAACTACCAGAAAGCTACATGACCAGTTTCCTGATTGACAGACAGGGTGTGTGTAGCAAGATTACTATATAAAAGCCCCAGTTTCTAATGAAATCTGCAGTTTTTGTAAAAGTTTATAAAAAGACACCCTTCACACACACACAGTTTATCAGCAAGCTAAGTTGCTGGAGTGTCCCTTTTAACAAAGCAGTTTGGTGTATAAATCATGGCCTTGCAGTCTCCCTGCTTGAATTTCTGCCATTTAAAGGTTACATCACATTGTTTATACCAGTGTTTCTCAACCTTTTACGGAGGAGTAACCCTGCAGCTCTAAAAAAAATTACTAAATACCCATGCCTTGAGAAAGTAATTTCTATTGATTTAAATTCCAAATTAAATGCGTAAACTCTATTTAAGTTAATCCCATATTGGAGAACACACCTGATTAAAGGTTGTGAAGTATATTGTATAGAGCAAGGGTTCCCAATAAATATTTCCAGTGTAAAAAAAAAATTGCGCATTTTTTTTGTGTGTCTGTGTGTATCTGTATGTGTGTATGGATCTGACACACATACAGATTTAAATTCCTGTCCTAATATGTTTTACACCCCACCTGCTATGTAAGAATGTAAGCTCGAATGAGCAGGGTCCTCTTCAACCTATTGTTCCCGTAAGTTTATTTGTAATTGTCCTATTTATAGTTAAATCCCCCTCTCATAATATTGTAAAGCGCTACGTAATCTGTTGGCACTATATAAATGGCAATAATAATAACACAGATACATACACACACTGGCACACAGTGGCACTCCGATACACACACCTGTACACACAGTGTGTGTGTGTATGCATGTAGCTGTGTGTCAAAGTGTATGCATGTTAGTATGTGCCGGTATGTGTATCTGTGTGTCAGTATGTGTGAATCTGACACACAGTGTGTATCTGTGTGTGTGTATATGTATCTGTGTGTTAAGGTGTGTGTGTGTGTATCAGTGCTTGTATGTGCTGGTGTGTGTATGTATCTATCTATCTATCTATCTGAGACACAGATACACACACGTACACACACTCACACACAGTGACATATACACACACTTGCTCCCACAGATACAGTGTCATATACACGCACTGACACACTCAGACACGCACACACTGATATATATACACACACACACACACAGAGACAGACACATACAAACACACACACACATACTCTTTGACAGACACACATACACACACACATATACACTCTCATTGACAAGCACACATACATTCTCACTGACAAACACATACACACTCACACACTCACTGACAAGCACACATACACTCTTTGACAGACACACATACAATTTTTATTTATTTTTTACATTTTACTCCACCCAGCCCCCCTACCTTTTGGAGTGCTGGTATGGAGTCTCTGTCCCCGTGGGGCTGCTGGGCTGGGCGTATGGTCCCTGGGGTCCAGTGGGGCATCAGGGCATGCGGTCTCTGGGGTCTGCTGCTGCTGCTGAGTGGCTGGCGTGCGGGCGTACAGTGTGGGTGGCGAGGGAGCAGTGATCTACCTGCTCAGCTCTCTCGCGAGCCTCTTAGTAATGGCATAGCAAGAGTGACGTCATATTCTGGCTCCGGCATCACTGCTGTGTGTGTGAGGGGGCTGATAACTCCTGGTTTTGTCTCATATTTGCTTGCTCTCCCAATAAAATGCCGCTGCTTATTCCAAGTTGTGCACTTATACATGGAATGGGCCAGAGATAATTTTCAGAGTTCCAATCAGTAATGTTCCTTTACAAGTTGCATCTAGTTCAAGTATCTTATATCTGTAGTTCTGGAAAAGTTGATTGGCAAAAAATACTGTTATGTTATTGGAATGTTCATATGTAAAAAATATGTAAGAAATAGAAAACTAAGCACATCTAGGATTTTATTTAAAGGGATACTATAGTGCCAGGTCCTCCCTCCTAATATGTGTGCATCACTGACACGTAAATCATAGCAAGCTTGTGTAACATGGAACAAATGGAACTTAAAGGGACTCTCCAGTGCCAGAAAAACAATTTGTTTTCCTGGCACTGCAGGTCCCCTCTCCCTCTCACCTCCCATCCCCGGTTGCTGAAGGGGTCAAAACCCCTTCAGTCACTTACCAGTGGCAGCGACATATCCCACGTGGCTGTTTCGTCCTCCGCCGCTGCTCCTCCACTTACGTCAGCCAGCTGACTGGTCCTGCCCACCGGCTGGGGAGACCTAATGTGCATGCGCGGCAATGCCACACACATGCATTAGACCTCTCCATAGAAAAGCATTGAAAATGCTTTCCTATGGGGATTTTAGCGACGCTGGAGGTCCTCGCACAGCGTGAGGACGTCCAGCAACGCTCTAGCACAGATAATCTGTGCTATGATCCCGGAAGTACCCTCTAGTGGCTGTTTAGCAGACAGCCACTAGGGGAGGACTTAACCCTGCAAGGTAATTATTGCAGTTTATGGAAACTGCAATAATTACAGTTGCAGGGTTAAGGGTAGTGGGAGTTGGCACCCAGACCACTCCAATGGGCAGAAGTGGTCTGGGTGCCTGGAGTGTCCCTTTAAAAGGACATTCTACTGCCCAAATACGAAATAAATAAAATTACTGTTTAGTAGATATACCACAAATGAAAACTTGCATACATTTATTTATGCATTTTTTTTGTCATTGGGGTATATCTAAAAACAGATTGCAAAACTGCAGTTCTCGGCTGCAACCTTTGCAAACCCTCCTCTTCTAACCCCACCCAGACTTTCTATGGCTGTCCAATCACAGACTTCTCAATGCAGCTCAATGAGAAATCTTTGCAAGGCAAGTACTCTGAGCAGTTGTTGCCTCTTAAGTTTAGCTCCACTGAGCTAACCGAACCAGGAAGTAACACTACCTGCAGTCTGCTTGAAACCAGTAATCAGGTTAATTTATAATAGTATCAGTTTGTTTACGGAAATCTGCACGGTTTGCAAAATGAAAAGAAGAGGACACAGTCGTTGCACTTAAAGGTTTCCAGCAAGCTAAAGTACTTTAGGGGTCTGAGTGTCCCTTTAAGGAATGACAGAAATAGCTTTTCAAATATAGTACATGCTCACTGGAGAAAATATTGCTCTTATTATGTGTGGTGCTAACATAAATAGCCCATCCTTCCATAGACAGAATGTTTCCTACTATCAGATTTCCTTTTTAAATTATATTTTCAGAAATGTATAAATCAAGTGAATGTATGTTATTGGCAAGTTCATTAGCTACTTAGAGCAGCTGAAAGGAATTCTGTGTAGAAATGTGCAGACCATACTAAGTGGAATTTTTTGTCTCACCTCTGGTTCTGATTACCCATTCTTCCTATATGTCTTTAGTCATGATCTGCCCCTAGCACTTTACTATCTTTGCGTGTAATCTTGAGTTAGCAGAGCCAACCTTCTTTATCTATCTATTTAGATTTCCAATATATTTATTATTTCTGTCTGTATAGGACTGTAGGCTATACATTTGAAATTATTATGGCTATATAGTCTAAATGCCCACATATGCTGCATATTTGTACAAGGTGTGAAGATGTAAAACAATATGTAAGGTTTTGATGGTCTCCCTGTCTGTACGGTAGTAGGATCATTGTTTTATGTCACAACCTAAAACACAGATAGTAGATTTATCAACTCCTAAATATCTGTAGAATTTTAGTAGGTTACCTTCTAACCAAAAATATTGTCAGACCTGCATTTTATACGCTTGTGAGATGGTATCATGTTAAAGCCTCTTGCTTTATTTTTTTGTATATTGAGAAGGCTAGGATGTAGTTAATAATTATTGTTTGACTTGGTGGATGCTGGTATAGTGCCTGTATTTTATCTCCCTGCAGACTGTCTGGAGTGCAGTAGGGTTGTTTTTTTTAAGGAAAGAGCAAAAAAACGAAACCGACCTTAATTGCCTCACTACTAATCCTGTATTTGGAAATTAAACTGAATAAGCTTTCCTTGTTCCTATTTCCCTTCCCCTCCCATTTTAGTTTGACTTTGATAATTAATGCCATAATCCTTTGTTTGGAGCATAATGTGCAGTAAGAATTCTTGATTGTTTAAAGCTTGAAACACTGCACACCCAGAGGTATTTTTAATTGTGTGCTGGGGATAGAGTTGCACCCCCAGCATATATATGTGTGTGTGTGTGTGTGTGTGTGTGTGTGTGTGTATGTATGTATCTGAGAACTCTGATCTGGGCTGCCTAATGTCAGTTCTGAGTTATTTACGCCGACAGACTCAACTGATTCTCCCTTGCAATCAGAGCTTTGTGTTCCCTCTCTTTTCTTCTCCCCTTGCGTGTTACAAGCACACGCCTGCTCGCTGAGCCCTTTAAATTCCTCATGCAAAGGCTTCTCTATGAGAAGCATTTAATTAGTACTCAGCACGGCTCCTGTGACGTCAGACGTGCCGAAGAGCTTCGCCCGGTGCTGGTTTGAGGTAAGTAAAACAGTTTTTAAAGCGCTTTTTGATCTGGGTATATAGAGTAATGCCAGTTTGGTCGTTGAAAGCATTTAAGGTCTATGTTTTAGTTCAGGTCTGTCTGTTAGACTGCGTTTTTCATTCTGTTCTTTCATAACAAGGGTGTTGTCTCCTCGTCATCGAAACCATCGAGAAGTAGGTGTCTGTGCCCCTGGAAGAATTTACTTACTGTATCTTAGGCCATTTATACATTATGAATTTCCGTGTGTCTTACTTTTAACTTTTAACTGTGAAGATGCTACTGCAAAATAATCAAGGAGCAATGCTCCGGGTAAGAGTCTTAAAGCCCCTTGGGCCACATTTTAATTGATGGAGTGTTTCTTATTTGGACCAACCGTCTCCCTGCCACATCCTGCACGTCTGAGTGTCCTGTGCATATCCTACTTGGCACTGACATATCGGCTTCCTCTGTACTTTGTAGAGAGAGACTGTCTCAGGCAACATGATGCTGATTTAGCAGCAAAAAAGTGAATCTACTTAGAAGACCTTGAGCACAGAAGAGGCGTTTGATTTGAACAAAAGTTTGAAAGTTATGTCAGACCCGGGAGAAGACTTAGTTAAAAGGGTTTCATGGGCATCAGGAAAGCTGAAAAAGCAAGTATTGATGAAGGAAGCACCATAGGTTTTGTCAGAATCGGGTCAAGGAGGATTGTTTGTCTCCTTTGTGCAGCGAGCTGAAATATTCTCATGCATATTTTAATGGGATTGTAGCCTTACAATACTTTCCGTATTATTATTTTAACCTGGGGAAACGTAAGAATGTAACATTTATTCTCATTTTTACAAATGACATCAAGCAGTCTTTCATTATCGCTGTTTAAAAGGGACGAAGGAATCTATGTTTGAGAAATTAAGTTATGTTTAGATGTTACCTAAACTCACACTGAAAGCAGTTCTTTCTTTTTACTACTGTCTCAGAACAAATTCTCAGTTAAGTGTCAGTGCCATTTTACCGAAATGTTTGGTAAATGTTGTTGTGAGAGCGCTGTTAATTGGGTGTTTCGCTAGCAGAAGTCAAGACACTCCTATAAAGGTGGAACCGTAGACCCTCAGATCATTGAGGATGGTAATATTTAAATAAATGTCATACACCAGAACTATCCGATAAAACCGCAATACACATTTATTAGTAGACTTGAACGCAAAAGGTGTTATATAGAAATTAACGTGTATTTTCATCTGTTCTTCATATTCCAAGTACTTACTTAGAGACCACAGTAAAAGAAACAAAAATCTTAGAAGGTAGGGACACAGATGGGGGCAATCGGGGGATTGTGGATGCTGTTGAGACAACAAATACCTGCTCTTTAACCCCTTAATGACACAACTTCTGGAATAAAAGGGAATCATGACGGAATATATCCGTCGTCTGTCCTTAAGGGGTTAAATCAGAAGTTGCACAGTTCAGGGATGGAGCATGATAATACATTCTCCTTAGTTCTACAGTTTTGTATTCTGCTTCAAAGAGGATGTGGTAAGGAAATTAAGGGGAAAAAAAAATCAGCCCTTACTGTTAGGCAGGAGTTTATACAAGTCTCTTCTACCTTTCGATAAGTGCTGTGTGACAGCCATGAATTAAACAACTTGTCCTAGTTATTCGAAGATCCTGACAGCCGTTCTTAACTTACGTAAATGCTAGAATCCTGTATGGAGTGTCCTTTAATGTGCTATTGATGTATAATTATTTGTGTAAAGTACACTAATGCTATATAAGCAATTTAAAATAAATAACTCATCTGAATTTAAAATAAAATTTTTTTACCCCCAATTTAATCAAACACCAACAAAGTCCTCAGTGTGCAATTTAAGTAGGGTTGACAGTGAGATAGTATTGTATAAATAATGTGACTTAGAATGTAGGAAGCCATATTCCCTTTAGTCTATAACACCTTTCTGCTTAATTAACTGCACTTGTTTGACCTGCTCAGATATAGAGATCAATAATACTGTTATCTCAGACAATCTGTGAAGAATAAAGCAACACCATATGGTACTGGTATATTGGGGGAGACTCCCGAGATTGGAAATATGCATAATTGTCTTCTACTGAGCATTATTACAGTGCAGTATATTTTAACATTTTTTTTTTAGATTGGTAGTCCTATAAATTGAAATGCTCTGTTGCATCAGGCCACTTTGATGGTAAAGTTATTGTATATGATTGTTTTTATTGATGAAATGAAGTGCAAATCTATGGCGCATATTATTTTGAACTGTATTCCTTTATTTATCCACAACTGATCATTGTGAAAAATTGTTGGCTTTGCCAGAAGTATTTTAAAATACAGTTGCATTTATCTTGTGTGTGTTTTTATGTAGTGGGCAGCGTTGACCTAATTTATCATGCTAAATATGTTTTTGATCCAGTAATCAGCTTTTCTTGCTAATCTGTAGCAGTTTGTGTCCAGAACAATTGGTGTGCCCCACTAAATCTTGTGTATGCTATAGCGTACTTTTAATCACCTTTGGTTGATTCATGGAGCCCTTTGTTTTAATAACATTGAACTTCACTTCTTCTATTCATGTAATCCACAAACATAAGCTGTCTGTAGTTATTCTTCATCTAACTTTACATCTGTGGTAGAATCAGGTACAGATGCCATTAGAAATAAGTCTAATTGAAGAAAACAAAAAATCTTTTTTTTTTCTTGCCACTTTTTCACATGCTTTTGAACTGTAAACATAAATTGTAAGTTGCAGATATACATGGCTTAAAATTTCATGTCCTATGCTAGTAACCAAGCCTTAAAAGCTACTCACCGGTGCAAGCCTAGAAGTGCACGGCACACATTTACCAGGGGTGAATTTCTACTTGCCATGGCAAATTTTCCACTTGCCACTTAGCTTGTGACGAGCATAAATTTTGATTCTTGTGTTGTTACATGTTCATATTTTATTGAAACACGGTTTTATTTCCTTTTTCTCATTTTATAAAGTGTGAACTTATTAAATGTAATCCTCATGATGCGATCACTCAGTAGAATCAGTAAAGTGCCTTTTAATTAGATACTAATATCACCATAGCAGCCTATGTTCTTTGCACAGGATATTGTGCTCTAACGACCTCCCCTGCCACTGTTTCCTTGCACAAACTTGCTTAGAACTGCTGTGACTCACTGAGATTTGTGCAGTTTTAAGCCGTGCCCTTCAGTGACAAACATCACAGTAGTTGGAAATGCGTTTTCAACTGCCTAAGCAAATATTTGTATGGTGTGCGCACGCTGTAAAAGTCCCCATTTCCTCTGACTAGTTCTATTAGAGATAACTGTGAAATTGCCTTAGATCCGGTTGCATGACGGTGTCTGACAGCTACACTCATAGAACTGTAAATACATTGATTAGTAAGCTATTGTCACCGCAGTGCAGCTGCTATCAGATTAGGCAAGAATCTGTTAATACTATGTTCTGAATTGGAATGCTTCTGCATGCTTCGTTAATTGTTTAATAAACTGACACTGGCCAAAAGTATATAGGATTTTGTCAGATCCAGTGAAAGTAATGACACCATGTTGATTGGCCAAGGCACTTCCTGTTTTGAACTGGGTTCATTGTAAGTGCTGGAAAGCCTGGTGACTTGCAGCTAATACAGATTTCTAATCTTTCATTTTTATTTTACTTGCATATTTTCAATGCACTATCTGATCTTTCAAGTCCTGAGATATATGGTTTAACACTTAAAACATTTATTTTTTCAGTTGTAAACATTTGGACTCGTGCAGTAATTTAGCTTGCCCTGAAAATGAAGAAACTCTGTATACTTAGCGAGTTTGCCAACACCTTTACATTTAACCATTTTGTCTTTTGGGTCATCATATTAACCAGGATGCATTTGACCAATAATGCAGGATTAATAATTAATCTTCCTTTTTATGTTTTAATTTATCTTTTTATGGTGCCACGACCACTTTAGGTAATCAAATGGCAGATATTTGAATTTGTTACCTTTATGTCATTGTCTTCAGTTGGGCTAAAGCTGTAACTTCCTTGCTAATTATAAAACATTTTTGTCGTTTCCCTCCTCACGCTCTAAATCTGGTACTTTGCCAATGAGACCCAGTGGTTAAAGTGCAAACATCTGTCCACAAAAAATGTTCTCTGGGAAGAATTTGTATAAGCAACCAGGATGTTCTCCGATCTGTGGTCTCCGAGCCTGTAAACCAGAAACCCTGTTTGCTAGGGTGGGCTTGTTCTTTTGGAAGATTTGCAAAGTTACTGAAGACCGTTTCTCACAGATACCTTACTTTTATTGTGCTATTTATTACTCCTACATATGATTTTAATTGTCCAAGAACAGATAAGCTGAAGTTTCCTGGTACCCTGATTTTACTTTCAGTAACTGTTGCGTTTTGTTTGCTGTTTCCCCAGCTTTGGAAAACGCTCTGCGGGAAGCTTCAGACGTGGCTGTGAATGCATTGTATTGGAGCCCTCCGAAATGATTGTGGTAAGTGAAATAGGCTCCTGTCTGAATATTAATTTCTAACACAGAGCACGAATATATATCCTGGATGGTGGGATTATATTATTTTTTATTGATTGTTGATTTAGAACTAGTCTTGTGTGCATGCCATGTTAGTTACTACAACTCTCACGATGTTGTATGTATAGGCATATATACCTGTATTGCTCTATGGAAGGAATTCCTGAATGTTCAGGTGCTCATATGGCATAACTCTGAATGCACACCAGTACACCCAAAGTAACAAAGGCCAACGATTTCTTCTTGAACACAGAAGTGCTACAGAAGCAAGTGTGATTTTGTTTATCTCCACTGTACTAACCCCAATAAGTTATTAGTACTGGGGTGAGGGAACAATGAACTGCCACTTACTGATGAGTGAAGTTATGCCTTAAAGGACATCTATCACCTCCAAAACTATATATATATTTTTTTAAAGGAAATATATATTTTTAAAAAATGTATACAGTATGTAAAAAATTAGGGAAAAAAATCAGTACTACCTTTTAATATATAAAATAATTGAAAAGGTAGGCACACTGAATTAGATAGACACACACAGAAGAAACCTATAAACAATAATATCTGGGTGCTCACTCAAAAGGTCCTATTCCCCATGGAACCAAAATACAGAATGCATATATATTGAATGTGAAATTAATGAATTGCCTTTGTTATGGTCTCCATGATAAACATCTAAGGGCACTTGTAACAAAACAATGCTATGATATGCAGTAACAATGTTATTCAGAATGGATAATTAATATCTCAGTATACATGAATACTCTATTAGCAATACCAAAATACACCGCACAAAATTCTGTGCATCAATGAAATTTTTTTAGCTTGCTAAACGTAACAAATCATGGAAAAATGCAATATTCACAAAGAAAACAGCTAAACTACATACCAAAAATGTAAAGATAAATTATAATGACAGAGGGAGGATAATCAAGGGAATGCCCCCAACGTTTCGGCGAAATTGCCTTTATCAAGAGAGCATGTCAGGCAAAGTATCACTCAATTTCTTATATATCATCAAGAGGAATTGGTAATAAAAAACACCTGGACATATGGGTGGCCACCCACTAGTGGAATCCCCCCAATCGTGATCATATGACCATAGTTGTAATGGAAACCAAACATAAACATACCCCAAATGCAACAAAAAAAATAACAAAGAACATAAACCCATAACTTATGCTGACAAATAATTGTAATCTCAAAATGTATATTAACAAAAAGAAGAGTCTTCATTATCTAATACCTTTTAGTATATGACCGGAAATGTTTAGATATATTTGTTCTGTACAATTCTAGCCACTTTCTTCCTCTAGCGGAAGGAGGGATGCCTTTGTGTTTGCTGGAAGCCAAATACATTAATCTAGAAAGTTAAAAGAACACTAACGTCTCCCTCTGACCCGCCACCCTCCCCCTGCCCATGAAAGGGTTAAACCTGATTCCAGCACGGAGGTCCCTCAACGCTGGTTCGCCCTCCCCCTCTGCCAATGTCAGCCGTTGGTTCGGGACATAATGCGCATGTGCAGCAAACTCCAGCCATGAATGAAATCTTTCTCGTAGAAAGCATTGAATCAATTCTTTATTGTCAGGTTTTACTTGACACTGGATGTCGTCATGCAAACTCTGTTAAATCATAGGAACCACCTCTAGTGACTGCTCTGTTGGACAGTCACTAGAGGCACCCTTAGCACTGCAATGTAAACAAGGGGGTCAAAGACCGTGCACGCAGACCCACTCAGAGAGACTAAGATAGTCTGGGTGCCTATAGTGTCCCTTTAATTCATAATCACTTCGAATGAAACATTTTATCTTCCAGTGCTGGTCACTGGGATTAATAATAACTGTGTAGTGTTAAGATTACTATTACACGTTTAACAAGGCAATTTGGAATGTAGAGCATTGTCACTACTTACCTTATTGACCATAGTCTAGTACAGTGGTTCCCAACCCAGTCCTCCAGTACCCCCCTACCAGTCCAGGACTTAGGGATTACCCTGTTGTGTCTAAAGTGTTTCATTTCTTTCTTTCTAAAAACACCTTAGACACAACTTGGTAATCCCTAAATCGTGGACTGTTAGGTGGTACTTGAGGACTGTGTCTAGTAGCGGTTTTCCCTTAATCTTTCAAATTTTAGACCAAAATAGCCAAATTACAACAATACTCTACTCTATCTGTTAATATTCTTCCATTCCCATCACTCCATTAGATTATGCCCTACACATGTCTATGAATATTAGTGGTAAAAGTCTGGTTTGAGTATTTTTCAACTGTTGTGCTATATTTGCTTTTATCTTCCTGTTCATTTATCAGTTCACCACAACTCTGTGTTTGTGAATAAAGTCCTGTGTAATTGGGTTTGACTAGTAGCATTTTCCACTGACTAATGGAAATCAATTGTATTTTTCTGGCGTTACACACATATTAATCAATGAAAGGTCAATAAGGCCCACACGCAGTACTTTCCCCTGATCTTTAATCTCTCTAATTTATTGACATACCGTACTCACTTCTTACTGAAATCTTTACTTAAAGTGGAACTGTTGCTTTTTTTTCAATAGGCATGACACAAATTTATTTCTTCCCCCCCCCCCCCCCCCATTTTGTTGCTTCCCCCCGGTCTTCAAAATTACGCTTATCTGACACGTTCTACATAAGGAAAACTGGAGACCACTTTACCTTATGCATTATCTGCAAGTTGGTTGACAAAGGGTGGGGCTTTAGTTAAGTTCCATGACCTTTATCTTTTGCTGCTTTTTCTATACTGATAGAAGTCACTGTTCCTCTGTGTTGACTCTGGTGTATTGGACATGTGCGTGATTTCACACTCACACCCAGTGACGGGAAGAAGATAGGAGTTCTGGGGCTGCTATCTTGGAAACTTTAAAATGGCGACACAGAGAAAGAAGACCTGTCAGGACCAGAACAACTTCAAAAACGCTTAGTTGCACCAAGTCCTGGGGCTAGAAAAGTTTGGGTGGAAGGGACTGGGAGGCCTTAAGAAAGATATTCCTACACTAGGAGCTGATGTTTAATATAATGCCATGTGACTATGAATATATGTTGTCTCTGAAGCTCAAGATTCTTCTTTGCTTCACAAAGACTAGGCATTCGGTTAAGGTGACCGTATCACTATATGTTAATTTTGGTTCCTTAATAGAAATCTCTTTTTGGGCTTCCTGAGTACAGTGAAGTGGTTGGGTATTTTTGTAGATACATACTGTATAACTTGATCTAAGAGCGCACTGCGCTGGTCGGGTTGACTGTGAAATCTTAATGTTGTGCCCTAGTCAGTGTGGGACTGTGGGCTGACAGTCTCCAACTCCTACTACATTGCGAGAGTTATTATTACCTTTGGGAAGAATTTTGGATGTCTGTCACCATCAAAACAACCCTAAATCTGCCCTGTTAGGATCACAACGATCCCAAACGTTAACACTGTCATTTCAGCATTTCTATACTTAACAGTGGGAGTAATGCATGCAAAACATACTTCTACTTATTTCCCTCTTTTCATCTTACACATGCAATGTGCCTGGAAACAGAAATGTAAAATGTGATTGTCAACAACTCCTGACTTCCCTTTCTCAAATATCCAGTTTCTGTGTTCTTTGACCCAGACAGTTCTCTTTTTACTTAATCATGTTTTCTTTGCAATAATTCTTCTGGTTTACCCAGCTTTACGCAATTTTCTCTGAACACCTAATGTCATAACATATGCATACTGTAGGAATGTTTAGTATATCTTGTGTTTCTAGGGTGGGTAATTTCCACTTTTGTAGACTTTTACCAAATTAACTTTTTCTCTGCTTTTGCGATCACTCTTGTCATACCTGATTTTAAGCCCTCTTCTTGTCTTTCTATAAAACATTTTATGCAATTGGTTAATTAGGTGCCATGTTATATTAAAAATATGCTATAGTCACCAGAATAACTATAACTTATTGTGTTTGTTTTGGTGAGTATAATTATTCCCTTCAGACTTTTTGCTGTGAACTCTGTATTTTCTGAAAAATTGCAGTGTTTACAATACAGGCTCCCTAATCCTTAGTTACTCTGTTGCAACCCCAAACCCACATTAAAGGACCACTATAGTGCCAGGAAAACATACTCGTTTTCCTGGCACTATAGTGCCCTGAGGGTGCCCCCACCCTCAGGGCTCTCCTCCCGCCGGGCGGGGAGCTCTCCTCCTCTTCTCCGCCTCCTCTCCTCCTCGGCTGAATGCGCTTTTACAATGCCTTCCTATGGACACTGGCGTCTTCTCACTGTGAAAATCACAGTGAGAAGCACGCAAGCGCCTCTAGCGGCTGTCAATGAGACAGCCACTAGAGGCTGGGTTAACCCTAATATAAACATAGCAGTTTCTCTGAAACTGCTATGTTTATAGAAAAAAGGGTTAATCCTAGCTGGACCAGGCACCCAGACCACTTCATTAAGCTTAAGTGGTCTGGGTGCCTATAATGGTCCTTAAACCTTATAAGAATATCTTCAATCTAATTTCCCTCTAAACCTAATTTTACTTTAAGTGACTTTTTTTAGCTATGAAAATTCAGTTGCAGTATGGCTGCAAATTACTTGGAATTTGGTTCCAAGTAATTTGGTTGAGTTTGGAAATGAATCTCACTGCATTAAGCTGCATTCGAAAATCGCAGGGATCAATTTGTCTCCATTCTCTTGCTTATAAATGCAGTGAACTACATAGGAATGTTAACGAATTCAGGAAAATTGTCCTGAACAAAATCAGCTGACTTTGCAAAAGCAAATTCGACGTTTAGTGCATAGACCCTTAAGTTAACTTACTTGAGCTCCTGAATCAATTCCTGTTTCAATTGTACCATAGTGTGTAATATTGCCTTTTTGTTGAAATGTTTATACAGTTAAAAGCAAAGCTGACAATGAGAGGGCAAATTTCAAACATGTATACCCCAGTTTTAGAGCAACACTGTACATTGAAACTTTAGAATAAAAAATACACCTTACTAAAAGATTAAGAAGTAATGTTAGCTAATTATGTGTTTTAAGGTGGACTATATGGATGAAAATGAAGAATATTTCCAGCGTCAAGCATCGCATAGGCAATCACGCCGGAGATTCCGGAAGATTAACCAAAAAGGAGAGCGACAAACAATTATCGATACAGTGGAATCCTACCCTGTTGGCAAACCTCCTCTTCCAAGAGGCTACCACACGGTGAGCAACCTCTTCAATGTCACAAGACATGTATAGTAGTTATTTCTTACCTGATTTTGGTTATACAAAGACATTATGAAACCCTTACGTTACAATAATGTGAAACTTTTAATATGAAATAATATTCTATGCTGTTGTTAATTGCATTGGCTCTGTCCACTTTTAATTAGGTGAGGTCATCAATCTGGGGAAGGCCTTTTTCAAACTGTACTGTACACACCGATTTTGAGTTACCATACTGTGGAGAATCAGGTTTGAATCCTCTATGGGCAGACATCTTATAGTATTAAGTAAATGTGAGGAAGTAACTAAGGGTTAAACTTAACATCTAACAAGTATAACATGATAAAATTTAATATTTCTGAGAAACCTGAAATTTTACTGCACAATATTTCAGTACAAAGGAGAACTGCCCTAATTTTGTTCATGTGATCTCTACTAACTATTAAGGCTTTGATGAAGAGACAATTAGTCCAATTCTTTTGAAATGTTCCAATTGTTCTTGTTAACATAAACATGAAGCTTTCTTATTTTTGCCCGTACAAAGTTCCAGAGTAGTTTCATAAAATGTGATGATTTTTTAAAATTTTATTTATTTTTTTATAAGCAAAACATTATTCATAAAACAAAAAAAATAATCTAAAGTATTTGTTCTTTGCTGACATACAAACCTACATATTTGATCTGGTAATGGATGCTCTGAGCACACAATGCTTTGTTATATTATTCATAACAAAGTGTTAAAGATTTTGCGCACAGATTTTGAAACTTATCCCAAAAAAGATGAAAAAGATCACATTGAAGCCTTTTCTAATTGGTCCTCAAAAAGAGAAAAGCTCTTACTACTTCAATTCATCATAGTTATATATTTTTACATTTTAAGCCTCCATTTTAGACTTTTGTTGAATTTAACAGTGCAGGGTTTCGAACCGTGTAACTCCATATCTTTATTTATTTATTTTATTCACATCGTTGGTAAAATATACTTACCTCATGTCTCATTGGCTTACATTGTGTTCCTTGTACAGTTCACTGTTAATGAGCAAGTCTGCTGTTTGTATTTGCACTATATTTATTTTTATACTTTTATATTTTTATACTGATCACATTGAAAGCACTTCTTTCCTAGTGAAAATATTTTTGTTCTGGTCTTTAATCAGAACTAAAGTGTTCAATTTATTTCACAAATGTTATATCCAGCATTTGTTCTTTTTCAGTTCCATTAAAGGGAAACTGCAGGTTCCCTCAGGTTCCCTCTCTCTCCCACCCCTCAACCCCCAGTTGCTGAAGGGGTGAAAACCCCTTCAGTAACTTAACTGAGGCAGCGACGATGTCCCACGTCGCTGCTTCCTTCTCCGCACCGCTCCTCCTTCTGACTCCGGTGGCCGAGACTGATCCCGCCCACCATGCCGCGCATGCGCATTAGCGCTCCCCATAGGAAAGCATTGAAAATGAATTTCAATGCTTTCCTATGGGAAAAAGAGCGACGCTGGAGGTCCTCACACAGCGAGAGGACGTCCAGCAATGCTCTAGCACAGGTTTCCTGTGTTAGGGACACGGAAGTGCCCTCTAGTGGCTGTCTAATAGACAGCCACTAGAGGTGGAGTTAACCCTGCAAGGTAATTATTGCAGTTTATAAAAAAACTGCAATAATTACACTTGCAGGGTTAAGAGTAGTGGGAGTTGGCACCCAGACCACTCCAATGGCAGAAGTGGTCTGGGTGCCTGGAGTGCCCCTTTAAGTCATTTTTGAGAATTGATGCCCGAAATTGAAATGCTTATTCTAGGTAGGGTCTTGGAATTGATTTATCCAAGGTAACAAAAATAATTTCATTGCACGAGACCTTTCTGTGAATCATACCTTACTAACAATTGATTGGCATTGTACACTATTTCTTTATCTGCAGAGCTTTTTAAGCCTCTCTCTCTTTTTTTTTTTTTTTTTTTTTTTTTTAAATGATTCCCGTAACCTTACTCAATTGGTAGTATAAATTGCAGGGTTGTTTTTTTTATTTTTTTGGTCCCACAGTGCATAATTTTGCATTTCTTCACACTGAATCCCACATGCCATTTTCCTACACAGTCTCCAGATTTCTCAAAATCCCACTGCATAAAAGTTAGATTTGGTTAAATACTGTTATTCCCTATTAACATTAATGGTTGCAGTGGGGTCATAAATAAATAGGATAAATCCAGGTGTCTCAAAGCCACAAATCTCTAGAATTTTACAACTGGCCGCTCAGTTTATTTTTCTTTCTTTCTCTTTTTCTTTCTTTCTTTCTATAGAAATCTACATATGAAACTATATCTGGATATTAAAAATAGTGTAGTAGCTTGTATGTTTTCTTAGTCTTGTTTGATTTAAATCTGTCTAACCTCCATTGAATTGGTAGATGACCCAAAGCAAGTATTAGTATCAATAACTCTTGCCACTACACAAAGCTCCTTAATTACCAGTGTGTATTTCATCTGGCCCTGGGGATTTGACTACCCTGACTTTATTTAAAGCAACTCTACACACAAAATAACCACTACAGAAAAGTTTGACTTCTTACTTGGGTTGCTGCTCCCCTCCTTCTGTCAGCTAATTCTCTTAACGTGGCACTGTCTGGGGATTTTGCAGGATTTGCAAAGACCCGACCATGACATTGCTGCTTTGGGTCTGATGTCCCTGGAGGAGAGGGGGGAGCAGAGAAAGGTGAATACTTACCTGAACCGGTCACTCACGAATGCTGCCATCTTCAACTCTAGTTCCAGGAGGCGATGTCACTGCTACAATCTCGCTCATGCTTGAGAGTACAGCATTGAGGTCTAAGGAGGATCCCATGAGACTGTGGGATCCTCCATAGACTGCATCGGTCTTGTAATTGGCAGATCTTTTTCCTGGTTAAGGATAGGTCTACGGAGTGTATGTTTTTTTTTTTTTTTTGCTTTGTTGTTTTTTTTTTTTTTTTTTTTTTTACATTTATTTTCGTAATGTAAAGTGTTTCCATAATGTAGTTTAACTCTTTCCTGATGTTAGGGAATGATTTGACACCATTAGAGTAGCATAGCACAACCTTATGATCCGCACTTTCTTCGGTCCAAATACTTAGCCTCTGCGGGGATCGTGATAGTGGACTTGCCTAAAAACTAAGGCATCCCACCTGCTGCTAGTCCAGCCGATCTGAGTCATGTGATCAGTGAAACCACAATCACATGACTTGAATTGGCAAGATTGGTGGTGGGGCACTGCATGGGTTTTCAGGCAGATTCCACAATACATAATTTTATAAAACAATATAATTATATATACTACACTTAGAATTAATATATATATATATATATATATATATATATATATATAATTATTAATACGAGGCTTGTCTAAAAAGTATCCAGCCATTGTTAATATAATGTTAATGGTTTGCTCGACATCGATGTAAACTGGCAGCCAAGGAGAGCGGACTGGAATGCATGAACGCCGTGGAGTAAGCATATGTACTGTGTGGCTGTTGCATTCAATATGACTGAGCGAGTAGATCAACGAATCTGCATCAAATTTTGCACTAAGCTTGAACATTCCTCTGCGAAAACTATCCGGATGATTCAAAAGGCTTTTGGTCACAATGCAATGAGTACACCGCAAATAAATGCACCCAGATGATTCAGCCCCACTTCAGCTCAGATTTGACGCTGTGCAACTTCTGACTTTTCCCAAAGCTAAAATCATATTTAAAAGTGATTTCAGACAGTCAATGAGATTCAAGAAATTTTTTCCAAAACCCCATAAAACCTGTACATGTGGGGTACTTTTGCCAGGGTTTGTGATTAAGTGGCTACTAAAAAAGACTGGATATTACCCATTTTTAATACCCTTTGTTGTGTACTCTTGAAAGTGGTATGCATGATGGGATTAATTTTCATTCCTGCTCTGCTATGCATTCTAAAAGGCAAATTTCAATGTGTAAATACTGAAATGGGCAAGCTGTTCATGTGACCCTATAACTTTCTAAAACACCACAAAACCTTTACATGGGAGGCATCGTTGTACTCGTCGGACATAGCAGCATTTAAATATTTGTTTACAAAGATGTGTCATTAAGGGGTTAATGCATTATTTCCCTAATGTATTAAAATGGAGGAGAGGAAGAATCACTTATTGACTGTGTCCCTGGCTTGCTTCATTACAGATGTAATATTCTTACCTCATAAAATTGCTAAATAAAATGGCAATAATTTTACATGATGCATACTGAAGTAAATGATAGAGGGGCTTTAATTGTGTTTCTTTAGTGATGACATTATTAAACTTTCACTATGCCTCAGAGAAATGTATTATTATTTTTTAAAGTGAATCATAGTGAATCAGGGAAGTTTAGGCACCATAACAGCTATATGTTGTCGGATGTCGTTGTTGTTAGGATGCAGGCACCATCCCTCTGATCAGTTTAAAGCTATTTTTGAGTGGTTTGACCAAAACCAAGTTTCTCTCAAGCACCCACTGCCTAGCACGTTTCTTGCTAATGTGGAAGTTCCACTTCTGCTTTAAAAGTATCAATTCTTCTACATTTGGTTGACCTTGATAGGCTGATTGTGTCAGATGTCCGTCTCCGTCTACCCGGGTTGTCCAAATATGGATGAAATTGATATTGCTAATGGTGAAGGGGAACTAACACATGAGCAATAGAAACTTGTTAGTAAAATTTTACTTAATCTTCGATTAATCTGCCTGTTATTTCACAACATCCTATTAAAGGACCACTCTAGTGCCAGGAAAACATACTCGTTTTCCTGGCAATAGAGTGCCCTGAGGGTGCCCCCACCCTCAGGGACCCACTCCCACCGGGCTCTGGGGGGAGGAAGGGGTTAAACTTACCTCTTTCTCCAGCGCTGGGCGGGGAGCTTTCCTCCTCCTCTCCTTCTTCCTTGCGACGTCATCGGCTGAATGCGCATGCGCGGCAGGAGCCGCGCTCGCATTCAGCCGGTCGCATAGGAAAGCATTGTTTCCTATGGACGCTTGCGTGCTCTCACTGTGATTTTCACAGTGAGAAGCACGCAAGCGCCTCTAGCGGCTGTCAATGAGACAGCCACTAGAAGTTTTGGAGGCTGGATTAACCCTCAGTATAAACATAGCAGTTTCTCTGAAACTGCTATGTTTATAAAAAAAAAAGGGTTAATCCTAGAGGGACCTGGCACCCAGACCATTTCATTAAGCTGAAGTGGTCTGGGTGCCTAGAGTGGTCCTTTCATTTTAATGAAGGCATTCTTACTATTACTAGATAAGATATTGTGTTATTCTTAAAATTACACCACATACTGATATCTCATTATGGAATGGCAGTGCTAGCATGACCAAATTGTCAGGAAAGAGAACTAGATAATTGCTGACCACTAACTAAAGCTTAGCATTGCGGTAAAGAAATACTAAACAAAGATGTTGACTGACTTGCAATTTCAGCATTTTTTTTTTTGTAAATGTAATGGCAACAAAAAAAAAAACAAGTTAGAACAGGATATATTGTTCTGACATTATGGGTTTAAATAGAAATGTATAGAACCATGTTTGACAAATCCCAGTTAAAACAATTAAAACACAAACATCTCTGATTCCACATGCAGTTTATTTTCTAAACCCTGAGTTGTAGGGCATCGAAATCCAAGTGGCAGAGTATCGACCAAAATGGCTGATGTGGAAAAATTCCTTCATTTGGATATTTGTTACTATAATTCAGAGTTTACAGAATAAAGCCTTGCATATGGACAGCATTGGTAATAAAATAAGCGACAGGGCACATTTGTCAAATTCACAAAAGACTTGCCATACTTTAGATAAGCTCTTTTTAGTGTGGAAATATTTATATTTAAAAATAAAATGTATATATTAGGACTGTCATTTCATTGATTCCATTATTAATCACTATTTAGTGAATAAATGCAGAGAAGGTCCATCCTCTTAAGAATAGTTTCTCTTTCTCTCCACTTTTTTTTAAATTTAATTTAATTTAATTTAATTTAATTTAATTTAGTTTTTTTTTACGTTTAGAACAAGCAGCAGTTTTCAGGTGTTTCTTGTTCCTTGAATCCTAATGCATCTTCAGTGTATACAAATGCATATGTAAATGTAATGGGAATTACCGTACAGAAAGCATAGTGGGTTTACAAGGAAAACATCTTCAGTATAGCTATGAAAGACTTTCATTTAGAACAACAACATCTTAAAGGAACACTATAGTCACCTAAATTACTTTAGCTAAATAAAGCAGTTTTAGTGTATAGATCATTCCCTGCAATTTCACTGCTCAATTCACTGTCATTTAGGAGTTAAATCACTTTGTTTCTGTTTATGCAGCCCTAGCCACACCTCCCCTGGCTATGATTGACAGAGCCTGCACGAAAAAAAAAAAACTGGTTTCACTTTCAAACAGATGTCATTTACCTTAAATAATTGTATCTCAATCTCTAAATTGAACTTTAATCACATACAGGAGGCTATTGCAGGGTCTAGCAAGCTATTAACATAGCAGGGGATAAGAAAAACTTAATTAAACAGAACTTGCAATAAAGAAAGCCTAAATAGGGCTCTCTTTACAGGAAGTGTTTATGGAAGCAAGTCACATGCAGGGAGGGTGTGACTAGGGTTCATAAACAAAGGGATTTAACTCCTAAATGGCAGAGGATTGAGCAGTGAGGCTGCAGGGGCATGTCCTATACACCAAAACTGCTTCATTAAGCTAAAGTTGTTCAGGTGACTATAGTGTTCCTTTAAACAATCTTAATCAGATTTTTTTGTACCATTTAATAATTTATGATAAAGATCCAGTATTGCAGTAAGTTTTCATGCTCTCTTTTCTATCCCTGAACAACTAGAGTCTAAAAATAGTTATATCGTTTTAGTAGTATTTCATCCGTCTTTAAAGATGTTAAAAAATCTCGAGGACAAAATAGCAACAAAAAAAAAAGTGTGATAAAAGCTAAGGCATCATTGTCTGCAACTAACCACACTTGAACTGCAGTTCCCTACAACTGTAGCTGAGCATGCTGGGAGCTGTAGTCCAGGGCTGTTGGAATGCTGAGGATTCCCATGTCTTATGAAATAGTTTGATAGCCTAATTTCTTGTATTATGTTTCTATATTTAATTTTTTCTCCTGCATGGTGTTTGAACCATTTACATGAAAATGAGCTGATTGGGAGAGTTAGAGAGATGTCATTAGCATATTCTCAGGAATTGTTGCCATGTCGATTGGATATTTAATAGCATGTCTGGTAACCTTCATATTTTCCTTTCCTCCTCTTTGGCATTCATTTCATTCCGGCTCCCAGGAATGCACTAAACCTCAGGTATTGTAACCCGTTCCATGTCTCGTGTGCTGTGTGCTCATTGTGTGTGTGCATTCACTAAGCCTGTGTTTGTCCATCCCTTTGTGTTTTGCCCTTTGCCATTCATATTTCTTAAGTTTGAAGGTGGTTAAAACCCTGTTACAGTTCTTCCCACTAAGATATTTCACTTGAGTAGTGCTTTTGCATCTCTCATTAAAGAAAATCTGACAGATTCTTCCAAAAACATACCCTAAGGTGATATTTCTCCAAGGAATAGCGTATGTTTCTTAACAAGTGATATGAAATATTTACTGCTGCTGTCAGAATTCCTTTTATTTTCCTAATTTGTTTGTTTCAGGTAGTGCTAATAGTTTCTGTCCCTCTTTCCAATTTAGAAACAACACCTCCTTTACAGTATGTATGTATCATTTGTGTATTTGTTAATCAAATCATACAGCTGTTTTTCCAGTAGTAGAAAAAAATAAGGTGTAAAAAGATTAGTTACTTGGCTAACGTAATGATGGATTTGCAATGTTCAATTGTACCATTTGGAGAGATCATAACACTGAAACTCAGCTTGCATTTTAAAATATTCATTCAAAGATTGAACTTTACACATTGGTGTGCATGGAGGAGAAATATTACCAAAACCTCGGTTCTGTGGCATCACATCAATGTATACTCACAACTTTGCATACCCAGTGTTGATCCACAGGAATATCAAGTACCGTAATTCCCCCATAAAAAGTACCCATAAATTACCACATAATTAGGAATTGCTTGGGATTTCCCACCTGATAGGTCATAGGAGGAGATCACAGTGACTGAGTTGGAGGAGACACATAAAACCCCCCCAAACAAACAAAAAACATGGTATATATTTACATATGTTTTAATGTATTTCTAACACACTGAAAACCTTGATGCTACAGTTTACATTGCAATATCCCTTTAATTTAGTTTTTTATAAAAAAGAAAATGTTAATTTCATAGATAGGGAAGGTAAGATTTGTGTCTGGGGAGCAGTTGAGTCCTGTTGAGCCCAGTGACTTTACTTACATGCATACATGGTTTGAATTTGTCTCATGCTACTACATAAACAAGTAACTTATATATGAAATCATTAATGTCTTTTTATGAAAAAGAAAAATAGAGAATGCTGATTACTATATTTGTTTTGCAGACCAGTTAAGCAGGCTCATTACCATCATTAATATATACCAATATCTAAAAAGCAGAAAGTGTTGTCAATTAACAGTTACTGCTTTTAAGTAATGTGATATCGCAGTCTTACTATTAAAAATTAACAGTAAATGTTTATAGGCCCCGACGCTGAGCTGTGGAACATTTCATCTTAGCTTAAGCAATTCTTGATTTTTATTAGGCCTAATAAATACCTTTTCTAAGATACACTATGCTTTCTTTCTTTATTAGTCCTGAGAGGACATTAACTAAAAACCCAGCAGAAGCAGCCCCTTTATAAAGGTTTCTGTCCCTTAACTGGGAGGAGGGGTCTGACTCTGATTGTATGGAATCCATGGATGTTGACTTAATTCTTCTTTCATCGTCCACAACTAATTACAGCTGATTATCTACTACAGGGATAGACAACCTTAGGCACTCCAGATGTTACGGACTACATTCCCCATATTGCTCTTATACCCATAATGCTGGCAAAGCATCATGGGAGGTGTAGTCCAAAACAACTGGAGTGCCGAGGGTTGCCTATGCCTGCTTTACTATGTTCTCCAAAGCTCTATTTTCTCTGGGGCTGCTTTCGTTTGCATGCGTCTGAGGGGAAGTAAAAAACTTGTCTTTAATGTATCCCTGTCTGAGTCTAGTTAAGTCACCCATTGGTAAGTGGCATACTCGGGAGGTCTACAATACACATCCTACATTGTGTCTGAAAATTATTTTATACAATATAATATTATAAATAATAATAAAAAAAGACATAGGCACTCGAAAAATAGACCTTTGCTTTTGGCGTAATATTGAGCTGTATTTTTGTGGATGCTTAGTTTAATGTTTCTTTGGGCTATACCAGTTTATACCATGGATTGGAGTAGTGATCGACTTAGCTGGTGCTATCAGCCTTCCACTGCCATACCCTGGAACGGGTGAAAGCGGAGCATAGCTTTGCCTCTGCCATTTCATCTTTGGCTGCTGCTTACCTAGCATCACTGCTAAATGAAGAATAAATCGTTTAGCAGTGATGTGACTCCTGGCACTATAGCCACTTTAATCAATTGAAGTGGTTATGGTGCCTACTGTGCTGCTTTACTACTTAAATACATGTATCATTTAGTCACATTTGCTTTTCTGTTCCATGATCCTCTTAGTTTGAATGATTTGTGACAAACCTGATAGGCTGCATCTTGTATCTATAGACAAAGATTGATAATGTTCAAAAACTTCAGCTGTATAACTAGTACCGGTACTTTGAGTCTAACTTAAACAGAATCATTCTCATCAGCTTATTTACACACATTCTAGTACAATTGGTTGCTTATTATCTATGGCCTGCATTCCACTTTACCCTCTATAATACTCACATTTAGAATGAGCAAAATGAGCCTAATATTGAGACCTGTACTTTGTACAATTGGTTGCTTATTATCTATGGCCTGCATTCCACTTTACCCTCTATAATACTCACATTTAGAATGAGCAAAATGAGCCTAATATTGAGACCTGTACTTTGCAAAGTTGTTGTCCATAATGACTTATTAGCATATGTAGGTCTGTTGGTATACTATGCAAAAAATAAAATAAGAAATGTTTGTTGTAAAGTTGTAACTCATGCATTGAGGGTCTGAACGAATGCTAATCCATTACCTGCTAGGACTTTAGTATTAATTTACAGATAAAATACAGTGTATCTAGTCTATAAAGCTGCAAGTTTAAAGATGTATGTTAAAGGAACACTATAGTCACCTAAATTACTTTAGCTAAATAAAGCAGTTTTAGTGTATAGATCATTGCCCTGCAATTTCACTGCTCAATTCACTGTCATTTAGGAGTTAAATCACTTTGTTTCTGTTTATGCAGCCCTAGCCACACCTCCCCTGGCTATGATTGACAGAGCCTGCATGAAAAAAAAAAAACAGGTTTCACTTTCAAACAGATGTAATTTACCTTAAATAATTGTATCTCAATCTCTAAATTGAACTTTAATCACATACAAAAGGCTCTTGCCGGGTCTAGCAAGCTATTAACATAGCAGGGGATAAGAAAAACTTAATTAAACAGAACTTGCAATAAAGAAAGCCTAAATGGGGTTCTCTTTACAGGAAGCGTTTATGGAAGGCTGTGCAAGTCACATGCAGGGAGGTGCGACTAGGGTTCATAAACAAAGGGATTTAACTCCTAAATGGCAGAGGATTGAGCAGTGAGGCTGCAGGGGCATGTTCTAGACACCAAAACTGCTTCATTAAGCTAAAGTTGTTCAGGTGACTATAGTGTCCCTTTAATAATTAGATCATGTCCAGCTACAAAAGAGCATATGATACTCAAAAATCCTTTGGAAAATGAATGTGACTGGCAGAGCATCATGCGAGTTGTGATTAATCGACTGTTCTTTCTATTAATCTAACCTGCTATATTCTAGAGCAGGTGTATGCAATCTTGTGGATTACGTCGCCCATAATGTGGGCAAATCATCAAGGGAGATGTAGTCTACAATATCTGGTATGCCGAAGGTTGCCTATCCCTTTTCCAGCGTATATCTGGCACTGTTTATAGTCGGCTATTTAAAACAGATCTTAATATGATGCACGTGACAGGCCTTTTTCTAAAAGCTTTAAGTGGTCACACTAGCAAGGTGACCCTCTGTAGCCTGTACTGGCCAGGAGATGTCTACTGGTGCATGAAACCTCAAATCTGCCAGAGCTTTAATGTTCTGTACTTTTAGTACAGTATTTTTTTCTGATCAATATAGTGTGATCTAATGTTTTGCAGGGATAAAAATAAATCTAACTTTGCAGCTTTTAATTAATTTTTGGGTCTTCGTTCTAACACTGGGGTGATAACGTTACTCTGCCTAATAGATCGAGAAGACTAAGATCCCACTCGAGGACAGCAATCATTAGAATGCATAGTGTGTCAGTAGGAACTTTAGCTGAATTTCACTTATCTCTTAATCCCAAGCATCACTATATATTTGCGGAATCCCTCTTTGGTGCTTCTTTTCCATTTTCTTTTTTTATGTTTCATTATGAATTTAAATATCAGGAAATGCAAGGCCTTAAGCAATAAATAATTAACTATCTGGAAAACGGTAAGCAGTTCTATAGAAGGCAGAACAGCATTATCCACTGATACAAAATGAAACAAATATATTTGCATCTTATTAAGTGGAAGATCTCTGTTCTCTGATACAAAAAAGGAAAATAATCTACCAAATGCCTGTTTTGATGTCTGTGAAATTTGCTTTCCATATTGCTGCATATTGCTGTAACCGCTATCTGTGCCTGTTAATAATGTAATCTTATTAGTCATGTGATTTTTATGTTGCACTGTCCGTAGATTAAATGTATTATTATTTGTAGTTTCTTCATAGGTTAGTATAAAAAAATCTTTGTATTTAGATTGGTTTCACCTGCGATTGAGCTGTGTATATATATATTTTTTTAAACAGGTTTTATATTTTATTGTTAAAGAACACACATTTATTTTCCTTAATTATTTAAATAGCAAGAGGAGTGAGTCAGTCTGCTAATCTCACCCCACATTTTTCAAACACTGAACAACTCTGAACGTTCTTAAGCAAGTGTTTCCGATTAACAGTTCTTTTTATATGATGTGTCGCTGGATTGCAGTCTGGGTGGAGACAGCCAAGGTTACTATGAGAACAATTTACAGCATGCTTTTGAAAATCCAAAATATATTCACAAAACATTTAATGTGATACTAGCCTTTAAACTATCTAACTAAATGATATGCAATCCAAGAGCCAAAAGCGAGTACATCCAAATATGTCTGCGTTGACGGGGAAACCAAGCCTTTTCTGTTTATGACGGCATCCTTTTAACTTGGTGAACTATACCGTAATATTTACTTTGGTAAATCATAAAGATGGGCAATTGAGTCTTCCATTTTCCCAAGATGCTATGCATGCAAATGTGCAACAAGCACTAATTTCCAATGATCACCTGCATACAAACACTGGGTCATCAAAATTGCATGTGAGATTGTGCCAGGCGGTCTCTAATCTCTTAGGTACATATATGTGTGTTTATGTATGTGTGTGTGCATGTATATATAATACAGTTTTAATTCCAGTACCTTGTAGCTAGTCGTAGAAGGTGCAATTTGCAATTACCATCAAAGTGCTATCTACAGATGTTAGGTGGCAGCAGTAACGTTTAGCTCTTGGCTGCTACTCTGCTAATCCTTTCTATGGCTAGCATGTTTGACATATTGTAGTAGGAGAGTGTATGCTAAATAAAAAAAAAAAGTGTATAGAAATACCTTTTAATTTATTTGTTTGCTGTTGACATATTTGCTTATATATTTGCCTTTGTAGTAGAGTAACTACTGCTTAAACTGTTTTGCACAAATAGGAAGTGTATACAGCCAGTCTGTTTGTTTATGTTCTCAAGAAAAGGACAGGTATATCCATACATAAAATACTTGGTTCTCATAGGAAGCAACTTTTCACATAGCTAACGGGTGATATTTGTCCTCCCTGGATATAATTTGCTGGATCTTCAATAACCTGTGTCAAACACTGCAGTTCTGAGTTGCTCAGCCTCATGCTAAAACAGATTCTGCTAAATGTGTGGCTCCTTTCTGGTTATACATTGACGCAAAAAAGTTAATGGCCACTGCAGTGTTAAGTCTCTTTAAAATATCACTAAAGGGGACTAAAGGCTTGTGGATGCATTGCAACATTTCATACTAGACTATTTATATATACGGTTATGTTTAGGAGTTAACTACTATTTGACTATGGTAGGTGAAGCTAGTGACTCTGTAGAATTGCTGTCTCATTTGGTCCCTGATGTCCCACTATTAGTTTTGTTCCAAAGAATAACTGTGTAGGCGCTGCCCCTACACTGTGCATTCGGAAAGACTGAGTCAGTATGGCGTGCTTGTAATTATTATCAGTGGGAAAGGTTTTTAGCTGCGGTGCTTCACATGGTATATACAGGCGCTTCCCTTTAATAAACAGAGTGAGAATGCCGAGATTTCTAATTTAGATTCTACAATCTATCTGCTTTCTGATGTCATGCTCTGATTATTACAGGCATACTGGCTGTTTATGTCCCTATATAATATTTAGTCTGCTTGTAATCTTCTAGAAGGTGTTATTTAGATAAGGCCTGTGAGCCAGCGGTGAATAGTATGCAGCACAGGTTTCAGCCACTGTTGCTTGAAGTCTATTTTTATAAGTTGCATCATCTCTGCTGCAGAACCCAGGAGTCTATTGGGAATCGCTGTTCTTTTTAGTTCTCTTGAAAAGAACGGTTCTTTTCATGTCATAATTGATGCCCACGTGCTTCTTTCTTTTCTGTTTTTTTTTCTTTCTTTCTTCAAAATGAAGGACAGTTTGAAAGCTGTATAAGAAATTGAGCATTATTTTTGGCTTCTAGATTGTCACTGTTAGTCTTGGTTTCTGCACTCCTCCAGAAATGGCTAATTATTTTTTGGCTTTGGTCTTTTAGTAACACACACACACACACACACTATCTTGCACTCGTCATCTTAATTTGCTGTGTCCTGTTTTTAAACAACTATTTTCAACAGCAGGAAATCATATTTTAGATTACTGGGAAAAAAACAAAAAACACAAATATCTTTGTGATACCCAGAAAAAAAACAACATTTATGAGCAGCTTATTTCCATTTTTTCCTGGGGATTTTTAAGTAAAATATATTACAGGGACACTATAGTGTTAGGAATAAAAACCTGTATTATGTCTTCTGCTATAGTGTTCCCTTATCTATCTAGGTGTCATACCCTCTCATTAAGCTGAAGTGGTCTGGGTGCCTATAGTGGTCCTTTAAGTGGCTGTGGGGGACAAGGTAGCAAAATAGTGTTTTTAACACTATAGGGTTCCAGTGTTGAGACTCTAAAAATGTCAACATGCTTTCTGCTATTTTATGATGATTTGGTTTAAAGGAGAAAACTTTGTGTTAGTGGTTTACCCAAAGGTATGCATTCAGCCAAAATCAAATAATAAAGCTCACGCTATTTGATAATTCACCAGTTTTGCTTCTTTCTTTAATTTATTATTATTATTGCCATTTATATAGCGGCAACAGATTCCGTAGCGCTTTACAATATTTTGAGGGGGGGAGATGTAACAATAAATAGGACAATTACGAGAAAACTTACAGGTACAATAGGATGAAGAGGACCCTGCTCAAACGAGCTTACAGACTATAGGAGGTGGGGTATTAGAAACATTAGGACAGGAAATATCAAGTAGGAGTGAAGTAGAGCTGGAGGAGAGAGCAAAGCACTGTCCCATAGGAGAGAGCAAGAGACAGGTATGTAAGGTAGAGGTTACTCTGGGAGGCCATAAGCTTTCCTGAAGAGATGGGATTTAAGGCCCTTCTTAAATGATTGAAGACTAGGGGAGAGTCTGATGGCAGTAGGCAAGCTATTCCATAGGAGAGGATCCGCCCGCGAGAGGTCCTGCAAGCGCGAGTTGGCTGTACGGGTGCGAGCAGCGGTCAGGAGGTGATCACGGACAGAGCGGAGGGTACGAGGAGGGACATACCTATGGATCAGTGAAGAGAAATAAGAGGGGCTGGAATTGTTCAGTGCTTTAAATGTATGGGTTAGCACTTTGAATTGACTCCTGTAGGATACAGGAAGCCAATGTAAGGACTGGCAGAGGGGCGAGGTGTGAGAGGACCGACTAGAGAGGAAAATCAGTCTAGCTGCAGCATTCATTACAGACTGTAGCGGGGCAATACGCCTTTTGGGGATACCAATCAGGAGAGGGTTACAGTAGTCCATGCAGGAAATTACTAGAGCATGGACAAGCTCTTTGGTAGCATCTTGCGTAAGAAAGGGGTGGATGCGGGCTATGTTTTTGAGTTGGAACCTACAGGACTTGGCAACAAACTGGATGTGAGACTCAAAGGTGAATAGTTTATGAACTATTGCTGGCGATTGCAAGTACTGATTGCCACATAGGTACGGTGTTGTGTGTGTTTTAGTACACTTGCAAAATCAGGAAGAAACCTGTGGGGGAAAAAAAAAGCTGTATGCATTTACCTACATATATTGCTAACTGAGAAAATGAGAATTAAATATCATCAGTAACAGCAATGTGCTAATTCATGTCAAACAGGAAGGCAAAATGCTTCCACATATTGTGTTGGATTACAGGCCTAGTAATTCATTTTGAGACAATAGCCACTGTAATAAGCCTATGAGAATGGTATTTAGAGTGACAGAATGTATTTTGATATCCATATAAAAAAAAAAACCATACAGAACATTATTTATTTGAAAAATCTACTAACTTCCCGAGATATATAAAGCATTTACTGCAGCAAGAAGCATGATAAATCCTTTAGATTTCTTTAGGGTAATGTTTTAACATTTGTGGTGCCTTTAGATGCCAAATTTCATACGCCGGCGTTGTCCATGCACTTTGACTGCTAATGGTAAGTGCAGAAAGTTGACCAAACAGCAGTGCACAGCAACAGCTGAAAGTGCCATGTTGTTGCTTTATTAATATAATCATATTATTTTAACCAATGGATGTAATAAGCTTTTATAATTGGTATTGCTTTGTTTAAATCTGATTTGTAAACCCTTTCAACTCCATGCTCTTCGCAAAATTGCTCAGTTTATGATCCAAAGAGTTCCCTGCTCAATTTTTTTCTGTCATATGGTGGCAGTACCAGTGGGTTTTGCTCCTTCCTGTGGACAAGCATCTAACAAGCTTAATTAAATCAACAAAACCCCTCCCCCTTGCCCTATAAGAAGGGCTATCCGGCAAAACCAACCTCAGTTTCCTTTCTTGTCCCGAGAGGGAAGGACACAGCATCTGGAGGGTGAGACACACAGGCTGCTGGTCTGGGGGATTCCGGTCCGAGAGCTGCCCGGGCGGTTAGCTGAGAGACCATGCTACCTCCGTTTTGGTTACGGAGCAAATGGATACATTGCCTCTTATGCCGAGAAGGTTCCGGCGAATACTTTCTGGAGGCGGTCTTGATGACCTGCGCACAGCGGTGGAACGCACGCCCGGGAGGTGATGCGTTCCACCAAAAGTTTCCGGTGGTGCGCATGCGCATGCCGAAACTTTATTAAAAAAAAAAAAAAAAAAAAAGCGCGAAGTTTGATGCTCGGCATAGATGAAGCTGTGCAGTACCCACTGACAGCATGGATGCTTGCCAGAAGTGGTACGCCGTGTCACCAACCCCCCACACGGTTCAGAGGCATTTTGAGGTGAGGTGAATTAATCTTTCCTTCAAAATGATCTCTGTAAAAGTTTAGACACTTCATTTGCAAAAGTGTGAAGCCACGTGGTAAGAAGAGGACGAAGATGACGGACTATGATGAATTGCTGTGAGCAGTATAGGTACTCTCTATATGCTCTATGACGAATTGCTGTGAGCAGTATATGTACTCGCTATATGCACTATGACGAATTGCTGTGAGCAGTATATGTACTCACTATATGCACTATGACGAAGTGCTGTGTGCAGAAGATGTATGCAATATATGCACTACGATGTGTTGCTGTGAACAGTATATGTAATCACTATATGTTCTATGACGAGTTACTATGAGCAGTATATATACTCACTATATGCACTATGACGAATTGCTGTGAGCAGTATATGTACTCGCTATATGCACTATGACGAATTGCTGTGAGCAGTATATGTACTCACTATATGCACTATGACGAAGTGCTGTGTGCAGAAGATGTATGCAATATATGCACTACGATGTGTTGCTGTGAACAGTATATGTAATCACTATATGTTCTATGACGAGTTACTATGAGCAGTATATATACTCACTATATGCACTATGACGAATTGCTGTGAGCAGTATATGTACTCGCTATATGCACTATGACGAATTGCTGTGAGCAGTATATGTACTCACTATATGCACTATGACGAAGTGCTGTGTGCAGAAGATGTATGCAATATATGCACTACGATGTGTTGCTGTGAACAGTATATGTAATCACTATATGTTCTATGACGAGTTACTATGAGCAGTATATATACTCACTATATGCACTATGACGAATTGCTGTGAGCAGTATATGTACTCGCTATATGCACTATGACGAATTGCTGTGAGCAGTATATGTGCTCACTATATGCACTATGACGAAGTGCTGTGTGCAGAAGATGTATGCAATATATGCACTACGATGTGTTGCTGTGAACAGTATATGTAATCACTATATGTTCTATGACGAGTTACTATGAGCAGTATATATACTCACTATATGCACTATGATGAATTGCTGTGAGCAGTATATGTACTCGCTATATGCACTATGACGAATTGCTGTGAGTAGTATATGTACTCACTATATGCACCATGACGACTTGCTGTGTGCAGAAGATGTATGCAATATATGCACTACGACGTGTTGCTGTGAACAGTACATGTAATCACTATATGTTCTATGACGAGTTACTATGAGCAGTATATATATACTCACTATATGCACTAGGACGTGTTGCTGTGAACAGTATATGTAATCACTATATGTTCTATGACGAGTTACTATGAGCAGTATATATTCTCTCTATATGCACTGTTGTGTTGCTGTGAACAGTATAGGTTACCACTATATGTTCTATGACAAGTTCTGTGAGCAGTGTATGCACTCACTATAGGCACTATGACGAGTTGCTGTGCACAGTATATGTACCCACTATATGCTCTGTGTGTGAGTGTCTAAGATGACTCGGCCTCAGTAGGGTACACACTATAAAGTCCTTGTATAACCACAAGAACCTCTTTAGATGTATCCACTAGATGCTCTATGTCGCATTGTTTTGTTATCCACTCGACCTTAGTAGATGCACCCACTATATGCTCTATGCCGAGTTTGAAGTGTGGCCTCCGCTTCATTAGTTGTATGCACTGTATTAGTTAAGAATGAGAACTCAACCTCCGTGCATGCTCTGTTAGGAGTTACTTGAGGACTCAGCCTTAGTATATGCATCTACTATATACTCTGTCGAGTTGATGGGTGGTCTCAACTTCAGTAACCACTATAGGCTATTTTAGGGGGGTTCTTTTCCTTTTATATACTCTAAAAAAAAAAAAAAAAAAAGCCTCACTAGTTTATGGGATATAGGTATACTCTATATGCCTTATGTATGAGGTACTGGGAAGACAGGGCCTCAGTATATGTCTTCACTAGTTTCTCTATGGATGAGTTACCAGGATATGTATGCTCATTAGACGGTATAGAGATGGCATCTTCACAGTAGCTCATATATCTATATCTGTATCTATATCATCTCCACAGGAGTTGCGTAACCCTGGTATATGGCATAGGTTGTGTAGGTATGCTTTCGGTTCATACAAGATTCAGTATAGGTTACTGATATCTCTGGCAATTTGGACGGTTAACGAACACACACAATGTAGGTGTTTTTTTCATCAACACACTGCAGAACAGGATTAACCTCTGCCCCAGTCGTTTCAGAAATTGCAGTGGTCTAATAAATTCCGTTACTTGTAGCAGGTGATTAGCGTGTAACCTCGGTACTGTCTAAAGAAGTACTGTTGTGTATATTAAGGCGATTATTTTAATTTTTGGAGATCAGACTGAGCGTACAGAGGGAAACATTTTCTGAGACCGACGTTTCCCCAGCATTCCATATATTCTATTGCCTATTCATAAGAGTCCCTAGATCTCGTAACATGTTAAAAAAGAAATCCCACTGTTTTCTCTCCCCGATCATAGAAGAAGGGGTGTTGGTAGTAGCGGATCCAATTTTCAAATTAGATAGAGTTCATTTCAGGAAGTCTGTCTTCCGTCTAATGTTTTCTGGTTGGGGATCGCTACAGATGCTCTTTTTTAATCCCCTTCATGTTTCGTGGTAATGATTAAGGGAAAATCCGCAGATTCCAGGGGTTTTAAGGTGTATTGCTACCCTTCATCTCTTCATTCCGTAGATATGGCAGAAGGCTGTAAATTTTCATGCGCACTCTTCTACAGGGTTGGTACATCAACCGGCAGGGAGGAACCGGTGTAGGCGCTCTCTCTCTCTCCTGCATGCGGTTATCTTGCTGAGGTGCAAATTCATCTAGTAGATATTTCGGTAGTTCCTTTCAGAGGGATTGACATAGCCGTCTAGCTCAGAGAGGGTATTTGGAATTAGGAAGTTTGGTCCTTATGTCCGTGTAATTTGACTCTCTGGAGTGGAAAATTATTGTTCCAGCCAGGGCTCTGTTGACAAACTTTTCAACGACCAAGTCACTTCCTGTTTCAGTACAGGTCCCTCGGTGATGGATTACTCTCTTTGTAATGTGTCTTACTTCCGCTTACGTTTTTTCTAGTTGTCTTAGAAAATTAGGTCTATCGGAGCCTTATCCTGGTTCTTATTCCATGCTGAGCATAAAGATTCTGATTCCCAAACGTTCAAAGCTCTATCGGTCTCATGATGTATAGGGATCTACCCTAGTGGTTCTGTAGAGTTTCAGGTTGATAGCCTGACTACGGCTAGGGTTCTTCTTCATCATCTAGGTCTGCGGGAAGATTTGTTTGGCTATGTTGCTTGGCAACTATATATCCTGATTAAAGGTCTTCTTTCTGATAAGGGTTAGAAAATGTTTTGGGGGATTTTGGGAACACCCCTGCTGGTGTGTTTCATTCGTCTAAAAACCCTTGCTTTAATGTCTTCTGGTTTTTTGTTCGGCAGGCTTCGGCGTTTTCTGCTTTGAGGTCCAGGCCTTCAAGCCTGAGAATCCTGCTGTTCTTAGAGTTTACATCCAGATTTTAAGCTTGAGGTTTTTTGTAATCTGCCAGGTCCAGACGTCCTCCTAGAGTTCTGTTTTCCCTTCCTGGTATTTTTGTCCTTGAATTTTGATATATTTTGTTACATTTTTTTTAGGTAACACCCGTTCGATCCTGTTAAAGGGTTTCCCTTACAAGTTTTGTTTCTCCAGGACACCTTCTTGGGGGCCATCTTATCGGCTAATATGTTCAGAGAGCTTCAGTCATTTTTCATCCCCAGATGATTTTTCAGTATTGCTCATGGACACGGTGGTTCTTCACGCTAAACATTTTTTTTTTCCCTACGGGTTGGTACTAAGTGTAGCTTGAAGGAGCTTTGTAATGTCTCTTTTCCTAGGACTGAAGAGCTCAGTTATTCTGGTCCTCTGTTTGTTAGCCTCCCATAAAAGGTGTAAGGATACAGTGATTCCTGCAACTCTTTTGTTTCATTTGACTCAGGCGAGTATGTTGGTTGGCCATTTTCTCCCGGTGGTCTTCAAGTTCCGGCTTCTCTCAGGACGCTTGGAGTATTGGCTGCCTCTGGGCCAGTAAGAACACTTGTTTTTTCTAGTGGCCTTCTGTTAGGCACCATCTTGGGCTTCCATTCCACATTTTCATAAAGCTCTACAGGTTAGAGATGTTCTCATCCTCTGAAACGGCTTTTTAGGCGTATAAGTTGCGACCTACGGTGACATTGAACCCGCCCTAGTTAAGGATCTTGCTATATCCCACTGGTACTGCCACCATATGACAGAAAAAACAGAAATTTTTACTTACCGTAAATTCTTTTTTCTTAATATGGTGGCAGTACAGCTTCCCTCCCTCTATTTTACATTATCTTGATTCAGTATGAGTTCTATTTGGGATTTTTCTTGCTACTTACTGAGGTTGGTTTTGCCGGATAGCCCTTTTTATAGGGCAAGGGGGAGGGGTTTTGTTGATTTAATTAAGCTTGTTAGATGCTTGTCCACAGGAAGGAGCAAAACCCACTGGTACTGCCACCATATTAAGAAAAAAAGAATTTACGGTAAGTAAAAATTTCTGTTTTCCTTTCCCAGAATGGCTTAGGACTGCAGCAATTTGCAAAAATCACTTCATCTATAGACTGCCCCTTGGTTCTGTTCTTCCTTTCCCATCCAATACCAGTCCACATTGTGTGTGTCATGTTCACTCCACACTAAAAACAACCAGGAAGATACTCCACCAGTCAGGATCCTCTCCTTCTGATCTATGTTGGTTTTCCATCTGTCCTGCTCAGGTTAATAGGATATTTAGTCAAGTCCTCAAGATTTAATCGTGGAACATTTTCTTTGCATGCCTGTTTGCAGGTTTGTGAAAACTCTCTCTGAGAACTGAAGAGGGAAATAGAGGGATGTTTTTTTTATATAGACTTGTTCAAAGTTGCCTGTGTGAAGCAGGTTTTCTGAGTTATGGTCCATACAATGCTGGAGATTTACAGCTCCCATATTTCTTTGTGGGCCTTAAGAAAATGATATGAATTTGAGTCCATACAACATTTGATTTGTCCTAGTTCAACACCACTTGTCTAAAGGGTGAAAAATACTGGCACTAATGTCACCTTAATTTTTTTTATTTTTTTTTAATGCATTCTGTAATTAAAGCCTTTTAAATAATCATAATTGTAGCCAATTGCACAACTTCAATAAGGGGCAATCTAAGCAGCACAGCGGTGTATACTGCTTGTATGGATAATGAAGTCAATGAGCTCTCTGTACCAATCTCTCTGTAGCCTGTTTTATAGCGGCTACTTTTGATTGACTGAATGCCTGGATCTGCCAGATTATTGTCAGATCACTTCAAATTATAGCACAAAAAGCATATGATGTCAAGTTCAATATGGTAACGTGTTTATATGTATCATGTACAGCAGTATTTTCTTTTTGGAGTTCCTCTTGGAACTGTGGTTCCAGAGTCTGTTTTTATTTATTTATTTATTCTTTTGCAAAATCTGTTGTGGGACCATGAAAAAGGATCTGTCAGGATTATTGTGTAGGTGATAGTACCCTGATCTCCTTTAGCCTCGACCTCTTCCTTCAGCCTATTACTACTAACTTTACCACTATACAAAATCGCTATAATTCCCTCTGGCTGTACAGGCATTCATTTGGAGTGCACATTCACAGCATGTGCTATCCTCTAGAAAGGCTTTCTCATATAATAAAAGCTATGTGACGTTCTTTGAACAAGCCTGTGTTGTGTTTGTGACTAGCTCTATTCATGAAAAATATATGAAAGGAGCTTCGTTCAAGTGCTGAATGAATGAAACTTGCCTATTTCAACTATGTCACCCACCGGATACTGGTAATAAAAAAAAAAAAAAAATGCTTCACATTCCAAAAGTGAATAATAGTAGCATCATGTTTGACTAAGGTTTCAGCCACATTGTGAAAAGAGGAGATTTGCAGTAAGAATATGAACCTCTGGGAGTAGCATTTTTATTTTAGTATATATTTTTCTTCTAAGGGCATCCTAGATTCAAATCAATATGATTGTTACAATGATGGAGAGATAAATCATTCTATATTATGGAATACTTTGGTCTCCTTTTCAGTTTGGTATTTGCTAGAATTTAGAGCTTACTGCTGAACTAATATGGAATACATATTAAAGGGATACTATAGGTGTCTCTAGCTTAATGAAGCAATGTTTTTGTATAGATCATGCCTTCTCACTGCTCAATTCACCACCATTCAGGATTTAGGTCAATTTTGTTTCTGTTTATGCAGCCCTAGACACACCTTCCCTGGCTGTGACTCTCATAGCATGCACCAAAAAAAAAATAAAAAAAAATAGCATTTTTAATCAGATGTTAAAGGGACACTATAGTCACCTGAACAACAATAGCTTAAAGGACCACTCTAGGCACCCAGACCACTTCAGCTTAATGAAGTGGTCTGGGTGCCAGGTCCAGCTAGCTTTTACCCTTTTTTTTAATAAACATAGTTTAAACTGCTATGTTTATACTAAGGGTTAAGCCAGCCTCCAGAGCCTCTAGTGGCTGTCTCATTGACAGCCGCTAGAGGCGCTTGCGTGCTTCTCACTGTGAAAATCACAGTGAGAGCACGCAAGCGTCTATAGGAAAGCAATATGAATGCTTTCCTATGCGACCGGCTGAATGCGAGCGCGGCTTCTGCCGCGCCTGCGCATTCAGCCGATGACGTCGCGAGGAAGAAGAGGAGGAGGAGGAAAGCTCCCCACCCGGCGCTGGAGAAAGAGGTAAGTTTAACCCCTTCCTTCCCCCAGAGCCCGGCGGGAGTGGGTCCCTGAGGGTGGGGGCACCCTCAGGGCACTCTAGTGCCAGGAAAACGAGTATGTTTTCCTGGCACTAGAGTGGTCCTTTAATGAAGCAGTTTTGGTGTATAGAAGATGCCCCTGCAGCCTCACTGCTCAATCCTCTGCCATTTAGGAGTGAAATCCCTTTGTTTATGAACCCTAGTCACACCTCCCTGCATGTGACTTGCACAGCCTTCCATAAACACTTCTTGTAAAGAGAGCCCTATTTAGGCTTTCTTTATGGCAAGTTCTGTTTAATTAAGATTTTCTTATCCCCTGCTATGTTAATAGCTTGCTAGACCATGCAAGAGCCTCCTGTATGTGATTAAAGTTCAATTTAGAGATTGAGATACAATTATTTAAGGTAAATTACATCTGTTTGAAAGTGAAACCAGTTTTTTTTTTCATGCAGGCTCTGTCAATCATAGCCAGGGGAGGTGTGGTTAGGGCTGCATAAACAGAAACAAAGTGATTTAACTCCTAAATGACAGTGAATTGAGCAGTGAAATTGCAGGGGAATGATCTATACACTAAAACTGCTTTATTTAGCTAAAGTAATTTTGGTGACTATAGTGTTCCTTTAACTTACTTTAGACTTTTTTGTCTTATGCAAATTGAACTTTAATTACATACAGGAGTCTCCTAAAAGGGCTAGCCAGTAATTAACAGTGCAGGAGATCAGGTATTCTAAATTAAACAATATTTTTGAATGCACAATGTCTGCCACAAATTAACCTATTTCTTACATGCTAAAGCAATTGAATTGTAGTGATTGTAAAAAAAAAAAAAACCCAGAAATGATCCCCTTTCTGTGTATTGCTTTTATCTTACTAGCATGTCTACTAGTCATGTTTTGTAGAATCAGGTTTCATGTGCCTTATTAACAGTACTTATAAGGTTTTGTAAAACACATAACTGATGAATCCAGTTGCTTTTGGTTTATGCACAGTAACCAACTTACGTATTGAGTTTGGGTTACTAAAGCACAGATTTATTTTACTTGCATGAAATGATACCAGATTCTTGTTTTCTACTGTTAACAGTGGGTGTTGTACGGTCCTTAAAGATTGTAATGTCAATTTATGTTCAGTTCGGTTTGTGCTTACGTTGAATAAACAACGTTTCATTTTAAAACTTTGACATCAGTCAGAGAAGGTCTCGACCTAGTGTCACTTGTTGCATTGGGAGGTACCACACGGAAGAAACATTTCAGTAAGGGAAGGATTTTGGTGTGGGAGGAAAGCTGGAGTTATACAACAACAGCAGATGTGATGGCAGGTGTAATGACAGATCAGCTAAGATTGAACAAACAGGATGATGATACATTCAACAAATGGCTTCTTGCTGCTGCATTTTGGACCAATTCACCAGGAATTATACATCCCCATAGAATTTCTAGTTTATCATTCGGTCCACACCTTAAAAATTAACAGCTAGAAAAAGCTCTTGGTTTTAGTGCTTTCTTAGTGTGCTAGCTTTATGAGGCATCTCCAAATCCTATAAAACCTTTGAAATTACAAGGACGTTGTTGGAAGCATATTAAGAATTGTAGTAGATGGCTTTCATGCTTGGTAGCATCATTCTGATTAACAAGGAGGCCCCTGCTTAGCTGCACTATTTTTACACCCCAAAGCCCTATTGAGGAGCACGAATACAATCCTGTTACCTTGCATTGCTGGGCATCTTTAACACTAGTCCCATGCCCTGCCTTAGGCAGATGCCATAACAATAACGCACTGCTTTGCAGCCATGATTCTGCTGAATATTTAATGGAGGATTTTATTTTGTGGGTCTGTGGGAGTGAGTCAGAGAGGTGACATAAGCAAGGTAAGAGCCATTAACGTTTTCACTGCTGAAGGACATTCACGGTATTGCAGGGCACAGTGGTGTGGGCTTCTCTGTGGCAATGCAGTGTCATAGCATGGGTGTGCCATGAGGAAAGGAAGACTGGCTATCCAGAAGCACCTTTTTGAATGATTTGTCAGTCAGAGCTTCTTTATAGCATTACTTTGACTTCATTGGGCTAAGGAGGAGTTGGCGTTTGATTGGAATCCCTCCTTCTAAAAGCTGCTGTAACGCAGACAGGAGGCTGCCAGTGACTATCCGGGTTGTCCATTTATACCTTAACGATTGAAAGAGTTAAGAACGTGAGGGGGCGATCCTGGAGGAATGTATCTTTCATGTGAGTTGAATATTTCAGAATATGAGGAGAGAGAAGACTGAAGGAATCAATCTGCTTACTGTTACATCAGTAGCCCTGCATATTCTGTGCCTGTGCAGGTTAGGAGACACACTGCAGTCACTTGTTTTTTCTGCAGGAAGCAGCAATGCCGTTCCCTTCCTAAGAGGAATTTATTTCTTATTTAGAAAAGGAAGCCTTCTCGCTACCCAGGAAATGGCTTTCCTTGTGCGTTGCTATGCCAACTGCCTGCAGCCATGGTCCTCCAAAGTAAGCACAATAATGTAATTATATTGGCGTATTACATTCTGACTCTGGGTATTTGGAGAGGAGGGGGAATTTTAGTGTTTGTGTGTTTTTATGCGTTACTGTAATATTAGGGATTCAGAGACGTGATTGCTTAATGTGTGAGAGACGGACATCATTAAATTAAATGTCCATCAGTGTCACACGGCCGTGATTAATTGTGCAAACTTGGTTAGCTGAGCGTATAGGAGATCACTGGTCACTGTTCAGTCTGCATCCTTAGCATCTATGGAGGAGGTTCTTATTCACACACACACACACACACACAGTGCCCTGAGCCCCCTCCCACACACATACATGTACTCGCTGCTAGCAGTGTTCTAAGTGCAGTGCATGTCACATTGAGAGCGAGGATCTCTAAACCTGCATCTGCAAATGAAACCGGTGTGCTGTACTGTTTGCATTGCCTGGCTGCTTTCTGGGGGCTGGCTCCTACTCTCTGACTAATCCAATACAGTATTAAGCCTTTTTGGAAAAGACTCTGTGGGCGGTCAGCCATTTTAGTTTTTTTTTTTTTTTTTTTTTTCACCTCTCACCTCCTCCCCTCCTTTGCCACTTCCAATCTCCCTCCTCCTCCTTCCCCCCTCTCTTTTTTTTTTTCTTTTCCTCCTATTCTTCAGTTTCAGCTATGGTATTGCTGCTCTGAAAGAATGCCGGGATGTATACGATTTCAGTAGTCACTTTGCATACTGAGATGTAAAACATGGAGACAGTTCCCATTGCAAGGACTGCTTTGCTGCATTCGAAGCTGAAATTTTTTTTTATGCTCTCCGTCAGCTTCTCTCTCACCTTTACTGGGATGTTTTTAAGATTATTTTCCTACCATTCTCGTGTTTTCCTTGCGTGTCTGTGGATGTGAGCTTCCCGTCCGTCAGCGGTGTACACATGATGTTTAGATTCATTTCAGTCTCTGTTTCCTCATTATGAAACCACTTGCATTCTCATCTAGCCATGGAGTTATGGGGCAGCAGGAGAAACATTCTGTGAGTATTCAGAATTCAATATGAAAATCTGCATTTTTCATGCCTTTAGATCATGCAGAATATGCCGGGTAAAGTAAACCTATGATTTTAAATTTTTGTCTGTTTTCTTTTATTTTAATTTTCCATGTTTTATTTATTTATGTTAAATCGTGGCACTCTGAAACTCTGTTCTTCCAGCCTACAAATGGCAGCAGCTGGTACGTGTTGCTTGTCAGCATATATTTATTTAATTCATTTTGAATCTATTCTTTATACGTCTTTCTTTAGCAACAGAATAATCCAAGTGATTGTTTTTTCTTATTCAAAACTAGAACTTGATATTATTGCTGTTATTGTTGTTTTATTTGTAATATAAAATCCCGCATGATCTTTCATTTTCATTTCGTAATGAGCCTAAGTTCTTGTTAAAGTGCATTTATCAAGGGTTATAATTGTGGGTTTCTATGGTGATCAGTAAAATGATGAAGCTTGTAGAGGAGTGTTACTTACAGCATGTTTGCTTCATTTAACCTTTTAATTACCATGCCTGTCGATAATTATGCCGCAGGCAGTTACCTTATATATTCACCACCTGATCATATTACTAAACTGCATCTGTCAGAGTGATGGCTGATTGAATAGATTATGGCTCTTGGCTCTAAAGGGGTTAATTAGATTGTTCTCTTGCATTATAATTGATCCCATGAGTCAGCTCCACTTTTGTCACTCGGTAATCCCTATGTGCTGCTACGGTTTATTTGAAACGCATGCCTAAGCATATCATCACAACTCCAACCTGGTCAATCCTATTCCATTTAAATGATTGGTGGGAAGGAATTGGCCACTTTTACCTATATGGAGACCTAGCAAAGTTAACATCGCATTTCTCATGTATGGTAACAAAGTAGAATTAAAATCACACCATTCTCTGTTATGGAGCACCCTACTTTGGTACACCGGGGCCTCATAGTTATATAATGCATTGGTTGCCAGTAATACTGAGCAGATGAATATTTTGACTAAGTCAGCCCTTTTTTTTTTACTTCTCAGCGTATTTTTCTATGCCTGTCATATACCTTTTTGCCGACAAACAATATTATAAAATATTTCAAAGAAATGTAGTCTGTTTTTGAGAATTTAATGATTTGTGCACATTTGCCTCAAAAAAAGTTTAGAGTTTGCCAGAAATTTAGCACTGATGCCCAAAAAGGTACTCTTTTGGTAAATCTGTGAATGCTCCTCTATTCTGGCTCCTCCTACCCCCACAGCTATGAGACTTTGGTAAATAGTCTCAATTTATTATTTTTTTTTTTTTTAGTTTATATCCTCTTAAATGTATGTTTGCAAATAGATTGCCTTATGTCTGTATATTGTTTTGATATTGTTTTTGTATGTGTGTATATAGAGCCACATACTTTGCCTTTCAATTTTGCTTCTACCCCTCCCCCAACCTCCCCAATTCTTTACGCTTTGGGATGCCAAAAGATTCTTTTTTTTGGGGGGGGGGGGGGGGGGGGGGGAGAGAGGGAGGGGGTGCTGGAAGGGGAGGGGGTCACCATCTAGATCACTGGTTCTCAGCTACGTACTCAATGAATACATTTTAGTTAAAAGCCTTTTTGATCAGAACTGGGGGAATCTCTAAAATTTGCTGTAGGGTCTTAAAGGACTTGTTGAGAACAATTGATCTAGACTACTTGACCTCCTCTCAACTCAGAATGTGAACCCTGATGGCAGGTTCATGGGAATGGTGTGTGGTCAGTGTTGTTTTTTGTTTATTTTTATCTTTACTGTGTCTGTGGACTGAATTTTGTTTTTAAAAACGAAAAGGCTCTGTGATGTAATTCCAGTAAAATACAAGTTTAGCAGGCTAAGATTGCCACAAGGCATATGTATGTATATGTGTTTGTAGTATCAGTTAGTTAATAACACGTAGCTAAGATACTGTCATCACTGTACTGACCAGGTGCAGGAATGTAAGAACTGGAATTACGCGTCCCTCTCCTTTGTATCAGATGAGCCACGTGGTTAGACCGGATGGATGAGTTTAGACTCTATTCATTAAATAGGTTAAGGGTATGTGTGGGTGTAGTTAATTGTGGGAGGAGCTACAGTGCTATATAAGGAATGTACTCTATGTATTCAGTACTCAGACTTTGCTGTATTTTGGTGACGCTAGTCCCTCTGAGTCCCGATCGGTGATCCAATAAAGAATCTCTTCCTTCCTGAAGAAACCTGTGTCCATCTCTCTGTGCTTGGCTTCCGTCAGTTTCTCCGGTATCATTTGGTGCATTGGCCGGGAAGCTCATCGTTCAACGGTAGCTGAGAGGCAGAGGCGTGAGACGGTCTATCTTTGCCCACGTTCTCTACGGCTGCACCCCTGAACTTCTGCGTGGACCTCCCTTCGTCTCGGCGCCACTGGTCTGTTGTCCAGGAGATCATCGGCCTCTACGTGAGAAGTGCTGGGGTGTCCCCGTCGATGAGTGTGAACTCAGGTTCAGGAACGAGGAGGTAAGATAACTGCTGTTTTAGACGGCAGGACCCGCTAGGGGTATACCGATTGTGCGGTAGGCCCAAAGGGGTTTTTGAATCTGTATCTGCCCCCTCTGTCGGAGGGAAGGAGCGAAGGCGCACCGCTCGATCGAACGCTCTTTAGTCAGACCGTTTGATTTGGTTAGTCAGGCGGGGTCCTGGTGTAAGATAGCCCTAGCCGGACACCGGTGTCTTGTCTAGACTAGCGTTCTAGGGTGTATATTACGTTCGCTAGGTCGGAGGGACCGGGAGACTAAGCGGCGCCTGTGTAAATTCGGTTCGCTAGTTCTCATCCTATCTGGGCTAAGTGGGAAGGCGTGTAAATTTGGAACCCACTAGACTTTTGATAGTACGACTAAGAGGCGCCTGTGTAAATTCGGATCTCTAGCTCGTTGTATAGTGCGACTAAGAGGCGCCTGTGTAAATTCGGATCTCTAGCTCGCTATGTATATGTGGTGATTGGGCAGTGTGGCTAACCAAAACGGGTGTATATAGTTTTAGGTAGTCCATTCAAGGTACTGGCCAATAGTTTAGTTGGGAATTGTAAATGTGTTAACGATTGTTTAGTAAAGTGTATATCTTGTTAGATAGCGCGAGCTCAGCCGTCTAGCGAGAGTGTTAATAGTGTGTTGCTGTATTATAGTGCACGGTACCATAACCCTGTATATTTACTGACATTATATAATAAGTACTAATCATTGTCGTCCATTGCATGTTTAACACCATAACCACTAATAATTGTATTGTGACCTTAACTTGTGCTTTGACCTATGCTAACCGTACTGTAACCGCTATTTGTAAAAGACGATGTTACTGGGGTGTGTTATAGACGGGTAATTCGTATATAGAGAATTATAGCGTGGGTGACTGTGTAGTTACGCCAAAGGGCATAATATTGATTATATAGTGACTGGTGTAGCAGCTGTGTGTGTACGGGAATTCCCTGAGTGTTTATTGTTATTGTGTACGTTTCACTTGATAACCGTACCACGTGGTGCTGTTGCCAGAGGAAACGGGTGTGACTGTTGAATAGTACGCGTGTATAGTAATCGTTGTCGACAACGTTCCACTGTTAAATATGGGTGCGTCGCAGTCAACGATTCCGGATCCCTTAGGATGTATGGTTAAGAATTTTAAAAAGGGATTCAAAGTTTGTGATTTTGGGGTTAAGATGTCCCCTGTACGTTTGGTCACTTTGTGCACTAGGGAGTGGCCTACTTTGGTTGCGGCATGGCCGCCACGTGGCAGTTTGGATCCAACTCTGGTACAGCGCTTACACGTGGCTGTATCAGGTAGGCCTGAACTTTACGGCCAGTTTCCTTATATTGATTGTTGGAGACAGGCCGTAAATGACTCGCCAAAATGGCTCCGGACATGCCACGAGGAACAGTGTCGCCTCATGGTAGCTAGGACTTGTTCGTCCACTAGGGCTTGTGTTAGGCCCATTTTGGACACGCCCCCTGAGTCCGAGATCCCTTTGCCGCCCCCTTACTTTCCGTTAAGAAGAAGTGACGCAAACGCAGGAAGTCCTGTAACCCTTCCCTCACTACCCCCATCCACTTCCGCTTCCTCCTCCAGTGCAGGATCCACCCCCCCTCGTACTAAATCCCCCCTTCCGGAACCAGATAGACCAACCTCCATTAAAAATGAATATCCTGATTTGGCGCCACTTCAGACTTCCGGTCAAGCTTCATCTAGCTCGGCCCGAAGTGTTCTATTCACTACCTTTTCCCAAAACCAACCTCCCACATCCCCATACCCTATCTCTCCCCGACCGGAACCCATGACTGACGCTTCCCTACGTAGCCCCATCCAAACCCGACAGTTGACTGGTGCCCAACAATTAAAGCACTATCAGATGCCTCTTCGCTTAAATCCCGGGTCAGCTTATATCGATGCCGCAGGTCAAATGGCACACGCTGACCCTGTCTTCGTATATGTCCCTTTCACCACTACCGACCTTTTAAACTGGAAGACCCATAATTCCTCGTATACTGAGAAACCACAAGCCATGACTGCAGTGGTGACTAATCTAGTTGCTCCTCCATCTGGAAGGACTATTACTGTGATAGGAGCAACTGGAAGAAGTGCTGAAAGACCGGTTCTTAAAAGTCGACTCTGTACATTGGGAGGCCACGTAGTAAAACACCAATTCCTTTATATGCCTGAATGTCCAGTCCAATTGCTGGGACGTGATATGCTATCCAAATTACAAGCGCAGATTACGTTCCTACCAGATGGAACAACATCTTTAAAGTTTAATGGACCTTCAGGTATTATGACTTTATCCGTACCAAAGGAAGAAGAGTGGCGACTTTATACAGTGTTGACTAGCCAAAACCCTAGGAGTGATGAGACATTGTTTAACATACCAGGAGTTTGGGCAGAGAACAACCCACCAGGACTGGCCCGCAATATTCCACCAATAAAAATTGAACTGAAACATGGGGTTTATCCAGTGAGCCTAAGACAATATCACATTCCGCAGAAGGCTAAGAAGAACATCCAATCCTATCTGGATAAGTTCATACGGTATGGTATCCTAAAATTCTGTACTTCCCCCTGGAACACCCCATTGCTGCCTGTTCAAAAGCCCGGCACAGATGAGTATCGACCTGTGCAGGACTTAAGAGCAGTCAATGATGCGGTTGTTAGCATACATCCAGTTGTACCCAATCCATATAACCTGCTTGCTTTAATTCCGGGCGGGGCTACTTACTTCACAGTCTTAGATCTCAAAGATGCCTTCTTTTGCCTCCGAATTGCCGCAGAAAGTCAATGTATTTTCGCTTTCCAGTGGGAGAACGCTGTAACGGGCTCAAAACGCCAAATGACTTGGACAAGACTGCCCCAAGGGTTTAAAAATTCACCTACCCTATTTGGTTCAGCCCTAAGTCAAGATCTATTGGATTTCGAGTCCATCCCAGGAGAGTGTGTATTGTTACAATATGTAGATGACTTGTTGATAGCAGCAGTTACAAAAGAAATCTGTCAGCAAGCAACGCACGATCTACTACACATTCTCTGGAAGGCAGGATACAAGGTGTCTAGAAAGAAGGCTCAGTTGTGTTTGCCAACTGTCAAGTATCTAGGATTCCATATCTCTGAAGGTCAAAGAATTATGGGGCCAGAGAGAAAAGAAGCTGTCTGCCAAATACCAATACCCAAGAATAGAAGACAAGTGCGAGAATTCTTGGGGGCAGCAGGCTTCTGTAGGATATGGATTCCCAGCTATGCGATACTAGCAAAACCTCTGTACGCAGCTATCAAAGGTACAGAGCACGACCCCTTCTTATGGACCCAAGAACAGCAAACGGCATTTGAAGATGTGAAGAAGGCTTTGATGAGTGCCCCAGCATTAGGTCTACCTGATCACACACGACCATTCTACTTATATGTACACGAGCAAAGAAGAATGGCTGTGGGAGTATTGACACAGTACTTGGGATCATGGCAAAGACCTGTTGCCTACATGTCTAAGCAACTGGATGCAGTGGCCAGCGGACTTCCACCTTGTCTAAGAGCCGTAGCTGCAGCCGCCCTGCTAGTAGCTGAAGCCGATAAACTCACTCTGGGTCAAGAACTTTATGTACGAGTCCCACATGCAGTACAGACGTTGTTGGATTACAAAGGAAATCATTGGTTTAGTAATAGCCGTATGACCAAGTATCAAGCAATGTTGTGTGAAAACCCAAGAGTGCATTTAGAGACTGTAAACACCTTAAATCCAGCTACCCTTTTGCCACAACCTACTGAAAGTCAACATGATTGTTTGGAAGTAATGGATGAAGTATTCTCAAGTAGACCAGATCTTCGTGATTTTCCCATCCAGAACCCCGATGTTCAATATTACACCGACGGCAGTAGTTATGTGAAAGAAGGGATCCGCTATGCAGGATATGCAGTAACAACCATAGACAAGGTGATAGAAGCTCGGCCACTGGCGAAAGGAACATCAGCACAAAAGGCAGAATTAATAGCACTAACACGAGCGTTACAATTGGCTGAAGGTTTAAGAGTAAATATCTATACGGACTCTAAGTATGCGTTTTTAACCACTCATGCCCACGGAGCTTGTATAAAGAAAGAGGACTACTGAATTCAGAGGGCAAAGAAATCAAGTACGCAGCTGAAATCCTACAACTATTGGAAGCAGTGTGGGAGCCGAAAGAAGTCGGTATTATTCATTGTCGAGCACATCTGAGAGGTGATGGTGATGTAACCAAGGGAAATCGGATGGCAGATAGTGCAGCTAAGCGTGCTGCTGAATCAGGAAGACAGGAGTATGTGGGGCATATAGCTGCTCTTATACCAACTCCACTGTCCCAATGGACTCCAGTTTATACAGCTCAAGAAGAGGAGTGGTTAAAGACTGAACCGGGAAAGTATCTGGAGAACAAGTGGTATCAGCTAGAAGATGGAAGAATAGTTATACCAGCATCGCTAGCGGTAGAAATTGTCCAAAATTATCACAACGGGACACATTCTGGGAGAGACAGTACTGAAGAATCTCTTAGAAAACATTTCTACATACCAAGATTGTCCAACTTGACTCAGGCCATTGTACGCAGATGTGTAACGTGTGCTAAGAATAATGCAAGACAAGGACCAGTAAAGCCACCAGGAGTTCAGTTTATGGGGGGACCCCCCATGTCCGATCTACAAATAGACTTTACAGTGATGCCTAAATCGGGTGGACATCGTTACCTGCTGGTAATTGTGTGCACCTATTCAGGCTGGGTAGAAGCATGTCCTACTCGTACAGAGAAAGCAGGAGAAGTTGTGAGATTCCTGCTACGAGAAATAATACCCCGATATGGACTACCCTGTTCTATAGGATCGGACAATGGTCCAGCTTTTGTTCATCAGTGCCTACAACAACTGACTCATATGCTTGGTATAAAGTGGAGGCTTCATACTGCATATAGACCCCAGAGTTCTGGTAAGGTAGAGAGAATGAATAGAACTATAAAGAACCAGTTGGCTAAAATGTGTCAGGAAACCCAACTTAAGTGGAACGTTCTCTTACCCATAGCTTTATTGCGAATCCGCAGTACCCCTACCAGAAGGATGGGCCTCTCTCCTTTTGAAATCATGTATGGGCGACCACCTCCCGTACTTGGTAACTTAAGGGGGGACTTGAGTCAGTTGGGAGAAGGAATTACCCGGCAGCAGGTTGTAGAGTTGGGTAAGACTATGGAGGAGGTACAGAAATGGGTACAAGATAGATTACCTGTGAATATTTATCCCCCTGTTCATAGTTATCATCCAGGAGATCAAGTGTGGATTAAAGAGTGGAATAATGTACCGTTAGGGCCCAAGTGGAGAGGTCCTTATGTTGTTCTTTTGTCTACCCCTACAGCAATAAAAGTAGCAGAAGTGACTCCGTGGATACATCACTCCAGGGTTAAACCAGCAGCAGTCGATTCTTGGCAAGTTACAGTAGATCCAGAGAATCCCTGCAAGATCCGGTTAAAACGCACTACTCAGTCGGAGTAACGAGGAATTATTGTGGATTACAAATTTTATTGTTACAGGTGTGAGTGAGAAGGCCATAATAAAGCCTGTCCGCTTACCATCACATAGTGTATAAGCCAGGAAAGTCTCGAAGGGACACCTGTGAAGACGAGCAGAACTCCATTCCCTGCAGCCCTCACATCCTGGAAGCTGAGGTTCCATCGCACGGACGAAGACTGAGGATGACGGCGAAAGATGTGCTTTTGATTGTGTTTATTTACATGTGTTTTTATATTCAGGAAGGTAGAGGTACCGACACTCCTAGCTGTGAGGTATGCATTAAGACTACGAGAACAGGTAACCATATTTCCCAAACCCTAATTTGGCATTCACAATACGAGTGTAAAGGAGATGTATCGAGATGTAGATACTTAAATATAGATTATAGTGTGTGCCATTTAGGAGTAGGAGAACCTAAGTGCTTCAGTCCGGAGTATCAACCTCGTACAATCTGGTTGACTCTCAGGAATGGAGATCCTCAGGGGACCCTAATTAATAAAACGGTGTTAGAATCCGTACATTCTTCGGGTGTTCTGCTATTTGATGCGTGTAAAGCGATATCGAGTGGTAGAAAGCCGTGGAATGTATGTGGGGATCTTAGATGGGAGAGGACGTATGGGTCTAACGATAAATATATTTGTCCCAGTAGCAAAAATAAATATGTAAGTCCTAGATGCCCAAATAGAGATTATAACTTTTGCCCATATTGGTCTTGTGTGGGGTGGGCAACTTGGGGACAGACAGTAGACAAAGACATGATAGTGACTAAGTTGCCGACTAGCCCTTATTGTAAGTCTATGGAATGCAACCCAGTCCATATACTCATTAATAACCCCGACAAGTTCTTAGATAAGTATGGAAATTTATTTGGGTTTCAAATATACGGGACGGGTTTAGATCCTGGGACATTATTGTTTATAGGAATAGAGACTGATACGGTATCCTCCCAGACTCATCAAGTATACCATTCCTTTTACGAAGAGATGAGTATAGATAATAAGATCCCCCATAATGCTAAAAACCTGTTCATCGATTTAGCTGAAAGTATTGCCGGTAGTCTTAATGTTACCAACTGCTATGTGTGTGGAGGTACTAACATGGGAGACCAATGGCCTTGGGAAGCAAAGGAGGTAATGTCCGGTTCTGAGGCAGTTGACCAATTAATATCTACACAAGCCGATTATCATATGAGTGTTAGAGGTAAATCTGAGTGGAGATTAAAGACCTCCATCATAGGTTATGTTTGCATAGCAAGGAAAGGAATGATGTATAATACTTCTGTAGGAGAATTAACTTGTCTAGGGCAAAAAGCTTATGATGATGATACAAAGAATACAACTTGGTGGTCGGCTTCAAATGTCTCAGAACCATCTAACCCGTTTGCTAGATATGCCAATTTAAAGGATGTGTGGTTTGATCTATCCATCACATCTACCTGGAGAGCCCCAGCAAATTTGTACTGGATCTGTGGTAAGAAAGCCTATTCGGAGTTGCCACAGGACTGGGAAGGGGCATGTGTGTTGGGTATGCTCAAACCATCCTTCTTCTTGTTACCGATTGAAACAGGTGAGACTTTAGGTGTTAAAGTGTATGATGTGAATCATAGGAAGAAAAGGGGACCCATAGAGATAGGCGCCTGGGAAGATAATGAATGGCCTCCCCAGCGTATTATAGATTATTATGGGCCAGCCACGTGGGCTGAGGATGGTACCTTTGGTTATAGAACCCCTATTTATATGCTCAACCGTATTATAAGATTACAGGCGGTGGTTGAGATTATCACAAATGAGACATCACAAGCGCTCAATCTTCTAGCGAAGCATAACACCAGGATGAGGACAGCAGTCTACCAAAATAGATTAGCCTTGGATTACCTTTTGGCAGTAGAGGGAGGTGTATGTGGGAAGTTTAACCTAAGTAATTGCTGTCTTCAAATAGATGACGAAGGGCAAGCAATAGCTGAGCTTACTAGCCATATGGTTAAACTAGCGCATGTGCCTACTCAGGTATGGAAAGGGTACAATCCAAGTAGTTGGTTTGGTAGCTGGTATGAGTGGTTTGGAGGGCTTAAGGCAGTGGTAGGTGGAGTCCTACTGATTTTACTGTTGTGTCTACTCCTACCGTGTCTTATACCCTTAGTAGTTAGGTCTGTGCAAAGCCTGATAGGAAGTATAGCAGAGAGGAAGGCTGCTGCACAGATAATGGCGATATATAAGTATAAGGCTCTAGATCAGGGAGAACCAATGCAAGAAGATGAATGTTGAAGATTCACATCATAAGATAAGTCTGGTCTGGTTCATGGTAACCTGAGGTATATGCAAACCAAGGTTAAGTGATGCCTCAAGTAATTGTGAAATATCAGAGGCATCAAAGGGGGGAATGTGATGTAATTCCAGTAAAATACAAGTTTAGCAGGCTAAGATTGCCACAAGGCATATGTATGTATATGTGTTTGTAGTATCAGTTAGTTAATAACACGTAGCTAAGATACTGTCATCACTGTACTGACCAGGTGCAGGAATGTAAGAACTGGAATTACGCGTCCCTCTCCTTTGTATCAGATGAGCCACGTGGTTAGACCGGATGGATGAGTTTAGACTCTATTCATTAAATAGGTTAAGGGTATGTGTGGGTGTAGTTAATTGTGGGAGGAGCTACAGTGCTATATAAGGAATGTACTCTATGTATTCAGTACTCAGACTTTGCTGTATTTTGGTGACGCTAGTCCCTCTGAGTCCCGATCGGTGATCCAATAAAGAATCTCTTCCTTCCTGAAGAAACCTGTGTCCATCTCTCTGTGCTTGGCTTCCGTCAGTTTCTCCGGTATCAGCTCTTAACCTATTAAATGCAACTTTTAAGGGATTAAAATTGTAAATAAGCAACATGTCATGCACATTCATGTTGGCATGCTTAAAAAGTACTACATTTCAACAATTTCAAGAGTGGGAAACGATATTGAGCAAGATAGATATAAGATGTTATGATTTATAACCGTAAGAGTATTTATAAAGAACTCACCTTGGCCAATGGTAATGGATTCAAAGTTGGATAATGACCCACCAGATGTCATTAGACTTGCTTGGTTATAACAACTTTTGGGGAATTTTCATGTGTTCCGCTTTTTGTTTGTGCTTTTTACAGAGCTATAGTGCTATTCATGTGGTCTGTGAGAATTTGAGCCATGAATTATATAGCTGACATCTTATGTACATAGTGGCTGAATCTTTTCAGTATGTAAATGTTCCATTTATGTTTTTTCCTGATCGTGAATTTGTTCCACATCAAAAGTCCCTAACTTTAAAGCAAACATTTCTCAAAATGGGGAATTGTCATCAAAGAGATTTTGACACAATGCGTAAGGTAGCTAAATGTTAACTTCTGTATGTATTTTTTTTTTTTTTTTAAATATTGTTTTTCTGTAATCTTTTTATGTCAGTCTCATGGCGTAGCTGCGCATGCTGTAATGTAAGTTTACTAAAATGCGTATTGTCTGTAAGTGTGTTTTAATTAAACATAAATTTCAAATATAGGGTCAATGGCCAAATCGAAAACATAGCTGACAAGGAGTATGTAATTTTTTATTTTTTTGGTTATTGTGGACTAAAAATGTAAATTTACTTTAAAGTCCTCTCTACGCCTAATTATATTACCCTGTATATACCTCCTAATATTCTTGATGTATTATTATAGAAAGAAAATTCTTTAAATCAAAATTCTTTAAATCAGTGTGACAATAAAACTGTTGGATATGACCCATAGACTCTGTGCCCTTACCGTGACTGAACTGTAGTAGTTATGGTGCATAGAGTGGTCCTTTCAAAATGTACAGGATTATGTGGTAGATGACTTGTCTTACCATTGAAAACAGAAAACAAACAAAAAAAATAACTTTTTTTTTTTTTTACGTATTACTTGTATATCAATACGTATCAGACTTAATTTTCCTTTGAATATTCGTAATGCCTCCAAGTTAGTAGGGCATTTTTAGAGCTGATATATAGTTCAACTCTCCTGTGGCCAAAAGAAGTAAAATGAAAAAAAAAAATAGAGATAGAGATAGAGATAGAGATATAGATAGATATATAGATAGATATATATATAGATATATAAATAAATGTAAAAAACATGTATTAGTATTTTACTACTGAATATATTTGCCCATGTTACCAGTTGAAGGCTTGTATTAGTATCACAGTCTGTTTTCCTACATACATTCACAATTATCTGATCTAGTTATTTCATGATCAAACAAATGCTGCAGCATTATCTATCTTTTATATTACTTTAAAAAAAAAAAAAAAAAGGTTAGTGGAAGACACTGTTTATCACTAGGAGTGTGTGGCCTGCAGCGGGTGACACCAACAGGTTCGGCGGAACCTTAAGGCTGCACAAGCATCTGCCTTAAAGTGCCATGGCTGGGGGAGGGAAGAATATGCCCTGGCTGGCCCATTGGCCCATACAGGGTGTGCTGTGTCGGGTCCAGAAACTTTCTGGTCTGCATCTTCGTTTGGTACAGACCTGGTCTTTCCCTCTAGTTAGCTCTGGTCTGCACCTGGTGAAGATGCAGACCCGGAGAGCTTGCCACTGGACCACTGGATCTCATGGTTTAGAACATCAATGAGAGAAACCATCTTTAGCAATGCTGTTGGTGATAGAGCTAAGGTTAGTGCTCTTTTAATCTTAGGGCAGGACTGAGACATACATTTCGCTTTGCTGCGCAAGATTGATAGGGGCTATTGATATTTGTGGCTGCTCTCCTTAATTCAGCCTTTTTCCTGGTAATAATATTAAACATTAGGAGCGGAAGAGGCAGAACCATTCTGTCTGTTTCCCCAGCCTCTATCCCAGCATATCATTATCAGGAGACAGGCAGAATTAATGTATATACAAATATAACATGCGCTATGCATTTAAAAAAAAAAAAAATCCTCACTTGTGGTTATGATCACACACACTTATATACACTCACAGTACCATGCGTAGGTAACCACAGCAGTATACACGAAGGAGGAGGAAATAAAACCCCACATATAGTGTAAATTCATGAAAACTATAGTATTTGCAGAATTGATGGTGGCAACTGCCTCCCAAGATTATGGGGCCCCCACATCACACTGAGCTTAATGATTGGTTATAAATGCACTTTGCGACCACATTCACTGTGCAGTATAGGATTTGAAAATACAATCTACCCCTTAAACTATTCCATTTCGGTATATATTAGGAGATGCGATAGCCATATCATTGCTTATTTTACAAGTGGCTTATAGCTTTGGCTGGATTTCTGGAGATAACCGTTTTAGCTGATGAAATAGCAGCTTTGAGCTGGGTACCAGAATGATGCCCACTTTGTTGCTTAGCAACATATTGCTGACAAGGTCTAGTGAGAATTAAGTGGTAGAAATTAAATGGGTGTCATTTATAAGACCTTGACAAGTGAGTTGAAAGTGTGGGCTTGAATTTTCATCCATTTCACATATATTACAATTTCTTTTTCGAATATTTCAGTAACTCCAATAGAAGAAAGATACATTATGCATAGTTCAGCTAAATAATTTACAGAAAAATAGAATGATTTATCTGTACAATATGGTGGGTAGAACTTTCTGTGTAGTGCAGTGGGCTTCCAGGAAATGCATAATGCAGCTACGTGATCCATCACATCAGATCTTCTCGTAGTGGTCCCCTTAATTTACACAGATTCCAGAGCAGAAATCTGTTGTAGTGGATCCTGATACAATGCTGTGATAGGAGCCATTTACATTTTTAGGTAGGTTTCAAAGTCTGCTTTTTAAAGTATATTTAAAGTATATTTGTTAAACTTATGTCACATCAGCTCCTGTGGACATAAACTTTGGTTATCCAATTAACTATGCATAATGGGAGAGCTCCCCAGCATGCAGAGAGGCAGAAGAAAAGCCTAACATTTTAGTTAATAGAAAACCTCATCCAAAAGGGGTTATTTTCATGCACAGAAACAGTTTCTCCTCCTTCTGCATGCGTTCTCTATGCTGACTGTCAGGTGCAAAGAACAGAGCTTGTAACAACGAATGACAGAGCTAAGATGGAGGCACCCAGCTGCATGATGACGAGGTGTGAATTACTACATTTCGTTTAAATTTTTATGCCTCACAAACACATATTTGTTAAATATAGGGGATAAGTAAATAAAACAATCATGCTTCAACAAAAGTCTTGATTTTGCTAAATATATTTTTATTAACAGTTGGGAGCAGACCATGATATTGTTTCCATGTTGTACTTGGACATAGTAAGGTACATAATCCCCTGGAGCTAATATTACCAGTCTTTGTCCGCTAAATGTACATTTGTGTTTGGAGTGACATAGCTGCCATGGCTGATGCACTACAACGTTCCTGAAATTACATCCCTCGAATATAGGGATAATAAAGTAAATTTAGTATCTCTGAAAGTTTTTCAAGTTCCTAAAATGTACTGGCTAACACGGATAGACATGTACATTAGACATGGTAAAAAGATGCAAAGGTGCAATTGTAGCTTTTTAGAGAGTACCATAAAATGTAGCTGCTAAGAAGTCTGTTGGACATTTTCAGTAACTATGCCATAAAGGTTTAACAGCAAGTTTTTTCCAGTCTTCTCCCATGCACAGCTGCTTTTGTCTGTGTTCACCATGATTTTGGTTCATATGATGTCATGTTTTAATGGAGTGTTTATATTTGTGTGTGGGCAATAAATACATTATTATAACCAAAACAGACTAATGCACAATAAGGGCCTTTTGCTGGCTGACATTCCCACCATAGTTTAACTTCTCCGAAAGCGTTGGGAGCATGTACTAGGTTAATGATGTAGAGAAATGCAAAGCAATATAAGGGCTCTTGTCTCCCGAGTCCCAGTTCAGTGGATGTGTAACTTTGCAGTTTGCGAGGTATTTATAGACCTCATGCCAAGAAGTGAGTTATGATCGCACAGACCTTCCATAAATTCCATTTTATATGCCTGTGATTATGGGTAGGAGTGATCTAGGTACAGTGGGCTTGTCAATATACAGATGTACGCTAATGTCTGAATGATTTATTATTGACAAACAGTTTTTCCTTTGCTTATTTAGTACTATCCGTTTTCAAAGCAATTTGCCTGTCTGCTTTTGAGAAGGAATCTTGGGGGATTAGGGACAAACTATAAATCCTTACTACATTACAGCGTATATCATGAGTAACTGGCAGCCTAATCTCTGTGGAGTTTACTATTTTTTCATTGTCAAATAGTTCATAGAAAGTGGTGCATTAAACATGTTTTCTCCACGCATTAAGCTCCAATATCTTATTCCGAGCATATCATTTAAAGATAGTCCCGCTAGATTTAGGCTGGCTGGGCATCGTGGGAAATGCAACAGCCTACCACTGGCTTGTCAAAAATGTAATTGTTCTCCTGAATGATTGTGATTTATCTTGAGAGTTTTTGTCGTATAGTGATATATAACATCCTTTTATGTTTTTGCAATCTGTCTTTATAAAGGCAAACTGGCAAAAATTGGGATCCTAATGCTGCTCGGTTGTAATAAGCAGTTTTTTTTCCCCCTTTCTATATGTATTTCTGGAAACTAATTTTGGGGATCACATAACTCTACTTAGTAAGGAAATTTAAAATGGTTAACGACAATTTGTGCTCATTGGCGCAGAAAAGAAGTTGCTTTGTGGCAACCATCAATAGCACTAGTGATGTCTCGTTGTTAAACAAAACAAAAAAGAAAAGCAAAAAACAAAGCCCACAAATTAATGCATAACACTTTGAGCGATAATGTCAGTGTTTGATCTAACCCGTTTCGTTCAATGATTTTTTTACTGCATTGATTGCTTGTTTCTAAATTGCAGCAAAAAAACATTATTACTCCTTTAAAACATTACTTTTTTTTTTTTTTAAACTGTGCCTCGTAATTGTTTTTGTCTACCTTCTCTTGCCACATATGAGTCCTAAGTTGTAACTATATAGAACACAAATGCTTCATATTCAATATTAAGTAAAGGATATTTGTATGGATACTGAAGTAGATTAATGTAGATGGGAAACTTCTTTTCATTGAATAAAACATTGACAATCACCTATAACTTCCATTAACTATTTTTTTATTCTTGTGATGGTCCATTTTCCAAGGAAAACGTAGTGTGAAATTCTACATTATTTTTTTAAGACCTCTGCAAACATATTTATTAATATGATAATAGTCTCATTTTAAGGTATCTTCCCATTTTATCCTGCTAATAAGTGTACCCATGCATTATACTAACCCTTGGTATATCTACTGGAATGTTGTAATACATGCTGGGTCACTTTTAAAATAGCCATTATTCTATTCATTTGCTTATCATTTGCTGTGTGCAAACAGTGTGCTGTAACTTTTAAACACATGTGTACAGTAGAGCAATGGACTCCATTAAAAATGTTATCTGCTCACCTGCATTTTCCTATTGTAGGTGGTTTGATGTTTTGTTGACAGCCAAGCTCACACCTATTTATATCCTGCTGTTTTATGACTGTCCTTGTTTAGTCTTTCCTAAAAATATATCTCAGTGATCACTGGCCACATTAACATAGAAGCACATATTGTAATAGCAGGAAGGCACCAGTATGGATTTGTTGTCTATTTTTGCCTTCCAAATGAGTTGGCTGCTTAGTTGTGCACGTTTGGTGAGACCGAACATGTACATCTTTGCTTCTTTAACTGTCTGTGGTTTGAATGTCATGTACTTTTATTCATATATTCCTTTTCATTTTATGCAGGACACCTCCATGCTTCAACCTTATGAAGCATGCAGATGGCACAGGTAGCCAACAGTGATGGCTACCTTATGAAAGTAAATGTTTAGAAGTATCCAAGGCCTAGTGCTTAGTTGTACATACCCAGTGTTGAAATACTATACCCAAGTAAATAAAAGGGTCATCATTTACACAGATATTATAGAATTAATTGAATATGTATTGTGGCAGGTAAAGGGAAGAAAATGTGCAAATATTAAATTAGCAAACCTATAAGTCATTGTTCGAAACCGAATTATGTTGTTCTTTCAGTCCCCACTATACTAGCCAATAATATGTATGATATGTAACACATGGAATGGAGCAAATGGGGTTCTAAGAATGTACAAAACTGGCCAACTGAGGGTATTAAAGCGACACTATAGTCACCAGAACAACTACAGCGTAATGTAGTTGTTCTGGTGATTATAATGGCTCCCTTCAGGCATTTTCATGTAAACACTGCCTTTTACAGGCAGTGTTTACATTGCCCCTAGGGACACCTCCAAGTGGCCATTCCTTAAATGGCCACTGGAGGGGCTTCCTGACTCAGGGCTGCACAGTAAGCAGCCCTGACGTTTAGCGTCCCCACGCTCTGCATGGAGATGCTGAATTTTCCTCATAGAGATCCATTGATGTAATGCATTTCTATGTGATTGGCGAAAACTGCATTTGACCCCGCCCTCGTGCTCATTTTAGCCAATAAAGCATTGGATTGGCTAAAAATCTGTCATCTGTCATTCTGATGTCACAAAGGGGGCAGAGCCAGCGCCGGCAGACCCGTGCAGCGCTGGAAATAAGGCGATTTTTGGTGGGTTTAGCACTATAGGGTCAGGAATACATGTTTGTCTTCCTGACCCTATATTGATCCTTAAATTAATTTATCTTGTCTTTTTCTAAATGGTTACCTGGAAAATTCAGTTGTTATATCCTTATTCTAGTGGTCAAAATGTGGCTGGCAAAATGAAAAGGAAAAAAGCCGGCTTCTCCCTTTTCGTCACCCTTTGTTTAATATTGATACTTTATGGAACTAATCTACACCAGCTATTGCATACTAATAACAGCTGATCACTTAAGTGAGCACTATTTTTTTGCTTATACATTGTCATAGTTTCGACATATGACTGGTGAAACTGCCCTCATGTAGCTACTTTGTAAGCCTTTCTAATACTAATGGCAAGGCTGTCTACAATTTACACACTTGTGTTAAAAGTGCATGTAGGGTCTGTACCTGGAGTGATGGGTATGTCCTAGTTTAGAATGCAATATATTAAAATATGGACATTGTAGCTTAACAAAAGTAAACATGAAATCAAGAAGAGAATAAAAATATAATTTGCACTAATTCTGGAGTGTGTTTGCTCTCTGGAGGAGTTAAATGAAGTTTAAGTGCATTCTAAGAATGGTGTCTGAAATTCATTTGGTAAGTTAAGATGAGATTTTTCAAATGAAGCATAAAAATGAGTAGCTTCATTTATGTACTTTGTTTAATATTCATTTGATAAATAGACTTGTTAATATAACTGCTTTATTTCTTCCTTTTTGTATTACATGAGTAAATAATGAAATTGTAGCACCTAGAGTCCAATCTAATTTGTTGGTTATTTGGTTATAATAGTTTAGTTCATTTATAAAACAAACAAATAAAATACACAATACACAAGTAAATGAGTATTACCAACCAAAAAAAAAAATACAAAAGGGTTAAGTTAATCCATAATAATAGAAATATGTTCATCCTTTTTAGTGAATATGTCTATGTGGTGTTAACACAGCTTAGAATTATATATACACTGTACCAGCAGATTTATTATCACCATGCATTCTTTACTTTAGAAATGATCAGATCTCCTTTTAATACACTCATAGTACCATTAGCAGCATGGTTTGTTAGGTAGCATCCTCTCATTTCTGTCAAACATTTATCAATCTTTTTTATCAAAAAAATGCGTGCCTCCTAGCACCTCAAGTCTGGTCTTTTTAGCCCTGACATGAGTAACTGTCCAAAGCCATCCAACCTTGGTAAATCATTCAGCTCTTTCAACCATCATTGTCATTCAGTCTTTACATTGAACGGTTAAGGGAGCAGGGACACTGCACTCAGACCACATCAAATTCGATGAAGTGGTCTGGGTGCCTATACTCTCCCTTTAACACAATATGGCCAAGTGATGACACTGAATACATATGTTGGTTTGCTGAGATAGGTGATTTTAAATAGCCTTGTGAGATTTTAAAACAGTATATTTGAGTATTTCTGGTCTTCACGGCAGTGCCACTGCTGAGAAATGCTTGTCACGGGTGTGCCCCCAATTCTTCTTTTTACATGTCAAACATGGAGCAGTGCTCACTGTAGTAAAATTTTGTCTTTCTGTCTCCCAATCTGCTGCCTAGTGTTGTGGCTTTCTATGACAGCCGCAGCTACTTTCTTTTAGAGCATGAATAGAGACATTGAGAGGGATTCGCTTGCTTGTGTCTGATGCAGTCATGGAAAAATTTCCCACAGAAAGGATTTTCAGCTGCGCAAGACACTTTGGCTTTCATATGAACGCCAGGTATTTTGAATCTAAACTTCGCTCCTTCGAAATACAGTGCTGCTATTTAATATGTTCAGGTCTGGAAACCATAAGGGTTTGGATAATTTCTAGTTAAGGAAAAAGTGGTGACTATTGATTTAATTTAAGCAGACTTTACTTTGGCTTTCATTTATTTTTGTTCTTTAGAAGTGTGGCCTGTTCATACTTTGTTCCGTTGATAGCGGTAAATATATGGGCGGTTAAATATGCAGACATGTGGGTGTCGTGTGTTTAGCGCCAGCCGTGAGCCCTGCACCAGCCAAAATGACCTTTTTACTGTATTTTCATACACTAAGCAATTGCAATTTATTTTACATTTTGCAATTCTCCCATTCATTTTTGTGTGAATTTAAAGAAATTGACTCTTGTAATCATTCTCTGGGGCCCTACATTTCTCTTGAGAAAATCCCCAGACTTTTTGCATATACAGAGCATGCTATGTATAAAACAATTAGTCTTTGTTCACATTGAAGACAAGTGGTGCCACAATGTGAATTCACGGATTTATTCCACACTATGTGATGTTCATACATAAATGTTTTATAGATTATAAAATTAATAAAAGCCTCTGCTGTTTTTTGTGATATTTTTTCTAATACATTTTGTTATTTTTTATTATTATTACTGCCAAGGTAATGATGCCATGCTCTGTGTAATGCTAACCATTGTAAATGGCGTAATGTTTTTGCCTATGCTTGCATTTCTGAAAATGTTTGGCTAACCAGATTTTTGGCCGTACATGTGCTTTACAAGTAAAATGACTGCTCCGTTTTTTTATTAGTTGAAATTGCCATTTTTATAAATGTTCTTTGTTGCACTGTTCAGGAAAGTGCTCTTCGTCAATCGCTTTGCGTGCTCAGGCAAAGTGAAAATCAGGACTTGGATTCAATACTTCTGTATGATAAATGTTCTGTTGGTGCTGCTTGGCGAAAGCATTAGGCTTTCATGAGAAATTGCTATCGTATTAAAGGGACACTAAAGTCACCAAAGCCACTTCATCGTAATGAAGTGGTCTGGGTGCAGTGCCCTCCCCCCTTCCGAGTAAAACTCTGTCACGTGACACTGAAGCTCGTAGGAAAGCACTGAATTCAATGCTTTCATTGGGGAAGCTTGTATGTGCGTACAGAGTTTGCCGTGTATGACCATCTGGTCCACGGTGCTCCTTTAGGCATAGCATTGGATTGGACCATCATGGAGGAAATCCGGAAGACCAGCAGTTCTGAGGAAGCTTTTGTGATGGTAAAAGTACAACTTTGATTGTATTATTATTTTGGCACAGGTTTCTATTCCTAACACTATAAGGTTCCTTTAGGCTGCTGAAACTGTTAAAGACTTGTATCTTGCCACATTTTTCTGACATTGTCTTTTTATGTTTATTAACCAATGCTGTGTACAATGTGGGCGTGTCTACATAAATGTAAGAGCATAGCTTAATTTGGATAATAGAAAAGGGGACAACTAATGCAATCAACAATTCTGCAGCAGCTATTGCACACATACATTTTTTATAAATGTTCAACAACTCTAATTTTAGCAAATTCGTAATATTAAACATATGATTATTATTACTGGAACAGTTGGAACAGTTAGAAATAATGCATCAAATGTTACTTTACCAGTAAAGCCACATTCTGTAGACTGAACATAGTTCAATACCTATAGCTTGTAAACACAAATTCTTAAATCATTTCAACAAATGAACAATTAATAATTGTTTGAAGACTAATTGATCATGTCAGGTGGTGTCATTTGGTGAAGTAAGCATGTGTGGAGGAAGATGTCCATTAACACGGTATGAAATATAAAGGTCAAGGGGTTGATTGAATTTTAGATAATGTTCATAAGGTGAAAAAACCTAATCAGTTTTCATCGACTAATACTCTATTCAAGTATTCCTTTTATAAGGGAATAAAGAGAGTTTATTTGTTAATTCTTGAGTAATTTTTTTTCTGTTAATTGTTATGTATTTAAAAAAAAAAGAATTCTACAACATGTCCTTTGTATTTGCAATACAGAACTTTTTTTTATTAAAATAGATGCAATTGGCTTGCAATTGGTATAATGCTTTCGAAGACCACTGACCCGTCACTCTGAACTATACCTTTAAATAGGATCAATGGAAATGAGTTTGTTACATGTAATTACTTGAATTGACTGCTGCTTTTAAATCACTGAACCCTGCAACTGATGCGATCTTTAATGTCTTGCTTTCTTAGACGTTAAATGAATATGCATTATTCTGGATGATATATGGCGATCATCTTTACATGTCTTTTAAGTGTCTGATTAGGCTCTAATTGCCTGATGCTGTTCTTATAGAACATTAAGCTCGTAGTAAATAGGACTTCAAAGTGGTGACATGGCAGCTGTAATGTGTTTTTGGGAAGGGCAATGCTGATTTGTAACTGCTTTTGGTATATATTGAACAATTAGAAGGACAGGTCTAATGTCTAGTGTCAATTATGTAGAGGCTAATGATTCCGGAGGCTTGTGGGCATAGAGTTTTGACATGTTGGTAAGATTTAACACACCTGGTCCGCTTGGTGTGTGAATAGGATGCTATCTGTTTAAATGTCATAAACAGTCCATCAAAACAGTGGTGTAGACAGAGATGTTCCCTTCGGCTTGATATCAAGGAAGAAAGACCGCATCCATTATATAGGCAGCTCCATTTTTCTACAGTTTGAGATTCTGCAAACTGTAAAATATTTGGGAGCTGCATTGATTTGGCCCATCAGTACAAACCAAAGTAGGAAAAGCAATTCCTGCATAATGAATACACTTGCGTGAGTGCTCTCATTTCTTCCTTTGGATTACCATGGTTTGAATATTACATTTTATATTGATTTTGGATAGAGTGCCACATTATCTGCTTTGTGTGTGTGTGTGTGTGTGTGTGTGTGTGTGTGTGCACGCTCTTGAAGGGATTTTGAAATTGTAGATTTTTACTTAAATGTCTTCTTTACATGACAAACAAACAGTCCCGGTCAATGTTTTCACCCTCACAGGGTCTTTCTCAAGATTAGGATCTTGAAAAAGACCCTGTGAGGGTCAAAACGTTGACCAGGACTGTTTGTTTGTCTTGTAAAGAAGACACTTAAGTAAAAATCTACTATTTCAAAATCCCTTCGAGTGCACCTTCATTCCTTCTTCTGTTTATACTACGTGGTTTGCACCAGGGTATTATTACAATTTTTGTATGTAAAGGGGAGTGCCAAGCTACCTGCGCATATATATAATCGCTAGGCCCCATACGATGGCAAAATGAGCAACGTAACACTGTCTGAAACCGCATTGCTAACCAATTTAATCTTATGGTTACCAGAAAGCTTCAATATTTGTGTCTTGTTTATAATGAATTAGAAACGATCAGTTTTTCCTTTTTATGCTCTGTTCGGTTACATTTGTTAGTAAACACTGTATGGCTATGTCATCCAGAATTACACTAAGCAGACATTCGATGCTTTGTACCTTTTACATGGTTTTGGGTGTTTACTAATTAATACATGGCACACAATCAAGTAGAAAAGGTCCCACCCAAACTTTTGTTTCTTTAGGACCTCATTAATGAATTCATGATAATTTAGAAAAGAGTATGTGAACATTTATCACAGTTTGTCAGACTTTGTAATAAGTATTTGCTTTTTTTTTTTCTTGCTCACAATAGGGTGGTTTTGTTTGTTTCTTCAGAGTGATCTAATGATCTCTCAATGTAGTTCACCTTTTCACCTTTGTGTAGATGGTCTCTGTGAATGTGTAAAATCGAATTTGAGAAAGATGGGGATTTGAAACGGAAAACAATGCAATGTAGCACTGACAGATTGAGATTTGAAATTACTTTTTAGAGTGTCACACCACGTTTCAGCTTCATATTAATGGTACAGTAAAATATGCCGTGCAATCTGCCAGCTGACTTTGTGTAAATAATTTTGAATTTCCTTTTGTGAAATTGAATAGCTACACTGCACGGTAGATTTCTGCAGCTGCCCAATGAATTGAATAACTTTGCCTTCATTTACTATGCATTCTACCCTATTCCTTTGTACAAGATGTCCACAAGTGTCCTTTGTCATTGCTTCATTGCAGTGGACAGTGCCTGTCACCATATCAGATTACTGGATAATATGGGTATTATAAATGGATAAAAATACATACTATATAATAGGCACACATTAAGGCTACCCATTCTAACATTTTTGCTCTCCTTATTGATTTAATTAGAACATATTACATTGAAGCCAGAGACATAATGAATGATGCATATGATGAAGGGTCTTTTCTTGCTCTCCAAACCTATATATTCGGATATCATAAATATAAAAAAAAAAAAAACTGAAACGTTTTTTTCTCGATCTCATTCTCATTTTGATATAGAGTGGCTGATGACATCCTTTGCTCTCTTTTGTTTTGTTATGTGGACACAACTCTACATTTGTTTCAAATACTCAATGCTTGTCCACTAAGAGCGAATTATAGCCATATTAAACCTTGCCCGTCTGGGGGATTGTTTCCTTTGTTTTTACTACCTGTGAATCTATAGCCAGGCACATAAAATGGTCTATACACAAGATTGCCCTGCTTATTCTCATTAACATCAGAAATGAAAAACATTCCTTTCATAACATTGGCGATGTTCACAATTATTGGTAAATCGTGTTGCTGCTGTCATAGAAGCTGACGTGTATTTTCTGCTTTTTTTGTGTGTGTTGGCGATATGTCATGTACATAGGTGCTTTTGCACAAACCTTTTTATTTGAGCACTGAGTTTTAGATGGGTATTTGGATATATATATATATCTTAATCCTTTGATATTGTTCTCTGTATACATGTAAAACACAGCATCAGTGGATAATATTATTGTTCCAGTTAAGCAGATGGAACATATTGAGGGGTTGTAGGCTTGGCTCCTGGTTTTGGATCTCATGCTGTAAACTAAACAGAAAGTGAGGATTCTTGTAATGCTTTGAGGCACACGCTGTTCTAGTAGAACAGCTCCTGCATACATTGAGCTTAGGGGGAACACTGCCAGGCCTATGAAGTCATCACATTTTCGATTAATCTCAGAGTCACTGGGCGTAGAATATTCAGCTGCAATCTGTTTTACAACACATTCATTTTGTATCAGGGGACGAAACAAAATCGCAAGTGAAACAGTTTATTTAAAGATTACCTTTTGGTCTTAAAGGACTGAAAATGTGTTTGGACTGGAAAAACCTCTGCTAGAAATAGCAACAGTGATGCTTGGTTTGGAGAATTTACAAGCCAAGCAAATTGGCCTAGTATCAGTCTCATTGTGGTTCATTTGTAATGTAAAGCTGCTTTATACACCAGGCTCCAAGCAGGATTTATTATTCTGGAAAAGGCAATAAACAACAGAGTAATGTCTCTCACCTCCTCATTTAAATACCCCCCGCAAGCAAGACTGATACTCAGAATGATGCCACCAAGGGTGTAAGCCACTAAAACCTCCCAATTTCTCTGTGTGCTTGCCATCGATGTCTCATTCATCTGCCTTATTACATGATAGAGGTCACAAATGCTGGTGTTCATTACTTGTGCCCAGTATGGCTCCGTTCTTCCCCCACCCCCAGTAATCAACTAGTTTTTGTTGATTATGTCAAACTATGTCTTCCATGGACATTACTACCCTTCTTTAATTTTTATATTCAATGCACTACATATGTACAGCAATGTCATATTATATACCATTATTTCCTTTTGTTTATATTTACGAATTGCTGTCTGTCTTAGGTTTTGCTAGATGCAGGATTGTACGACCTTTGCCTTAAATTCTTCATTTAATACATTTCACTCTAAGCTAGGCGAGCTTTTATTGGAAGACACAAAAGGATTATTCTGGGTTATTGCCCTTATGACCATATCCAACCAAAGCTGACGGTTGGGCACCCTGGACAAATGCCATGTTTATACCCAAGGTTCGGGAGCCTGAGACTTTAACAGCTGTGAGATATTCAACATTGGGAGAATTCACTAGTACAGGTGTAAATCAGAATGTATGCCAATAGGCGTCCGCATGAAACCTTACTGGAGACGAGTACCAATATCAAACTATTAAAAATACACTTTTGGGTATTACATAAGGACTTTGCTTATGTGTTTATTTTGTATTAATCAGCCTTCTTTTCATAAACTGCGTGGAGAAAAATGGCTTCCTCAGCTGTGCTGTTAGCACATGAAATATGTCTGAGTGAAATGTTTAAACGACTATGAAAACCAGGGAAGCCAAAAACCTCTTACAGCTTACATATTGTCCAGAATTCTTTCCTTCATCTGCTCTTAGCAGACCCACTGCATTTTCAGAATTTCTTCCAAATAAAAATCCAATGTGATTTAGTTTCAGTAAATAAGCCTATTTTTCACATTTTATTTTCCAAGTGCCCATTTCGCCAGCCTTTCTCCTTCCTTTGTGAATGCAGATGTTCAGTTTTCTTCCTTCGAGTTTGTGAGTTAGTGAATCAGGTGGGGGGCTTCAGCCTTATGCAAGGAAGAAGTGAGGTGATTCAGTTTGGTGAATACGTGCTGATTATAGTGTTCTGACACATCTCATGCAGCCTGCCCTTTCATTGCCTCTGTTATTACAATAACGACTCACACTTGTTCATGTCTATAAACGAAGAGGGAAGCTTGTAATTGCCAATGATTGCATTCTGCATTATTGGGCGCACAAATCTTTCTTTTTACTGAGGAAATGCTGGGATAGATGGTTCTTTTTACATACCATAAAAGGCACCATTTGGAAATGTTGATCATTCTGTGTTGGACTTAAAATCTCATACGCTGTGCCAGATTTACATAGTACCTACTAAAGGCGCCCTGTGGAAAAAAAACATTCATACAAAACAAAATAAATGCTCATCTGTGTAGATTTGTGGGCAAAGAACGAAACCACTTCCACGTGACTTTTATGTAAAAAAAATAAAATAAAAAAATTAAGGCTACTGCAGACCCTGCTTTCAGACACCGCACCCTGCTCTATTTCACAGGGACCCCTTGCTTAATGATAATAATAATAATATATATATATATATATATATATATATATTGTGTGTGTGTGTGTGTACAGATTTTCTGTGGCACACATTTTCATAATTTTTTTATGTATATTTTTGACAGAACTGAAGAAAGAAGAATCTTTTATTTTTTTTTAAATTATATGTTGCACCTTATGTTATGTTCTACACGCCTACGTTTAAAGCCTATTAAACACCATAATTATGTGTCAATAAAATAGAACAATTGCTGTTATTTTTTTTTATTTTCTTTTTAATCCGGTTTGAGAAAAATAAAGATACAAATTATTGCTGATTTAAAAAAAAATATTTAGATTCTGACCTTTCCTACACTCTTAACGCTAGATCACTTTACCCAGTTCAACATCCCCCAAACTGACTTACTCAGACGTTTACTGTGAGGTCTTTATCCTAGTTATTGTATGCATCCCTTTGCTATTAGAAATATTTTCGAGAGCATATTATCTAATTCTAATTCTAATTTCTATGTGTTTTGCATGATTCTATTGTTATTGTTGGATGTTTAATATCTTTATTTTTTACCTTAATATAACACATGGTTGACTATATATATATATATATATATATATATATATATATATATATATATATATATATATATTTATTTAGCCTTGGCCATATATAACTTAATATTTTTGCTTACTTCCTACCAAGTACCTTCAACAAAATTATATTGAGTAACCTTGTATGATGCATTTTGTAAACTGTGAGCATTGCCACAAGTGATTATTGTGCCTGTAGAACCCTTGATGCCATTTTTACCTTCCCATGCTGTCTTTGAACAGTTTAACACAGAAGTAGTATCTCCAGGCACCTGTTACTCCGACTCTCCTTTGGAGTTTGGCTAATGAGGAAGCAAGGTAGTGATAGACAGTGTCAGCTGATGCTCTCAGCCTATCATTGGCTACCCTTTGCATGTATTGCTTAATAGAATATTTATGCACACATCATGGCTGGCCAATGATAGGCTGAGTGCAAGTTATGATGCACTGTGTATTCCTTTAAACTTATCTATAATTAAGACTGGGATAGATTTCTTTCAGTATCCAAATGCTCCCTCAATGAGATAATCATGCTTGATCTTCTGTGGTCAAAGTCAATGCTTCTCATAGATAAGTTGTGGGGGCCTGTGGTGCATGAATTGCTAAATTCTGCCAGTCCAATACTTCTCATATAGATGCATTAATTGTAATGCTTCTCTATGTGCCTTTTGTAAAATGAAGACCTTTAAAAATTGAATATGATAAGAATGAAGCCCCTTTAGTGGCTGTCGGACAGTCGCTAGTCACGTTTGAGCCAAATTGTAAAACAGTTGATATATCTCAAGAATGGCAGTGTTTAAAGGGACACTGCAGGCACCCACACCACTTCAGCACATTGAAGTGGTCTGGTTGCAGTGTCCTTGTCTTCCTTAGTCCTGCAATGTAATTATTACAGTTTTATAGAAACTGCAATAATAACATTGCAGGACCAAGACTGCCTCTAGTGGCTATCCATCAGACAGCCACTGGAGACACCTCCTATTTGCTAGGCGACTTTTGGTCACCTGACGCTGGACCTCCTCACGCCCTGCATGAGGACATCCAGCATTAGAGAAAATCTATTCATATTGAATGTAGCATATATTTTCTCCTTCTTTCAAGAATCCCATATCACTATTCTAGCTATGAGGCAGTTTCGTCCTGTGTGATTCAGCTGATTTTGTGGGTCCTGTGGGAATAACTCCATTATTCTCATTACTATTAAATGACACTTCAAATTAGCATTATTCAGAGGTGGTAATAATCGCATGACATGCCAAAGTAGATTATGAACACATGTAGAGTCCACCATGTGAACCATTGCTGATATTTTTATGTATTCTCTACCTTTAGCTTCCTGCTGATTTCACCAAACTACACATCACAGACAGTCTACATCCACAGGTGACCCAGGTATCTTCCAGCCATTCAGGATGTAGCATCACCAGTGATTCTGGAAGCAGCAGCCTGTCTGATATCTACCAGGTGAGAAAACATTCCAAACCTGCCTAACATGGGTAAACCTAAAAATCAAAACCTCTAAAAATAAAACAAGTCATTTTAACTGTAAATTAACTTTTTCAGTTTTTCAAATGCAGTCCAATTGTGTTAGCATATTAGCTTCAAAGCTAGGTATTTCCCCAGCAGGATGATATCACAATTTTCTAGGTGGATAGATTGATTACCATGGAGTTGATAGGGATGTTGTTTGTCAGCTGACAATGAGATGTGCCAAGTGCTTTGAATACTCTGTTTTGGGAGCAGGTGCTGTATACAAACAGTAATCACCATTGTTATTACTGTAATTCTGAGGGTTTTTTTTTTCTTCCTCAATTTTCTATTTTGTTGTATTGAAGGGTTAGAGGGACAGATACATTGATATTTGATGTGGTTGCAAATGTCTGTTTAGTGCTGCTGACAATGATTCATGCGATCTCTCATACACCATTGGCAGAAATGTGGCAAAATAGACCAGGGAATCCAAGACAAGTGCACCGGCTTGATATTTTAATATATTGATTTGCACAAAAACAAACATTACCATGATTCTTCGCAAACTTCAAGAAACATGAATTTTCATGTCAGGTGTCTCATGTCAAATGCATCGTCAAGTCAGCTACATATTTTAGTTTATTCCATTAATTTCCATTGTCAAAGGAAACGTATATGAAAGCCAACAGATGTCAGTTAAAGTGTTTTCTTTTATCTGAATTTTACTGAATACTAAACAACATTTTTTTTCTGCACACAGAGATGACATCATTTTCAATGTAAAACCATAGACATAATAGTAAACTCTGTGTCCATAATGTTGCCATTTTTATTTATGTATATTTTTTGTAAAACATTTGCGCAAACATTTCCTAAACCCTAAAAATGTAGACCTTACATTATCTGTAAAACTGGCGTCAGCGACTAATAAAGATCCAGCCTTTTTTTCTGGGTATTATCCATTCAAATGTTTCCCAGAAGTAGCCTTGATATGCACTGATGTGAAATCTCCAGTCCAATGCCTCTTGTAGTGATGGGTGGTTTTAGAGATTTAGGGATTCATGTAATAAAATTCATATTTCAGTATTAATTTGTATGTGTCCATTAAAACAGTGGTTCGATAAATAAAGCTGTTCAAGATTAAAATAATTAGGTTTAGCCAATCACTAGATGAAGTTAACAGGAGTTACATGCCGCATCAGCTGTTTTTCAAGTGGTTACCTAACTATCCCATCAGATGCATATTTTTAACTCCCACCAGCCTGAGCCAAAATCTCACTGAGAATGATAGATGTTGTAGTTCAGCAGGGGTAAGTGATGTATTGATGGGGAGAGAGAGAGAGGGGGAGAGATTGTTTTTATTTTTTCTTCTGACTTCTGCACCTAGAAAGGGAAGAGGTAAAAAAAAAAAAAACATAACAGGTCTGATTTAGGTCTATTTGATTTGTTGTTTTTATTTATTATTTTAAATCAGGGAGTTGGCGATTTAAATTTTCTGTGTGACACTGTGTATGTAACTCACCCAACTGGTCCACTAGACTTTTCAATGAGACACTTCTGGCTTGGGGAGTGCTTGAAGTGGCTGCAGTTCTAGATTTCATACACCCCCAAAGAACATATGCAAAAATAACCTTTTCTGTTTTTTTTTTAGTACAATGTTAATTTAAATAACCTTTCAATAACTTTAAAATAATTAGGTAATGCTAGTGTTAAAATCTATATATTTAAATTTTGGTCTTATGTACTCACTGAAATAAGTCTTTTACCAAACGGATTTGACTACCCAATTGCAAAATTTTAGATTTAACAAACAAAAAAAAAAAAGAGAAAAAACACAAAAAACTCTGACTATATCAGGGCCGACAAACTCTTTTGCCTGCATTTTGCAGTTGTTTTTAAATGAACTAAAATTATTTTTTAGTGAATAAACCCAACAAGCTTCCAACAGGCAACTTATGCTGTTTCTCATCTGTTCACTTTTTCGAAGTTGTTTCCTTATGCTAATGCACAGCTTCTTGTGGAGGTGCTGTGCTTTAGGCAGAGAAATACTCTTCTAAAACATTGCTATTATGCAAGAAGATTTTTCAGTTGTTTACGGTGTTACAAGAATAATGATCAACTTTGTGACCCATCGTGGGTGGTTTATAATGCAAGATGTGTTTTCAGTGCATGATCCCGGAGCATCCCACCTTCTGTTTTGATGTTTTACAAGTTCTACTTGGATGCTCAAATATCCACTAATAAAGTGGCTGTAGTAGGTTTTGGACAGAAGCAGAAGTGACTCACTGGGTGAACACTCATTTGCTCTGCACAGCAGGATTCAACTAATGGCTTGGCAAGGAAGGATGTTCACATAATCATCATGATAGTTAGGCACAAGCAAATGAGTGCCTATGAAATGATATATATTTTGGTTTTTCCTGTGGACATCAAGACCCATTGTTGTAGTTAGACATTTTAATTGGTCAGCCTATTTTAAATGGGAATGTTAACTGTGTTTCCTGAAAACTAAACCTGTGAAAAAAAACTTGCTTTTACATTTCCCTTGCCTGTTTTAAATGCTTGAACATGAAAGGGTTATCTAAGAACTGTTATGTAAGTTATGAATTTGAGCACACACCCTTTCCTATTTTCTCCAGACTGATAAAGGAAATGGGTTCATTTTTTCCTTAACTTAGAACTGTGGAAGCAAGTTGGCAGATGTCTAAAAGAAATGGCTGTGCATTAGCCAAGGTCCATTAACACTCTTGGCAAGGCAAGTGGTTTCATTATCCTTCCATTCACACAGTCTAAATGCGAGACCTTGCTCCTATGCACATGTTCTTTTCATTTTGTTGTGTCTGAAATAGTTCAAATTCAGCATTTCTTGGTGTTCAGATACACCGTGTAATGTAGGCATATGTGAAATTAATGTGTGTGATATGTTTCGCAATTCTTTGTTTTGAAGTTTCGCAAAAGGATTATTAAAAGCAAACCGTTATCTGTAAAGCTATTGAAATGCCACATTTCATTTATGCCATTTTAGAAAATGGAGGGAGTTCTCATCTGGATATCACACTATTGCCACATAATATACATGCTCATTTTCTGCCTTACTAGAGACATTTGCAGCATTTTATTGCTGTGGAGTGCTAAAACATGCTTAAACACCCGTCACAACAGTGATCCAAGATGTGACCCCACACTACAGAAACAAAAATGTAAAACCTGACCGCAAAACAAACTCGGCAAAAATAATGCAAACATCTTACTTCCACATTAACTGTGCAGAGGGTTTGGGGTTGCTGAGAAAGCTAAATTATTTAGATAAACCACTTGAAAACAGAACCGGGAGATCGGTAATTCCTGGACATTGGTTGTTCTCAGAACTAGTTCTCTATTTTTTTTTTGAAGCCAGATGCCTCTAGTTAAATACTTTATTATTCTATTTCCCTTTATTGTAGGATTTTTAATGGTAAAAATGCCTATTAAACAACATTAAAATAAGCCTGGAAGGGTCCTTTGAGATACCATATATTGGACCACATTTTCAGATGCACTGTTTGTGGTATCTACTACCCCTTTTATCCTTAGTGTGATGGCAATTCACATGCTGTCTAACATCACACATGCTCAAATGTTCTCTTTTCTTTCTTTCTTTTTTTATTCGTAAACATAATAACAATATATTATTTAGTATCATGGAATAAATTGCAATTATCAATTTTACTTCACACCGGTCTGGTGAAAAACAGTGTTAGGAACACAAGGCTATACAAGGATAAACAACACAAATCAATTGTAAGATGATCATAAGAAGCCACTTCAGATGCTATTAAAAGTCTGCCAAACCAAACCCAGGAAGTCTTTTATGAGGGTGAGATAAAAAAGTAAGGAAGAGGAGAAATGGATTGAGGATAAAATAAAGTGGCTATAGGTGGGGAGTAGAAACTGATCTGAGTTTTAATTGCTAATATTAATGACTGTAATATAGCTGGGTCAGATTGATCAGTGCGACATCTGGCCTGCTAGTATTTTGTCTGGAGTGAGGTAAGTGCCTGTAGACACATTTTACAATTACACTTTCAGTGAAGATTTATACAGCTGTGTTCATTACCTCATCCCAGGCTCGTGTTACTCAGGAATGCATGATTTCCAGGTACTGATGGGGTTTTTGTCACAGAGAAGCAATTGGATTTTCAAGGACAGCTTTTATACCAGTGCAGGGGCTGTGAAGTGGAATTTCTCTGGGTGTTAAGTGCCATGTGTGCATAATTCATGCTTAGCTATTAATGTTTACCACACAGGAGGCTTTAGTTGCTGCATTGCTGTGCCTAATAACCTGGGAGGTGAAAAAAAACAGAACAATTGCACAAATAAGGCCGTCTTGGTATGATGTGGGCATTTATTTTTATTTTTGGCTTGTGATGGAATCATCTTGTGCCAGTCATCAATAGCCTCTACACTACAGTGTACAAACACTAATCCAAGCCTCCCAAACATCCCAGTTTCGTCAGCACAGTCCATATTCTAGGGTCCTGTTCCTCCCTACTGGATTTAATTCCTGCTCTCCCCAAAATGCTTACCGTATATACTCGAGTATGAGCCGACTCGAATATAAGCCGAGGCCCCTAATTTTACCCCCAAAAAATGGGAAAACATATTGACTCGATTATAAGACTAGGGTGGGAAATGCAGCAGCTACTGGTAAATTTCTGAATAAAATTAGATCCTAAAAAAATTACATTAATTGAATATTTATTTACAGTGTGTGTATGAATGCAGTGTGTGTGTGTGTGTGTGTGTGTGTTGCAGAGCCTTGGTGGGGGGTGGGCATTTTTGTTATTATTTAAAAAAAAAAAATAATTTGAATATTTTTTTATTTTTTTACTATAATTTTTTTTGTTTTATTAGTAATTTTTCTATTTTTTTATTAATATTTTATTATTTTATTATTATTTATATATTTTTTTTTCCATCCCCCCTCCCTGCTTGATACATGGCAGGGAGGGGGGCTCTCACTCCCTGGTGGTCCAGTGGCATTGGCAGTTCAGTGGAGGGGGCTGGCAGGAAGCACTAAGTCTCGCGAGAGCCGCACTATGACCCCGCGGCTCTCGCAAGACTTACACTGGGAGCTGACAGAGGTGCTGACCGGACCGGCGTGGAGGAGGAGGGAGCTGCAGGAGAGGTAAGAGCTCTCTGCCAGCCCCCTGTCTGTATTATGGCAATGTAAATTGCCATAATACAGACATTGACTCGAGTATAAGTCGAGTTGGGGTTTTTCAGCACAAAAAATGTGCTGAAAAACTCAGCTTATACTAGAGTATATACGGTAATTTGAGAGCATCATTAGACATGCTTACACTATGCTAAGGGCACATAAACCATGCTCTTTGCATTGTCCGTTCTCAGTGAGTTGACCTGGATGATTGGTAGGTAGCCTGATGTGCATTAATTTGGGCGGGTCTGCATTTTTTGGGCAATGCCAGTGCATCACTGGTTCTCCCCCTTTCAACCCACCCACCATTGTTTCATAGGATGCTGATTTCACAAATACCGGTAGGTAGTAGTGCAGTCAAGTAGTTCTGCAAACCTCAATATTAATTGTCACATAAAATCTAGACACTAGTGAACACATTTTACCTGGTTTCCACCTAAAGTAATACATTTTACATATTAGTATCAATAACTTGAGTCTCTCTGCCTTATTTACTCTGTAGACTAAGCTTGGAGACATTGCACTCAAAGGATCACAATAATTTTTCACACTAAGCTTTCTTATCTTCCTAGAAGTGTGATGGAATTTGTTCACTATAAATAAATGATATTAATGTCATTTGAGCAGGAGCACTGCTTGAGCTCTGTCTTCTTTTATTAGAAGATGAATCACTCAGAAGGGCTACCTTAAAAAACGTGTAGATGACCGTTTATTTTTACATTTATTTTTGCTAGTATTATTGTATTTGAAAGAACAGAAGAGAAAACATAGAAAGAGTAAGCTGTAGCGTGAAAATACTTGATTGAGGTGATTGAAAATAATTCACACTAGATGGACTAAGGATGATTACTACAGCTGTTAGAATATCGTGGTATCAGTTAGCATTATGTCTTCACGCGGTCATTATATGATGTATCTCTTCTTTTACTTGGAGACATTATAATACGCAAATCCATTTTGTAAATTTCATCTTAAAGGATCACTATAGGGTCAGGAACACAAACATGTATTCCTGACCCTACAGTGTTAAAAACAACCATCTAGCCCCCCTGGCCCCTCATGTCTCCATAAATATAGCAAAATCTTACTGTATTCAAGCCAGAAGCTGCTGGCTCTGCCCTGTCTGCCTCAGAAAAAACAAGCAGTCTGTTGACATTATCAGAAGTGGTAGCCTGATCCAATCACAATGCTACCCCATAGGATTGGCTGAGACTGACAAGGAGGAAGATCAGGGGCAGAGCCAGCATGATTCAAACACAGCCCTGGCCAATCAGCATATATTCATAGAGATGAATTGAATCAATGAATCTCCGTGAGGAAAGTTCGGTGTCTGCATGCAGAGGGAGGAGACACTGAATGTTTGCATGCATTTTAGGCAGCCATGACCTAGGAAGGAACTCTAACAGCCATCTGAGTAGTGGCCAGTGAAGTTATCACTAGGCTGTAATGTAAACACTGCATTTTCTCTGAAAAGACAGTGTTTACAGCAAAAAGCCTGAAGGTAATGATTCTACTCACCAGAACAAATTCAATAAGCTGTAGTTGTTCTGGTGACCATAGTGTCCCTTTAATTGGTGGACAGCACGCAATGGCATAAGAACCCCCCTTAAATCCCTCCCCCCTCCCCCAAACAATTGTTCATTTAATTTATTAGATGGTTTATGCTTGAATTGATAGTGGGTGTATGCAGCGGTGTAAATGCATGCAGGATTAAATATAATGGTTTATTGGTCTTGGTTTAATAAGCTCTCCAAATACTGTTGAAAAAACTTTCCAAATGATTTATCTACAAAATTCACTATTAAAGTCTATGGGAATTTTTGTCGATAAATCGTTTTGGAAAGATTTTCTTTAAAGTGAAGTGGTTTTAAGGTGTAGGCTTTGAGATCTTAAATTTAGAAATATTGAGTTGAGTTCATTTTAAGTACCAAGGGAAGCGTTTGTTTAGGATTTAGGGGCTTTAATTTTGGTATAGGAAACATGGGTGTTTAGGGCATGTGGAGTTTGAAGAGTTATTTGCAAAGTAGTCACCCACCTATGTCTTCTGTAATCCAGTCATCTTTGTATGAATGACAGTAGAGCTGCATGAGCTGTTATAAAGTATGCATCACTCATTGCTGTCACAGCTCTTCCTGCAAAATGCTTTCTGGGTGAGAATCTGCTAGTAGGCGGATGAGAAGTTATCCTTTCTTCTTCCTGTCCAGCCTCACACACAGACTCTGGAGGAGCCAGGATAGCATTGAGTTTTACACCCTTTATAACTGTTCTGTAGCTGTGATACAAAGCATAGAAGACTGACTGGACTACAGAGGACACTGGCCAAGGTTCGTCCTTGAACACCTTAAATGCCTTGTGAAAACGTACCGTCTTGGTGTTTTAACCAATAGAAAGTGCGTATAGGGTGCAGAAATATATGGCATGCTCATGCTTTGATTACGTCAATACTAATACAGAATAGAATTTATGTGTGTATTTGATAAGAAAAGATGGAACATTCTAAGAAACAAAGCTTGGTACATTAAACAATAAAAGGAAACTCGCAATAGATAAATAGCTTTTGGTCACAAATGACCTTGCCTAGAGGGCTTAAAAAATAGCTTCAAGTGCTTGCTCAAACAATTGATTAATTTTGGCCTAATCTTCCCTGTTGTGCTCTAGGGGCATTACGAAGAACTAAGAGGCAGATTTGTACATGAATCCTTTCGGTAACTGAATGTTAGCCAGTCTCACATTAACTCTTCCAGTGATGGAATGTTAGTTAATCTCATATTAATCCGGCCATATTGGAAGAATGTTCCAATCCATATTCCAGTGCTGATATTTTGGCCTAATATGTGCAAGTCCCTTGACAATATTCAATTTAATGAATAATCCTCTGAGTATATTTTTGTGTGCGTACGGTAAAGGCATGGATGCTTGATTCTATTTAATTTTGTATGGAATCAGTTTGGCTACACTGGTACGTGTGTATTTGTAAATGTGTGGGTCGCACAAAGGCACACTTACACATCATAAAAAAGGTTACTGATTCCTTCCCTGTTTCTTAGAGCTTGTTGTCATGCAGGGGGTGGAAGGAATTGCCAGCAGGCAATTGTTTCAGAGACGGCAGCTGAAAGTCTCCAGAAGGTAGAGCAGTCAGCAGTCCACCAGCTCTGCTCTTCATTGTGCAGCTCCCCGGGCCCTTCTGCCTGGTTACTCTATGTTCTCCTTGCCCGGTCTCTTCGATTTATCCATGAATTGAAGCAGCAGAGTATGATATTCCTTATATCCGTAGCGCTGCGTTGGTTCTAGCTATCTAAGGATAGTGGTACGGGCACAGCAGTGGGGCAGGAAGGTACGAGGCTACAGAGCTCCACATTTGGGGCTTCTCACATTACTTCCAACATTTACCATTATTTAATTAGTCTGCCTCCTTTCTCTTTCCTATTCCCCATGTTTCCCATGCATCTCTCACATATTACTCCCCACATGTGTCCCTATTTTCTCACCACGTTTGTCTCTTTACCCCACTTTACTACTTGTCTCTGACATCTCTCTCTGCACTTGATGCTCATATATCCTACCCTTGCTGGTGTCAATCATTCATCCCTAGCCTAAACTGTCTCCCACCCGTACTTTTCCTACACCCTGTACTGTCTCTCCCATTTCACCCCTCTACAACCCATTGACTTCTTTCATACTCCTCACTTATAAAACTATCTGGTGGGGGGATTTGTTTCCGCTTCATCCAGTTTTTACACCCAGGACAGCAAGTACAACTCGCAATAGATAAATAGCTTTTGGTCACAAATGACCTTGCCTAGAGGGCTTAAAAAATAGCTTCAAGTGCTTGCTCAAACAATTGATTAATTTTGGCCTAATCTTCCCTGTTGTGCTCTAAACAGAATTCACAGCTGTCACCCCCTCCCCCCCACACATGCAAATACCACCGATTTGATATTTTACTATTCAGTTTATTTTATTGAAGGGGGTGCAGCTGCTCTAAAACAAGTTAGGAAAAGCTGATTTGTACAGTGGGCATGGACTCTTGAGATAGTAAAGGTCTTTACTAAAATGCAGCTCTGGAACAAGTGTCCAGATGTTGCAGTTCATGAAATGAACTTTCATAACTGCAAAATATACAATAGACCATTTACTTAACAAATAGATATATATATATTTTTCCTTTTGTCTGGTTTGTGTATGGAGTGATTTAGCCAAAGCAATACACTCTACAATTATACATACTGAAACTGTGTTCATTGAGAACCCTACCCATGAGTTTACAAACTAGCACAGAAGAGCTTTTATTCAAGGTCCTCAGCAAGAATTGAGGCTGACAAAGAGTCCTGTGTGTGTGCTACCATACTAAAAGAAGTAATGGAGATAAACTGACACATGCTAGGGAATGAAAGGTTACTACTCCATCTGCTGTAGTGGAGTAATAATAAGTGCTAAATCACACGACATAAATGTTATCAGAGGGTTAATTTTGTGTTTCTAGACGGTGTCAAATGGTAAGTGGTAACAAGTCGTGACTTGTGCACTATAAGTAAAATGAAGCCTTGCAAAGTAGGTTTACTAGATGGGCAGAGAGAGAGACTTTGGGGTTTATGCAGGAAACTCTGAATTCTAGTAAATTGAAAACTGGATTGTAAAATTCAGGCAACATTTAGCTGGCCTGTTAACATTCCCATCTCTGCAACTGTCAAAGTTTTGCTTTTTAAGTCCACTTTTGAGGTTTTTATCTGACTCCAATTCCATTTGTAGTTAATAAACACTTTAGTAAATTGAGCAAAGTTTTCTAAAAGATTGAAAGGTTTACACATGGTTGGATGGGAAGAACAAATTAGAACAGGGAGTAGGCGAGAACAGTCAGTGCATATATCACATAAAACAATCTTCCCAAAATCACTACAGTAAAATCGCCACCATAGTAATCCTTACAGTTAACATTAATATTAGTTTAGGATACTATGTAATTACCCAACCTGAAAGTCTGATTAAGCAGTTACAAAGTTTTTAGAGCTGCAGAGCAGAAATGTGACTTTGTGCATGCATGATGTTATACCACATTATCAGCAGTGATGTCAGGCATGAAGATGTCAACAAACAAATAGTGTTAAGGTATGGTAAAAAAAAAAAAAGTCACTGTAAAATGATATATATGGTAATAGATGTTACTGAAAACACATACCAATATGATGTGGGGTATAACATCTCCCAAATGAAGAACAGTACAAAATGTAAAAAGTATATAGCGTAGAATGAATAATACAACAACCTATATCTCATATACATATTGCACTTACAAACATAGAGCGCTGAAGAAAAACAGCACTTTTCAGGCAACAGTCACTAGGGCTCCTCTCCGATAAACAGCAACAAAGTTCCTCCCCCACAATGAACACACATCCAACTATGCAGTAAATCTTCTCAAAGGTGGTAAACTGGAGATGCGAGGTAGGATCTATCCCAATGCCAAATAGCATTTACAGAAACAAGTTGTTAATACTCAGCCCAGTTTTGCCCAACAAGGCTTTCTGATCGAATATACCACTCGATAATGCAGAGAGTGCGAACAGCTGATACTGAAACGAAAAATGTCGCCACCATGGATCCCGTATGAGTGACTTGAAAGTTGTGCATGCGCAGCATATATAAGGATGAACCCATATAACAGTCACAATGTTCATCTCGGTGTCAACATTATATTGGCTCTGCAATACATACATTGTAAGCAATCACTTGGATACTAGAAGACAACTAGTTACAGTAAAAACATGACATAATGTAAAAATAAAAAACATACAAAACCTAATAATCCATTGGTGCAAGGTGGAATAGTAAGGAAAAAGGAACCAAAACAAAAATTAAAAATAGTTAATAAAAATAATAAACATCAGTATCGGAAGAATTGACAATGCCGTTACCAAATCCCAGAGAACTAACATATAAAAAGACTCTCATAGACTTCAAGAGGCAGTAGGCCTATATGTATAAAAAACAAAAGGGGAAACAAAGGAATATCAGATTAAAATAGAACATGCACACATTTATACTATGATTATGTTAACGGTTCGTTTGAATAATCATTGGAACATAGAATGCGCGTGTGGGAGGTGTTTACTGGCCTTTGTTAAATGGGACACTGAACACTCACTGCACAGAACATGAATTGATGACCAACAGCATCCATCAATCTACTGCTCATCTTCACAGTTTAATTTATAGAGTAATCGGTATGAGGGCGGCTCACACAATGCACTGTGCCTACTCATGGTTTGATTCCTTTTCCCAGCTTCCAAAACAGGCACCTACTTTTGGGTTCCTTCATTAGTTCCATTTACACCTTGGTCCTCCGTGGTAATTTTTTTTTTTTTTTTCTGGTACGCCACAGTTTGTTGAGGAGGTGACTATTAGACCCCAGAGTTACAGCACAGTTGAAAAGTAATGTTTGCCTCATTGTGATGTAGAGTTTGGCTTTGATGCTGGTCTCTAGTCCTTTGGTAGAGTTAATACATCTGAAGATAAGTTTCAACTGACACAACTCACGTACAGACTCACCTGGGCTAAGTCAAAATACTATTGATTGGCAGCTGAGAAATGTATCCTTCACGTGGTTCGATGTCTTTAACCCCTTAAGGACCAAACTTATGGAATAAAATGGAATCATGACATGTCACACATGTCATGTGTCCTTAAGGGGTTAAAGGTTCTTGAAAAGACAGACCTTATACTGCAGCATTGAATTCTGGCATATTGGTATTTAATGGGGGGTGGGCGGGAGTTGACAGGGGGATTAACAGGCTCAATTAAGTGTTACTTCTGACAACAAGGGATAAGTTACAGTCACTGCCCTTCGTTTCAAGTGGGAGCAGATCACAAGGAAATTTACTTAATGTCTTCTGTAAGTCACCTTTATGCATTGTTTTTGAGGGTCAGATTATTCAATAAACAACCTATGGTGTTCTGGGCTTTTTTATATTCACACTTTGATAAGATAGGCAATTCACTTTATTATTAGTTTCATTATGTATTTGCCGGACAAGACCGGTTTTACCAGGACCCAGTGCATCATGGTTTCTCTTGTTTTCAAGCGTGTCCTGGATGGTACCTTGTGGACTAGTGGAAAATTGGCTTTGAGCAGTACATCTGAATTCCTTTTAATCCACACCCAAATAAGTTGGGCTGCCTGGGATTTACCAGTACGTTTTCCAAACAAATGTTTTAACAAGTCTAGAAGACAAATACAGTACAACTATAAATTTGTTTGCTTTCAGTTAGTTTCCAATAGAAGGATGCAAATGTTTTCAGGGAATTCAGAGTGGTGACAGATGTGATATTCTCAAAGTATTTTATTCTGCCCTCGTTCGGATTGGCATTTCAGCAAATTTTGCCATGTTGGTGTAGACGTGTGTATATCAGCAGTTCTATGGGCTATTTTAGTTGTATGGATTTGCATTTCAATAGCACTTTTTGTTACAGACGTTGGCATTTTTTTTATTAGCACTTCTCTATTACGTATGTGGTGTGCATTTACATATCGTCAGTATTTTTGTGGCACACATTTGCTTTCAGAGGTGTCATCATGACATGCAATTTGGTTCAATTTTGTGATAATTTGTAATTTCTTCAGTGCTTTCCTGTTATATATCCTCATTTCAGTGATTCTTTTGTCATGCAACTGCATTTCAGTATGCAGGGTTTTATTATAGTTATTATGTGGGTATCTCTATATCAATCTATTTTACTTGTGTCTCATAGTGTTTTGCTGAGTTAGGATAGTTTTGCAGGCACAATAATAATAAACCCGGCCATCAATATTTTGTTTCGTGTGGCCATCTCCAGTAACCTGGTAGTTTGCCTGTTACTGGTAGTTTGCAGTTTCACACTGTTGCAATCGTGTTTCTCATGCAGTTCGATCGTTTCTATCATCACTGATATTTTTGTAATTTGGTTATTTTGCCTGTGTTATATTATTGTGCCAGTACGTCAGCACGTTCTAGGTCAGGCTTTCTAATATTGCAGAAAGTTATACTGCCATATTATATCATCCTATGGCAGTCGATACAGTCTTGGCTAGTTAGTACTGGATGTATCCTCGCTATACAATTCCTCACAACTGTAAGTACAAGTGGTCATTGTTAAATTGACTTATAACATAGTTATTCTGCTTTCGTTGGGGTTAGGGTCTGCCACCGCTGAAGTCATATGCTCGCAAATTGGTTTGTAGTTTACTAAACTTCCTCTATCACTGAAGTCACGTGGTCCTGAATTGGTTTTGATACTCGGCTTCCTCTTTCAGAGAGGTCACATGCTGATATTTTGTGTAAGCTGACACTTATTGTTTAAGATATACATGTTGTAATTGTTTGCTGTAACTATCATGTCTTCTGTTTCAGGTGATTAGTTTGGGATACCATGAGTAAAATATAAGCATCCATTCACGTTGCTTCACTGTGACATCTTGTTTCACGTTTGCTCCGTTATACCGTTTGCACAATGCAGAGGTTTCATTACTCTTCCAGCACATGCCTTGCCCAACTAAAATTCTTATGGGTAGTTTTGCCCCAATTTAAGCATTTGAGACTACTGTAGTAATACTAGCCAACGTATTAAATCAATATTACGTGATTTTAGATATTTGTAGTTAGAATAATTATAGGTACACGTCAATTACTGAACCTTTGCAAACTTGGACTTGAATCTGGTATACTGTTGTATAATTTGTTTCAGATTTTACAATAATCAGTATTTATTTATGATTATATAGTGTTTTCATAAGTAGTATTAATATTATTATGCAGTATTACAGGCTCATACTTATGTTTATTCTGATACACCTCAACCGTCCCTATACCCACATATGGTATTGTGGATCTGTTGTCCCTGTTAAGCCTGGAGTTGTGGGAGGGATTTATATGTCTATTTGTACTCACCTGGTGAGTAGGTAGGACAACACAAGTGGGATAGTGATACTCCCACCTCTCCCTTAAATTAGTAGTTCTCAATTGCTAATTCATCCCAAAGTGAGCCCTTTATTGCAGGCTCATATACACATTGGATCCTGCACATCTAATGGTTAGATAAAACCTATGATCAATCCTAGGTAAAGGGTTTTTACATTTTATATTATTATTAAGTATAATCGCTTTCTCAACTAATTGGTGTTATTTGCTGTCTGGGTTTAATTGTATCTATCATTTAATATGCCATATAACACATTTTCTAGAAAAGCGTGGCTTATCTCAAGGGGGTAACTTACTTTCAGTGCATTAGAATATGTTTTGGTTGAGGACGATTGATGCCTGAATGTGTGGCTTTGATATCTGCTTGAAATATGTGATACTATTGTGTTACTAAAGGTAAACTTGGGTAGTTGAATTCATGATGGAAAGAATGAAGGGTTTGTTGGTGGCAAAGTGACGCCCTATGCTAGATAGATGGGAGTAAGTACACATGGAATATACTTTCAGACAGATTTGTCCCCCTCTATAAAAGTTTAAAACTCACCTTATTTCCAGCGCCGCGTGGGTCCGCCACGGGGGCAGGGCCAAATGCCGTTTTGGCCAATCAGGACCTCCTCATAGAGATGCATTGAATCAATTCATCTCTATGAGGAAAATTCAGCGTCTCCATGCAGAATGTTGAACGGCAGGGCTGCTTACTGTGCAGCACTGAGCCAGGAAGCCCCTCCAGTGGCCACTTGGAGGCGTCCCTAGGGGCAATGTAAACACTGCCTTTTCTCTGAAAAGGCAGTGTTTACATGAAAATGCCTGAAGGCAATGATTCTACTCACCAGAACAACTACATTAAGCTGTAGTTGTTCTGGTGACTAGTGTCCCTTTAATGTACTATATTGCACTGTTAATTTAATAAAATCCTCTGTGTCAGGAAGTTAAGAAAATCAAATAGTTTGAATAGTAATGATTGTGTATCAGTTTCTTACTGTTGGTTTTGGCATTTATTGTGATAGTTGGGTGGAGATGTCTGCAAAGGGTCAACATGAATTGTAATCAAGCAGCTGAAATAGCAACTGTGATCAACCATATAGCATTATTGCCCCCTTATAAAATTACTGCTGATTTTTGGCTTCACAAATGTGCATTTTCATTTGTATTAATGGCCATTGTTATTATTAACAGTGAGAAAACATTTGATTAAAATGGATTAGCACAGTTTAACGGAGTACCCTCATGCATATTCAACGCAATCTAAATAAACTTTGCTAGCCATGAGTTATCACAAAGTAATATGTGGAAAGGAAAATCTGTCATCATGTAATAGAGACCCCAATTAGACAGCTAGCACATCAATAGGGAGGGTTATTCCCTCTTGCCTAATTACCATGCTGGTTAAATAACGAATCATAATGTTTCTTAATTTATTTTGGCATTATCTTTTGTCATCGTTTTAAATTAACATGGCCACGATACGTAATGGCATTGTAGAAGGGGGCAGGTGTTTGTAGAGAAAAAAGTACACTTGACTTTTTCGAATATAATGTGAATAAATCATGAAATTGCATCTTCAGATGGGTCTCAGCATTGATCTCATAATTGAACTCTTTAAATATTAATTTTTCTACTAAATGTTGTATGTGGAGCGTTTTGCATGTAAGAAAAACTCATTAAGGATGAGACCTATTTATATGGAAAGGTGAATAAGAGCTGACATTTCATTTATCGAACTCTGTAAAATTAATGTATAAGTAGTGAGTAAGATGTACGTGAATTTACGGTTTGGATTATAGACTTTGACATCAGGGGTGTTCTTGACATATGTAATGTGTGCATATGAAATAAAGCCATACAGATGTGCTTGCTAGGGTGCACAGTGTTTTGATAAGTTTAAGTTAAATTTAAAGGGTTTTCATATTATACTTATCTACCCCCTCTATTTAACAAATATGTATTTGTGAGGCATGAAATGGCTCCTTTTAAGAGCTTTGTTAATCTCCTGAGCTAAGCCACAAGCTCATTGGCTGAGAGCATCAGATGACCACACCTCTGGGCATAACTCAAGCTTCTGGCTCTCACCAAGCTACAGTGGAAGTGGGGAGCAGAGTCCGTGTGAGAAGCCAAACTGTTCTAAAATGGTTTTATTACTGCGTCAGGGCAATAGGGCGCTTTTAGCACCATAACAACACACACGTCCATGCATATGTATATGCATACACATACACATACACATACACACACACACACACATACACCCCCCAAAAACACGCTCATTCAGTTAAAAGGTTGAGCATGTTCTGGTGGGAAAATTGTAATATATATTTCTCACACATGCACTCTGACCTAATTCTAAAACGATTTAAAGATTTGATGAAACAGGATTCATCTTGTATACCTACTTAAAGGACCACTCTAGTGCCAGGAAAGCATACTCGTTTTCCTGGCACTAGAGTGCCCTGAGGGTGCCCCCACCCTCAGGGACCCCCTACCGCCCGGCTCTGGAAAGGGCAAAAGGGTTAAAACTTACCTTTTTCCAGCGCTGGGCGGGGAGCTCTCCTCCTCCTCTCCGCCTCCGTTCCTCCCCGTCGGCTGAATGCGCACGCGCGGCAAGAGCTGCGCGCGCATTCAGCCGGTCACATAGGAAAGCATTCATAATGCTTTCCTATGGACGCTTGCGTGCTCTCACTGTGATTTTCACAGTGAGAATCACGCAAGCGCCTCTAGAGGCTGTCAGTGAGACAGCCACTAGAGGAAATAGGGGAAGGCTTAACTAATTGATAAACATAGCAGTTTCTCTGAAACTGCTATGTTTATAAAAAAATTAGTTAACCCTAGCTGGACCTGGCACCCAGACCACTTCATTAAGCTGAAGTGGTCTGGGTGCCTAGAGTGGTCCTTTAATATCTCATGTGCGGCCCTTACTCAATTTTTTCTGACCCAACATTGGCCTGCCTGTGACTATATAGTAGCAGTTGATGGCAGCTGCATCCTCACTGTGGCAGCTAAGGAAAAGCTACATTTTGTGCAGACAAATTGAATATTGGTTAACCCCTTAAGACCAGAGGGCATACAATTACATCCTTTTTTAAGCAGCTCTAAACGCTGCTGGGCGTAATTGTACGCCCTCCGTTTTTTTTTTTTTTTTAAACTTACCCGGTCGCCGGCGATCGCGGTTGGGGGGACTCCCAGGGAGCCCCCCTGCGGCACCTCCGTCCTCTTCATATATATATTTATATCAAAATACACGTAGAACGAAATAATATATATATATATCTATATACATAAATATATACGTATATATATCCCTATATATATACCTATATATGAATAAAAATATATAAAAAAAATTATATACGTATATATACACAAATGTGTATATATATACATATATTAATTCTACACATATATTTATGTAATATTTTTACATAATTGGGTATCTTAATTAATTACAATTGATTACCTGCCTGACAACCCATGCCGAAAGTATAGGGAATTTAATTTGCTAGCACTATATTTAACCCTATAACTTTCCAAGACACCATAAAACCTGTACATGGGGGGTACTGTTTTACTTGGGAGACTTCGCTGAACACAAATATTAGTGTTTCAAAACAGTAAAATGTATTACAACGATGATATCGCCAGTAAAAGTGAAGTTTTTTGCACTATAGGGTCAGGAATGCAGGTTTGTGTTCCTGGCCTTTAGTGTTCCTTAATAGTTTAATGAGATAATTACAATATGTTACAGGAACAATAGGTTGGTGAGGACCCTTCTCAATCATTTAATGCTGTTGAACAAAAACTCTATTCATCAGAAAGCTGTATTAGTAGTATGTTTGGCCTTCCTAGTGCACTGTTTAAGGTTAATTCAACTTTGCAACGTTTGTCATTGATGCACAAACTTAAATGACTTAAGTCACAGGAAAATGTTAATTCCCATACTGTGTGTCTTATGATGCTTTCTAAGCAATCACTTCATTAATGCCTGTAGCTAGTATTATTATAATTATTGGTATTTATATTGCGCCAACTTATTCCACAGCGCTTTACAATATCATAAAAGGGGGAAATGTAACAATTACAAAATGTTAGACTCAATATGTTGATGAGGAACCGGTTTAAACAAGCTTTCTGTCTAGATGAGGTGACTACTGCAAAGCTGTAATGACTAGGTTGGTTAAAGTGTTCCTTTAAAATATGCCTGATTGTTTGGCACCGCTTGATAAAATATTTAATATGATTTCCAAATGATCATACATAATGTGGTACATGCTCAAATAGTTGCTCGATCTATTATTAGTCAAATGGATGATCTTGTGCTGTTTTGGCCTAAGTCTTAGAAGTAAATGGTCAGCGTTCCACAGTTTTCAGTTTACTAAATAAAACCCTTTGCACTTATGTGCCAGTGTGTTTGTTTTCGATTTATGTTTTAATAACTGGACTATGCTGGGAAGAAGATAATGGTAGAAGAATCACTTTTGTCCCCATATTCAGCCTTCTTTCTATCTGTAAGCTGGGAACATGTCTACCTATAACATATCTATTTTTTTTTTTTTTATTTAGGCCACAGAGAGTGAGCCGGGAGATATGGACCTGAGCGGGCTGCCTGAGACCGCTGTGGATTCAGAAGATGACGATGACGAGGAGGACATTGAGAGGGCTTCAGACCCTTTGATGAGCCGCGATATTGTCAGAGATTGCTTGGAAAAGGATCCAATTGACAGAACAGATGATGATATTGGTAAGAAAAAGCCAGCTTACACTACAAAGTTTAAAAGAAAAAAAAAAGAATCTAACAGATTGTTAATCACGCTTACAACTGACATACATGTCACTCAGTTAAAGGTTAGAATCGAGTGATTAATGAATTTGTGACAAGTTCTACGCCAAAGGTGGATAAAGTGGAGGAAAAACACAAAATGTGCAGTCTGATCACAGATAGTTTGTTCTTCTCACTGACCAAGTCCTTCTGATAACTGAGCCCTTGATCTCTTTATCTTATTTCCAAAGCCTTTGCTTTAGTGAATTAATTCCAGTCTGTTTTGCTCTGTTCTGGAAGATGCTCGGTGTTCTTTCTTTCGATGCACTGCTTGCTGACATCTCATTTGAATGCTTGCGTCTTCTGAGAATGACCTTGTCTTATGGCACTAGACCCGTAGAAAATAAATTTTTCAGTGGCTTACTAAAATATACGTTTCACTTCCAATTTATGGTTATCATTATCATTTATATGGCACTGACATATTACACTGAGTTAATTTAACAAGTAATTTGCAAGCAAAAATAATGTTGACAGGCACAAGTTATAAAGAAAACACTGTTAAAATGAGCTTACAATCTAGTAGGAAAGGGTAAAGAAACACAGGAGGAAGAACAGTGTGTTAGAGGGGAAGAGAAATTGTGTCTAGTTAACCTTCTAAATGTGTGTGAGGAATAATAGTATACTGTAAGGAGAGAGCATGAAATGAACTATGGAAACGAGTACAAGCGACTATCTCATGCAGAGTAAAGGGAACAAGAATGGCTATATTTGTTAAAGGACCACTAAAGTCACTCAGACAACTTCATCTCATTGAAGTGGTCTTGGTCCAGTGGTTCTCTGGTTTTATCCTGGCATTGTAATACATTGCAGTTTTGTAGAATTTGAGCTATTTTGATAGTGATGAATAATAGTTATTTTTAATGTAATATTAAGGATGTTTAAGATATCTATTTATCCACTGTATGTTACTGGGGAAGATAATTTATCAAACAGAACATGTATATTGTATTGGTTAAAAACAAATTATGTCAATATTCTATATTATATCATGTTCACATGGTATTACCTAATAAGGAAAACATAAGACAATGTGTCATTCTGCTGACATGTGCAGAACAAAACCGACTGAGAGATGAATTAAATTTACATCAAAGTAGAGAGTCAAAAATATCTGATTAGGAGCATTTGTTTCTGAAATTCTAAAGGGATTAGACGTTTTTTAGGCTTAAATATCAAAATCGAAAAACATCTTTATGTAAAGGGACAGTATAGTCACCAGAACAACTATAGCTTAATGTAGTTGATCTGGTGAGTATAATCATTGCCATCATGCATTTTGCCTCTAGGGACACCTCCAACTGGCCATTCCTCAGATGGTCACTAGAGGTGCTTCCTGGGGCAGTGCTGCACAGTAGGCAGCCCTGCCACTCAGCGTCCCCATGCACTGCAAGGGGATGCTGAATCTTCCTCATAGATGTAGTGATTCAATGCATCCCTGAGGAGGTGGTGATTGGCAAAAACTGCATTTGGCCCCACACTTGCCGATTTTAGCCATTCCAGTGCTTTCCACATGGCAATGCTGATAATGTCACCAAGGGGGCGGGGCCAGTGCCAGCAGACCCGCGCGACGCTGGAAATAAGGTGAGTTTTAATTGCTTTTAAGGGGACTACTGGGGGGGGGGCAAGCCACCTAAATGGTGGGTTTTACACTATAGGGTCCAGAATACATGTTTGTTTTTATGACCCTATTGTGTTCCTTTAACCCCTTAAGGACACATGACATGTGTGACATGTCATGATTCCCTTTTATTTCAGAAGTTTGGTCCTTAAGGGGTTAAGTATCTTTCCAGTTCTGTTACTTTGGCTCAGAATTTTTAGTTCACTTGACAGTTGTCCACAGTTTCTAGTTTAGAGTATCACCAGTTCGTCTTTTGACTAGAATATGTAATTTATTAGAGAACTCATACTTTCAGTTGTCAGAATATTAAATGGATGACCTAGTCATTCATGTACGTGCGTACACAGCAAAAATAGGACAGTCATGTATTTAATATACATTTATATATTGTGCGTACATTTTAATAAAATAATTAAAGGAACACTAAAGTGATAGGAATGCAAATGTGTATTCCTAATGTTTTAGTGTTCCTGTCCCTAGGTGTGGTGGTCTCTCTGCTTTTGCCTGCCGTTTGGCATAAAAATAGTATTTTACTTACTCTTTTCCTGCATTAAGGCTCTCTTGGCACAGCTTACCTCTCCTTGCGGCACCGTCGTGGATGCATGACTTCCTCCGGAGTCGATATCTCTCATATTTCAATACTTTCCTATGGGGGCTACAAGTCAAGGTTAAACCCGCAGCACCGAGAACACTTTATTAAGATGAAGTGGCCATACTGACTTAAGTGGTCATTTAAAGTTGTTCATCTCTTTAGCAGTGCATTTAAAAAAAAATATCCTGCAAAGGTAGTTCATATTTTATTCCAATTTGGTGATTTCTCCAATGCCCACACCTCCAGTCTGTTACATTTACTAAGTATGAAAGTCTGGCTCTCCTGTGAAACTCAGTGCTAATCAATCTTGTTTCTGAGAAGAGTGTTGACCCCTTACTGTGCTCTTGCATGCCTCAGACAGGCAAGTCCCTGCTGAAGAAACAATGAATTTGTTATTGCCAAAATGTATTGTGTACGGTAGCTCTTTTAACCCTTGAGTGTCTAATATGCAACACTGTCCTCGAAGGGATTTTATCCATGTTCACAACTATCCACAATTTTTGTTCTTGACCATTCCAAGATTTTCATTGATCTGCTCCAAAAATTCCACATTTCTAGATTACACTATTTGGGTCATGGTTTTTGTTTAAAATAAACTGTATATCTGCTCAGACTGTTCTTTTTTTAAGTCAGGCCATTCATCTGGATTGGTGGCAGAGTTTGACACGTAAATTTTGTTCTCTTAGCATACTATTATAATTTATATAGCGCCAACACATTCCACAGCACTTTACAATTAAAAATTGGCGATCATCCCATTGTACAGCGCTATGGAATTTGCTGACGCGATATAAATAATAAAATAATAATTGACAACAAGTAATTTACATAAAGTTTATAACTGAGATAAGAGGTAAAGAAGGCCCTGTTCAAACTAGCTTACAGTCTATGATAACGATACTAATATGAGAAGTAGAATAGTAGATGTGCCATCTAAGTCTCTGCTTTATTTTCGACCAGCGGCAATACAGGCTCAGTCTTTACAACAAAATACATTTCTAAATATAAGTGATCTGCTTGGTTTTAAAACCGTGGATCATCCATGACAGTGACTTCTTGTGTCAGTTGAAAGACTACTGTTAAAATCCTATTTGGGTTAGGTCAGCTGCTTTGCTATGTCTTTTATGTGCAATATCTATGACTTACTGCCTTCTTATAATAAATGCATCATTTTCAAGAGGTATTCCGTGTATTTGCCTGTAATGAGTCGTGGGACTCCTCCCAATATGTTGACCACCATGTGCATTACAGTATTATTAAGGGGACCTAGTGGTTGGATCCCAGTATAATTTCCCATACAGCACTAATTTGAAATACTGAATTGTTACAACTTTACAAAAATGTATTTAAACCGTTGTCTTGCTGTTTATATCTGAAGTGTATATTCGTTTATGTTGTGGTGCCTATTTTGTGGGGTATAGAGACACGAACGTACAACATAAACAGGATGGAGTGTACATTATGCTGTAGGGGAAACTGTACAATGACCTTTAAAATTAAATAGCATTACACCACTCATATAGAGAATTCTAAGTGAATTAAAATAACTTGTATATCTTGCCATCCCGTATAGAATAGGGCATTCATAATTTTTTGTTAGTCCACCCCTAGCCTGGATTACCTACTTTAGCTTGACTATTACTGAATATATTATTTGACTCTTTACATAGTAATTGTGATCTTTTATTTTGTTTTCTTTTAGAACAACTCCTGGAATTCATGCATCAACTGCCTGCTTTTGCCAACATGACCATGTCTGTTAGGCGAGAGCTGTGTGCGGTTATGGTGTTTGCTGTGGTGGAGCGAGCTGGAACCATCGTACTAAATGATGGGGAGGAGGTATGTTAAACATAATTGGTTGTGATTGTGATGGTGGATACACATTTTTTTGACCCATCTTAGGGTGCTTATTAAGAAGTTTTAAAACTAAAGTCACATATTCCTTTTTATCTTTTATTACTTTAGTATAGTGCTGCCCTTGGTGTACACCACCCTCTCTATTTTTTATTGACTATTGTGCATTTCTCATGAACTGCTTGTAAAGGATGCTTTATAACGATAGCTGTGGCTGTCTTGGGCAGATATTCAGCAGAAGAATGAACCAGCTGACTTTATCTAGATGGCATGTTTTATTGCTTTTTCTCCCACAATGCATTAGGTATGATCCATCTTGGTACCCCATGCCGGGAGTCTTATGACTCCAAGCAGATCCAATTTTGGAACTTCCTTACATCTTGTCAATTCTTTTGCAATCTTGTTAATGAGTTTTCCCGGTTCTAACCCTACCAAAGGCTCTATTGCTCCCCCCCACTATTCCCCCAGCTTCAGTTACATGATGCTGATGATCTGCCACTGTAGCCTCTGCTACATGAATCCAATGAGGGTTGTGTAGTACTAGTTTAAAATAGCATTCACTCACATTAGTTTAGGTCACTCCATTTCAGACTATGTCCTCTTGTATTAGTTTTACTGTTTAAACATGAAATTGTTTTGATCTTCATTTGTATGTATTCTCTTAATGTTTTTGATCCTTTCATTCATGTCTCCCATGGTTTTCTTCTTCCTCCAGGAGCGTATAGTGCGCCCTGCAGAGTCCTGTTTGTGGCATAGTGATACAATATTTGAAGAATGACACTATTTTATATGTTGAGTTAAAATTATGCCTCTTTTAAAGTTTAATTTACGTGTTGCTGTGTGGGAAACTCTGCGTGTTGTAACCCTGTGCTTGCATTATGTAGCTGCTCATTACCCCTTATTACTTGTGAGATACGAGCAAGTCATGGCATTCTGTAGCTGCTCTTGATGTGACAGTATTATATTTATCCTTACTATATTTAGTCATTTGGACAATATCCGTTTAAATGTTTTCAGCGTGATGTTAATCTGTTTTTCTCCGCTTTTGGCCCTGCAGCTCGATTCCTGGTCGGTTATTTTAAATGGCTCAGTGGAAGTGACATATCCTGATGGGAGAACAGAAATACTTTGCATGGGGAACAGCTTTGGCGTCTCTCCAACCATGGAAAAGGAATACATGAAGGGAGTGATGAGAACCAAAGTGGATGATTGCCAGGTATGCAGGTGAAGAGCAGCCACAAGCTGCCAACTCCTAATCTAGCATCTTGCAGCAGATTTCCAAAGCTTATGGTTGTGGTATATAAAGCTTGAGCTCCATTAAATTATTATTTGTTCAAATGAGAACTTTGTATGCAGCTCTATATATTTGCCAGAAGAACAAATCAGAATGCCAAAATATCTATTCTTTAACCCCTTAAGGACACATGACATGTGTGACATGTCATGATTCCCTTTTATTCCAGAAGTTTGGTCCTTAAGGGGTTAATTTGCTGTTCGCAAATAACAATAAGGCCAGAATTTTAAACATACAAACACTTTGTCACTGGTAAACAATGTAAATTTCTCTGAAGTCAGTGTGTAACTATAGATGGCATCTGTGCCTGTCATCTTCAGCAAGACACAGGACCTAGTTTGACATTTTACTCTCTAGCGTAATTCAAACCTCCATGAGCAAAATACCCAATGCCTCAGACCATTAATATTCAGAACTGAACATCAAAGTTAGGAAACTGATATAAAATCAAAAGAATACATTCATAAAGTAAAAAAAAAAAACACACCACATAATCATATCAAGATTGTTGTTATTATTGGCCCGGACTGGTAGAAGAAACATTTGGATGGATAAAAATAAAGGAAATGTTCCACATGGACATAAGCTGCTTTATGGTCTCTATTTGCGTGTTTTTAAAAATATTCTTTTTTGTTGCTTGTACAGTTTGTGTGCATAGCCCAGCAGGATTACTGTCGCATACTCAACCAAGTGGAAAAGAACATGCAGAAAGTGGAGGAGGAGGGTGAGATTGTTATGGTGAAAGAGCACAGAGAGCTTGATCGCACTGGGACGAGGAAAGGTCACATTGTCATCAAGGTAACAGAGGACAAATACTTTGTGAAGATTAATTGGGAAGGTGTTTTTTCTTTATTTGCATTTTTTTGCTGAAGTCATCATGATATGTATTAAATGTAGGTGCACATGAAGCTTTAATTTACAGTAAGTAAGTAATTTAAGTTAAAAAGAAATTACATTTTACAGAAACGTATATCACATTCTAATTATCTTTTTTTTTTTAAATGTTTTATTTAATTTGTTTTTCTTCATACTAATTTTGTTATTGAAGCACTTTTAAAGGTTAAGTTAGGAAGTTAAGTTGTCCAATATTCAGACCATTATCTAGTTAAAGGGGGCTACTTTAGTGATTATGGTGCCCTGGTGCCATTTTTTTTGGTTCTGTGCCAAACTGCTTTTGCATTGCATATTGATATTACAAATGCAAATTTTGCACTTCCATATTAACAATCCAGGTTTGGAAAGCGTTAATTGGCAGAGTGTAAGTTTATAAATGTAGTCAAAAAAATGCAGTTCTAATATGGATGCTATTGTTATTGCCAATATGGAAGTATTCATTTTGCACTAGCAAAGTGCTAGGGGCTAGACTACAGAACTTCACAGTATTTCCATAGCCCACTGGGGAGAATGGATCATTGTTGTGCTTTATGTGATGAGTTGCATGCAAATTATTTCACAGCATTTTAACTGTAAACCAATCTTTCTGCGCAGGGAACAGCAGAACGTCTAACGATGCATCTTGTTGAAGAACATTCCGTGGTGGACCCTACCTTCATTGAAGACTTCCTCTTGACCTACAGGACTTTCCTTTCAAGTCCAATGGAAGTTGGAAAGAAGTTGTTGGAGTGGTTTAATGATCCTAGCCTCAGGGACAAAGTTAGTGATTAAATATTAAACTTACTTTCTGGCTACAGGGTCAGATTCAGACTCTGCTAAATCGGAATTGAAATTAAAAATATTAGCTAGCTGGACCCACAAGGGATATGTTTTCTGTTTACAATTTTTAACATTGCTGGCTATTGTTATTCAACGTCTTCCCTGCTGAGTAACCTGTATGTAATCTACTGTTCCTGTTTTTTTTATTATCATATTTTCATTCTACAATTAGTCAGCAGATTGCTATTTACAGGAAGGTTATTAGTCTGATAGGAAGCCAGAAGAAATAGCATTTGACCTCTAAACACACATAAACCAGAGAAGTGGAACATAAGGAGACATATATCTCTATAACAATAGGACTGACCTTATGGTACACTGCAGGGTGGACATAAAATAATAAAGGTTCTACATTTTAGTGAAGCATTCCTTTTTAAATGTATATTGTATGTTGTTCCTATTTGGCGTTTCATTTTCTGTGAGTGAATAGAAGCTTAGCTGCATACCAGCAAAGTTTCCACGGGCTTTAAAATGTACGACTTTAATGGCCTACCTGCTGGGGAAGTCCAGCTGGCATGAGCATTGTTACATTTTCAAGGGCTGGTTTAAAATCTATATGTATAGAATAAACATGTGAGAATACAGATATATAGCAGAACGTTTTACTTTAGTTCTCTCACCTAATGCATCCTCTCTATAATTTTATTTGAAGACCCAGATCTGGAAAATCAATATGTTTAGTTCTTTTAAAACCTGATTAGGCTGAGTTGTTTCAGCTAACCTAGATTGCAGACTGCATTTGATGAAAATGGGACCTTGACGCTATCTCAGGCTGTTAGTATGATTGACATCCATTTTTCCAATACCAAAAAATGTGTCAAAAATTGTATTCGCATTCATTCTAGGAGGAAAGTTCTTGTATTGCTAGAAGATGTAAAATTTTAGATATTTTATATGTATTTTTCCTAGGGCTCTACTGTTTAACCTTAGCAACAAATCACAGTGTAATTCAAATAATAGTTTCAGCCCCATGAAAACATATCCACGCTTTAATTCACCACTAGAATTTACACAGTTCGGCCAAAGCAAACGGTTGCTTGATTTCTGATCTCCTTAAAACGAGGGCCCGAACCGACCTAATACTGCCTCTCCTACCAGTACTTTTGGGCTCCAGCAGATCCCCAAGCTTGTTTGGACCTCATGGGGAAGAAAAACAAAAAATTGAAGCCTGATAAACCCCGATTGGGAATAAACATCGGGGACATGTGGTGGCAGGCAAACAGCACTCTTGGGCCCAAGATGGCGTCCCTCATGGGAGACTGTTCGGAATTTTCCGATGATCTGTCCAATAAGGCGGATGAGGGGTACTCGGGCAGCACTCTGGCTTGGCGCAGAGATTTTTGATCACTCACTTCGGTCCTACAGCAACACATAATCTATCGTTGGCATCTCTCTCGTTTCCTAACCATCCACCATGGAGACGTGACCCACACAGTCCTAGACTTCAAGGAAGCTGCAGCAGTCTTATACAGCATGGGTATCCCTGGGCCAAGATAACCTACCCAAGGCACCCAAAACCTTGCATCCATGGAACCCACTGACGGCTGCAGAGTTTGGTGCCTATTAGTGACTGGGGCGCGGAAAGTATTTTCCGTGGTTGATGACAACCGCAAGGGTTGATAAGACAGCCCTTTACTGGGTAATGCTTTCCACATGCGACCGAGACCCTTAGTTATGTTTTTTTTTTTTTTTTTTCCTTTCTTTTTTTTTTATTATCTAGCGACAGTCACATCTTAATGAGCCTTCTAGTATTACGGTTTACCTCCTGATCACAGAGCCACGACTATGCCTCTACATAAAAAACACACAGCACGACTTATGTACCTCTTACAACTGAAATTTCTATTTGTGTGTAATGCTCCATATACTTCTTATGTTTTCTTACTATGCAAACCACGTCTGTCTGTGGCAAAAAATTATTTACAAAGTTCTTATTTGCCATTATTGTGTACTTGCAGGTTACACGTGTAGTGCTACTGTGGGTAAACAATCACTTTAATGACTTTGAAGGTGACCTTGCCATGACACGCTTTTTAGAGGAATTTGAAAACAACCTGGAGCGGGAGGTAAGTGTTGTTACACTAAGAAAGATTGATAATTCTTATCGGACCATTGTGCATTCATTATTTTCTTTGTGTTATAATGGGTGAATGGGTAAATTATTTCAGAAATGTGTTTGATGGCAAATAATGTAGTTTGAGAAACATATTACATAGGGCAAATATATGCTGCATTTTGTTACAAATTGTTCAAGGTCTTCAGCTATTCTGTGTACATCTGAAGCCAGATAGTAATGGTAGCCAGAATGCTTTGTGTAGAACAGATAGTGTCCGGTAACTCCCATTCCCAGTGGAATGATTACTTTTTTTTGGACAAGTGCTGCATTACTCATAGGCACATTGCATCTTTTGATGTGATGCATCTAATGGCTCACGTATAGTATTAGCTTTTCCACGAGCACCCCAGGGTAACTCAGGAATGCGCAATATTAAAGTCCTTCCATTCTGTAACATTTCATGAGACAACAAAATATCAATGAAATTGTGGATATTGGCTTTTAAAGTGACAGTCTAAGCTATAATATCGAACCTGTTTTAATGCCTTTTTGAAATCATTTGTTACAAATATGTACAAATTAATGGGGCATATTAAGTACCATAACCACTACAGTGCAGAGATTATAGTGCTGGAAGTCCAGGGCTCTGTCAGACTGTAATCAGTCAAACCATTTACAAACAGTAAAGGGTTTGACAGTTGTTGGTTGCCTTCTGTCTTTCCAGTCTGAGTTCCTATGATAAAGTGGAAGATCACTTCATTATCATGCCATCTCATACCAAGTCTGGACAGTATTCTTTGGCTTAGGGTTTTACATGACTGTTCTCAAACATTGAATACTGTCTAACCCTGATCTGATCAACTCACCCTGGTAGGACTAGTGAATAGTGTCAGCCAGCTGCTATGCATTGCCCCTAAATAGTGTCAGCCAGCTGCTATGCATTGCCCCTGAATAGTGTCAGCCAGCTGCTATGCATTGCCCCTGAATAGTGTCAGTTAGCTGCTATGCATTGCCCCTGAATAGTGTCAGTTAGCTGCTATGCATTGCCCCTGAATAGTGTCAGCCAGCTGCTATGCATTGCCCCTGAATAGTGTCAGCCAGCTGCTATGCATTGCCCCTGAATAGTGTCAGCCAGCTGCTATGCATTGCCCCTGAATAGTGTCAGCCAGCTGCTATGCATTGCCCCTGAATAGTGTCAGCCAGCTGCTATGCCTTGCCCCTGAATAGTGTCAGCCAGCTGCTATGCCTTGCCCCATAATAGTGTCAGCCAGCTGCTATGCATTGCCCCTGAATAGTGTCAGCCAGCTGCTATGCCTTGCCCCTGAATAGTGTCAGCCAGCTGCAATGCATTGCCCCTGAATAGTGTCAGACAGCTGCTATGCATTGCCCCTGAATAGTGTCAGACAGCTGCTATGCATTGCCCCTGAATAGTGTCAGCCAGCTGCTATGCATTGCCCCTGAATAGTGTGTTAGCTGCTATGCATTGCCCCTGAATAGTGTCAGACAGCTGCTATGCATTGCCCCTGAATAGTGTCAGACAGCTGCTATGCATTGCCCCTGAAGTGTCAGCCAGCTGCTATGCCTTGCCCCTGAATAGTGTCAGCCAGCTGCTATGCATTGCCCCTGAATAGTGTCAGACAGCTGCAATGCATTGCCCCTGAATAGTGTCAGCCAGCTGCAATGCATTGCCCCTGAATAGTGTCAGCCAGCTGCTATGTATTGCCCCTGAATAGTGTCAGACAGCTGCTATGCATTGCCCCTGAATAGTGTCAGCCAGCTGCAATGCATTGCCCCTGAATAGTGTCAGACAGCTGCTATGCATTGCCCCTGAATAGTGTCAGCCAGCTGCTATGCATTGCCCCTGAATAGTGTCAGACAGCTGCTATGCATTGCCCCTGAATAGTGTCAGACAGCTGCTATGCATTGCCCCTGAATAGTGTCAGACAGCTGCTATGCATTGCCCCTGAATAGTGTCAGACAGCTGCTATGCATTGCCCCGGAATAGTGTCAGCCAGCTGTTATGCATTGCCCCTGAATAGTGTCAGCCAGCTGCTATGCATTGCCCATAAATAGTGTCAGCCAGCTGCTATGCATTGCCCCTGAATAGTGTCAGCCAGCTGCTATGCATTGCCCATAAATAGTGTCAGCCAGCTGCTATGCATTGCCCCTGAATAGTGTCAGCCAGCTGCTATGCATTGCCCCTGAATAGTGTCAGACAGCTGCTATGCATTGCCCCTGAATAGTGTCAGACAGCTGCTATGCCTTGCCCCTGAATAGTGTCAGACAGCTGTTATGCATTGCCCTGAATAGTGTCAGCCAGCTGCTATGCATTGCCCATAAATAGTGTCAGACAGCTGTTATGCATTGCCCCTGAATAGTGTCAGCCAGCTGCAATGCATTGCCCCTGAATAGTGTCAGACAGCTGCTATGCATTGCCCCTGAATAGTGTCAGCTGTTATGAATTGCCCCTGAATAGTGTCAGACAGCTGTTATGCATTGCCCATAAATAGTGTGAGACAGCTGCTATGCATGGTCACTGAATAGTGTCAGACAGCTGCTATGCATTGCCCCTGAATAGTGTTAGACAGCTGCTATGCATTGCCCCTGAATAGTGTCAGCCAGCTGCAATGCATTGCCCCGGAATAGTGTCAGCCAGCTGCAATGCATTGTCCCGGAATAGTGTCAGCCAGCTGCTATGCATTGCCCCTGAATAGTGTCAGACAGCTGTTATGCATTGCCCCTGAATAGTGTCAGACAGCTGCTATGAATTGCCCCTGAATAGTGTCAGACAGCTGCTATGCATTGCCCCTGAATAGTGTCAGCTGCTATGCATTGCCCCTGAATAGTGTCAGCTGCTATGCATTGCCCCTGAATAGTGTCAGACAGCTGCTATGCATTGCTCCTGAATAGTGTCAGACAGCTGCTATGCATTGCCCCTGAATAGTGTCAGACAGCTGCTATGCATTGCCCCTGAATAGTGCCAGACAGCTGCTATGCATTGCCCCGGAATAGTGTCAGACAGCTGTTATGCATTGCCCCTGAATAGTGTCAGACAGCTGCTATGCATTGCCCCTGAATAGTGTCAGACAGCTGCTATGCATTGCCCCTGAATAGTGTCAGACAGCTGCTATGCATTGCCCCTGAATAGTGTCAGACAGCTGCTATGCATTGCCCCTGAATAGTGTCAGACAGCTGCTATGCATTGCCCCTGAATAGTGTCAGACAGCTGCTATGAATTGCCCCTGAATAGTGTCAGACAGCTGCTATGAATTGCCCCTGAATAGTGTCAGACAGCTGCTATGCATTGCCCCTGAATAGTGTCAGCTGCTATGCATTGCCCCTGAATAGTGTCAGACAGCTGCTATGCATTGCCCCTGAATAGTGTCAGACAGCTGCTATGCATTGCCCCTGAATAGTGTCAGACAGCTGCTATGCATTGCCCCTGAATAGTGTCAGACAGCTGCTATGCATTGCCCTGAATAGTGTCAGACAGCTGCTATGCATTGCCCCTGAATAGTGTCAGACAGCTGCTATGCATTGCCCCTGAATAGTGTCAGACAGCTGCTATGCATTGCCCCTGAATAGTGTCAGCTGCTATGCATTGCCCCTGAATAGTGTCAGACAGCTGCTATGCATTGCCCATAAATAGTGTCAGACAGCTGCTATGCATTGCCCCTGAATAGTGTCAGACAGCTGCTATGAATTGCCCCTGAATAGTGTCAGACAGCTGCTATGCATTGCCCCTGAATAGTGTCAGCTGCTATGCATTGCCCCTGAATAGTGTCAGACAGCTGCTATGCATTGCCCCTGAATAGTGCCAGACAGCTGCTATGCATTGCCCCTGAATAGTGTCAGCCAGCTGCTATGCATTGCCCCTGAATAGTGTCAGCCAGCTGCTATGCATTGCCCCTGAATAGTGTCAGACAGCTGTTATGCATTGCCCCTGAATAGTGTCAGACAGCTGCTATGCATTGCCCCGGAATAGTGTCAGACAGCTGCTATGCATTGCCCCTGAATAGTGTCAGCTGCTATGCATTGCCCATAAATAGTGTCAGACAGCTGTTATGCATTGCCCCTGAATAGTGTCAGACAGCTGCTATGCATTGCCCCTGAATAGTGTCAGACAGCTGCTATGCATTGCCCCTGAATAGTGTCAGACAGCTGCAATGCATTGCCCCTGAATAGTGTCAGACAGCTGCAATGCATTGCCCCTGAATAGTGTCAGCTGCTATGCATTGCCCCTGAATAGTGTCAGACAGCTGTTATGCATTGCCCATAAATAGTGTCAGACAGCTGCTATGCATTGCCCCTGAATAGTGTCAGACAGCTGCAATGTATTGCCCCTGAATAGTGTCAGCCAGCTGCTATGAATTGCCCCTGAATAGTGTCAGACAGCTGCTATGAATTGCCCCTGAATAGTGTCAGACAGCTGCTATGCATTGCCCCTGAATAGTGTCAGACAGCTGCTATGCATTGCCCCTGAATAGTGTCAGCTGCTATGCATTGCCCCTGAATAGTGTCAGACAGCTGCTATGCATTGCCCCGGAATAGTGTCAGACAGCTGCTATGCATTGCCCCTGAATAGTGTCAGCTGCTATGCATTGCCCATAAATAGTGTCAGACAGCTGTTATGCATTGCCCCTGAATAGTGTCAGACAGCTGCAATGCATTGCCCCTGAATAGTGTCAGACAGCTGCTATGCCTTGCCCCTGAATAGTGTCAGCCAGCTGCTATGCATTGCCCCTGAATAGTGTCAGACAGCTGCTATGCATTGCCCCGGAATAGTGTCAGACAGCTGCTATGCATTGCCCCGGAATAGTGTCAGACAGCTGCTATGCATTGCCCCTGAATAGTGTCAGACAGCTGCTATGCATTGCCCCTGAATAGTGTCAGACAGCTGCAATGAATTGCCCCTGAATAGTGTCAGACAGCTGCAATGCATTGCCCCTGAATAGTGTCAGCCAGCTGCTATGCATTGCCCCTGAATAGTGTCAGACAGCTGCTATGCATTGCCCCTGAATAGTGTCAGCCAGCTGTTATGCATTGCCCCTGAATAGTGTCAGACAGCTGCTATGCATTGCCCCGGAATAGTGTCAGACAGCTGCTATGCATTGCCCCTGAATAGTGTCAGCTGCTATGCATTGCCCATAAATAGTGTCAGACAGCTGTTATGCATTGCCCCTGAATAGTGTCAGACAGCTGCAATGCATTGCCCCTGAATAGTGTCAGACAGCTGCTATGCCTTGCCCCTGAATAGTGTCAGCCAGCTGCTATGCATTGCCCCTGAATAGTGTCAGACAGCTGCAATGCATTGCCCCTGAATAGTGTCAGACAGCTGCTATGCCTTGCCCCTGAATAGTGTCAGCCAGCTGCTATGCATTGCCCCTGAATAGTGTCAGACAGCTGCTATGCATTGCCCCGGAATAGTGTCAGACAGCTGCTATGCATTGCCCCGGAATAGTGTCAGACAGCTGCTATGCATTGCCCCTGAATAGTGTCAGACAGCTGCTATGCATTGCCCCTGAATAGTGTCAGACAGCTGCAATGAATTGCCCCTGAATAGTGTCAGACAGCTGCAATGCATTGCCCCTGAATAGTGTCAGACAGCTGCAATGAATTGCCCCTGAATAGTGTCAGACAGCTGCTATGCATTGCCCCTGAATAGTGTCAGACAGATGCAATGAATTGCCCTGAATAGTGTCAGACAGCTGCTATGCCTTGCCCCTGAATAGTGTCAGACAGCTGCAATGAATTGCCCCTGAATAGTGTCAGACAGCTGCTATGCATTGCCCCTGAATAGTGTCAGACAGCTGCAATGAATTGCCCCTGAATAGTGTCAGACAGCTGCTATGCATTGCCCCTGAATAGTGTCAGACAGCTGCTATGCATTGCCCCTGAATAGTGTCAGACAGCTGCAATGAATTGCCCCTGAATAGTGTCAGACAGCTGCAATGCATTGCCCCTGAATAGTGTCAGACAGCTGCAATGAATTGCCCCTGAATAGTGTCAGACAGCTGCTATGCATTGCCCCTGAATAGTGTCAGACAGCTGCAATGAATTGCCCCTGAATAGTGTCAGACAGCTGCTATGCATTGCCCCTGAATAGTGTCAGACAGCTGCAATGCATTGCCCCTGAATAGTGTCAGACAGCTGCTATGCATTGCCCCTGAATAGTGTCAGACAGCTGCTATGCATTGCCCCTGAATAGTGTCAGACAGCTGCAATGAATTGCCCCTGAATAGTGTCAGACAGCTGCAATGCATTGCCCCTGAATAGTGTCAGACAGCTGCAATGAATTGCCCCTGAATAGTGTCAGACAGCTGCTATGCATTGCCCCTGAATAGTGTCAGACAGCTGCTATGCATTGCCCCTGAATAGTGTCAGACAGCTGCTATGCATTGCCCCTGAATAGTGTCAGACAGCTGCTATGCATTGCCCCTGAATAGTGTCAGACAGCTGCAATGAATTGCCCCTGAATAGTGTCAGACAGCTGCAATGCATTGCCCCTGAATAGTGTCAGACAGCTGCAATGAATTGCCCCTGAATAGTGTCAGACAGCTGCTATGCATTGCCCCTGAATAGTGTCAGACAGATGCAATGAATTGCCCTGAATAGTGTCAGACAGCTGCTATGCATTGCCCCTGAATAGTGTCAGACAGATGCAATGAATTGCCCTGAATAGTGTCAGACAGCTGCTATGAATTGTCACTGAATAGTGTCAGACAGCTGCTATGAATTGCCCCGGAATAGTGTGCACTTGGAATGTCATTCTTCTCTACATGCACTATGATAGAAAGCTGTGAGAGTGCATACAAGTTACTCAAGACTTGAGATTTGTACAAGGTAGCCACACACTATACAAGATTCAAAATAGGAAATACTAGATTAGAGAGAAGGCACATAGCTACAGTAAATATTGCAAATCTTCAAAGTATCACCGTAATAATGAATTCCACTTACAGTAAAAAGGCTCTGAACCTCTTGTACCTTATCCTATACAAGAAGCATATGCATATTTAGAGTGACCCATTAAATAAATGCCTATACTATATCCTGTGCTTGTGACAAAAACATGTAAATTGGACTGATTATCCACAACAATAAAACATTAAAAAAAAATCATAACTAAAAATCTATAACTCACGGTGTTAGCTTATACCCTGGTTAACATAGATTGGCACTCAATATCAATTATCTGCTAAGTATGGGTGTCAAGCTCCGTAATTAGGATCTCTTTCAGTAATCTCTCTGTATCTCACCTTTTTGCTCTCTCTCCAATTTGTGTGTTTAGAAAATGGGTGGCCATCTGAGGTTATTAAATATTGCATGTGCTGCCAAAGCAAAGCGAAGATTGATAACACTTACAAAGCCGTCTCGGGAGGCCCTTTTGCCGTTTACCCTGCTGGGAGGGTCAGACAAAGGCTTTGGCATCTTTGTAGACAGCGTGGATCCTGGAAGCAAAGCTGTGGAGGCTGGCTTAAAGCGAGGGGATCAGGTATGCTAAATGGTTTTTCTCCCTAGGAATTCTGGGTCATTTAAAGCTAAGAAAGGATGGGATTTAAAATTGTTAAATAATTAATGGCAATTAAATACATTACTGTGCTTATCCCTTTACATTAAAGGAAATAATGTTCTAAAGGCATTCATTCTCAGAAAAGTAAATGTCACTTCAAGGTTTATTAATTACACTGTTTTGTTGCCTTTTATTTTTAGATTTTAGAGGTCAACGGTCAAAACTTTGAAAATATTCAGCTTCCCAAAGCTATGGAAATCTTGAAGAACAATACTCATTTGTCTATCACTGTGAAAACCAATTTATTTGGTGAGTTGGCTTGTTTCTTATCACAACATTTCTGGGACTTTATCTTTCCAAGTCAAGTCATTCAGATGCTTAGTATTGATAGTCAATAAAGTGATAGATATAATAAATATTCAGGATATATCCATCAGAAAATGTATCCAGGTGTTGCATTATAATATGTAGCAGAGTATGTCCACACAGAGAAACTTGGGAATTGTTGGAACGATCACACCTGCCTGAAAGTGCATAATTTAGACAAATGATGCAGGTTCATATTCTATAACCATATTTCTGATGCAGTGAAGTTTCATATGTCAGCGCTTCTAAAACAATTCTCAAAAACATTAAAACGTCAGTGATTTAGGGATTATGCAGTTCTTCTCAATTGAGTAATCAATCAAACATGGGCTGATATTATTCTTTGGTAAGTGGTTGCTATATTATCCATAATATCTAGTAATGTTGTAAATGAAACCATTGTGCACTGATCTCATTAGTAAACTAGTACAGTCTTGATATCAGACAATAAATATATTGTAATTCTATGTAATTGCTTCCTGTGCAGACATTGATTAAAGGCAGGTGTATACTTGTAAGCCAGTGGATCTCAATAATGTGCGAGGGTCAGGTTATAAACATCTTCCGTAGAATGCAAGGAACCTGTGTTTGTTTCCACTGGGCACTAGTGAATTATTTTCATCTAATCTTTTGCTCTTAACACATGCATTAGGAAGGAAAAGATAACCTTGTTTAGATGGAGAATTTAGGGTTTCCCAATACGTTTCTTTATTCCTAGTTAGTGATCTACATGCATATGTTATCAGATGATCTCTAATTACTATGTTTTATTTTTTATGTGAATAGTGTTTAAAGAGCTTCTGTCCAGAATGCTGGAGGAGAAAAGGAACAGCGCCCCCCACTTGCCAAAAATTGGTGACATCAAGAAAGCTAGTCGGTATTCTATTCCAGATCTGGCTGTTGATGTCGAACAAGTTATAGGACTTGAAAAAGTGAGCAAGAAGGGAAAAGCCAACACGGTTGGTGGGAGAAACAAGTTGAAAAAGATTCTTGACAAAACACGGATCAGTATCCTGCCCCAGAAGCCTTACAAGTAAGAATAGTGATTAGTTAATATTGATTACTAAATGAAGGTGATGGCAAAAAGTACACATTAAATAGAATACATTGTTAAAAACAAGTCATTTCTTCAATGAAACCTTTAAGACCGGTTTGCTTGACTAGATACAAGAAAGACAATTAGCAAGTGTTCTGGCCCACTATCTAGAGTTCTTGCTATAATTGCTTTTACCATCTTTAATCCTTGAAGAACAACAAGGTAACCTTTTATCTGATTTATTTACCTTAAAAGTTTTAAAATATTCTATTGTTTGTCATTCGCTGAATGTGCTGATGGTCGTGTGTAATGTTTGTGATGAAAGCCACCTTTTATTTTTAGCGAGCTGAAAACGGATGTAGCTTCAGTATATTTCGAAATGACCTTGTCAGTAGCATAGACTTTTACAAGTCAAAGCACATAAGCACACAATGTGGCCTATCCCTGTTTGACACCAATTTGGCAATCTGTCACAGCAGAAATGTGTATTGATTATGGTGTACAGGAAGTAGCTTTTGAAGCAAAAGGAAGCATTTTGTGGTTTGTGATTTCTTTTTAATAGGCCAGCCTATTATCTTCTTTGTTAGACATTGTTCCAGGTTCAACCAGGTCTAAACAGGGATCATGTAAACTCTTTTTCAACATTTTATAATGTGTATGTACGGTAAGTAATAAGGATGTTTTACCAGCAACGTCTTAAATGTACCTAAATACTGGTTCTATTATTCATTTTTATTAATAGTTGTACGATATTGTTGTTTTTTGAATCTATGCTTTATTATATTTATTTTTAATGTGTCTTTCTTTCAGTCAGAGCCCAAGACCATACTTATTTTTTTTTGGTTTATTCACTTAACTACATTTCCGATAATTACTAAGAGAATTGTACATTTTCGGTAAAGCAAGTAAAATTAAAAAAATTCTCCAATTTGTTTATTTTCCCACTTAGCGGTTATGGCCTAAATTGTGCAATTCTTAGGATAGCTCTCTGTCACAATTTCCTGTTAATTGAATGAACATCCAATTTAACTGTGCTAGTTAATTCTACTTTAAAATCCTAGGCAAGTAGTATTTATATAGATATAGATATCTATCTATATATATATATATATATATTTATCATACGGGCAATGTAGTATTCTTTTTATTATATATATATATTTTTTTTTTTATTATTATTATATATTTTTTTTTATTGTATGCTTGGATAGCATCGATTCATAATGTGTTAGAAGAACACACCCTTTCACTGTTGCCTGCTACTTCTTGTCCCAAAAGCAATAGAATAGCTCATTGTACTCTGAAAGCTTATTCAAAATCACGACTATAGAATGTTGTTCAAAGAGTCTTGGGATTGCTTTTCCTGTGAGCGGAATTGGACCACTCCTATTCACATTCTTATTCCCAGACAACAAAGCTTGCCTCCAACACTTGTACACTCATACCATCCCTTAACGTGTTATTGCTTGAGTTATTTTTATATAAACGAAAATCACAGAAATGACTCTCTGCTCTAACCTGCTAGTGGGTTAGTGGGTGCCTATGGGCACATATTGCTGCACGTGCCTGCCAATAAATGTTTGGGGGTGATATAACACATCTCCTGCAGCTCTGACTGCTGATGGCATTACAACACCATGGATACATAATTATATGCCAAGACTAAATTTTGAGGCTATAGCCTGTGGCCCCCTAAGGTGTAATGAAAGCAGTTTACATAATGTGCTAATAATAACACAAAGAATTTCTTTCTTTTGTGCTTCTCGCTGGCATTAAAGTGTGGGCTGCTGCCACGACATGGAGGTAGTTTATGCGTGACATGATTAACTGGCTCCCCTAAGCAATTGAGCAGAGTGTCAGGTGAAGCCACATTTACCTTGTAAAGTTTAATGACATTTTCCTTGTGTTCACTGCCTAGTGAGTGGGTGTTTCAGCTCCTACGCACAGCCTGGCAGGCACAGCTCCTCTCTTCAGCCACCCTGTGTCAGCTAACAAGCATTACTTAAATTCGTCCAGGGCATGTGTCTCCTCTGTATGTCCTCAAATTGGTTCACAGTCACAGCAGTGTACATGAGTGGTGTTAACCCATGATAGACATGCCAAGGCTCACTGAAATGATAATGGGGAAAAACAATTGTGAAAGGCATTGCCATTAATAGGCTTCTATAAGCCTACTTACTAAAATGTGTAAAGTCTTTCTCACTTCTATCTAAAGGACATGCACAATATTTATCTCCACATAGGATCCTGTTCCTTTTAATAGCAAATTAAATTGTGCATGATTAGTATTTATACTGAAAACACTATGCTTTCGTGTTAAGTGTGTGTTTTTAACCTTTTAAGCACTCATGCGGTCAGCCTGAAAGATTAAAATTGTGCCAAATCTGCAATTGTGCTTTATCGTGTAAAGTCGAATATTATGAGTTGATGCCCAAAGCATTGATGGAGTCTTGTTCTTCACAGTGACATTGGAATTGGTCAGTCTCAAGATGACAGCATTGTGGGACTCAGGCAGACAAAGCACATGCCAGCCACCCTGCCCGTCAGTGGAACCTTATCTTCTAGCAATCCTGATTTACTGCAGTCTCACCACCGCATCCTGGATTTTACAGCCACTCCAGGTGACAACCCGTTTTTCTCCTTGTCTTGTTTCTGGCACCTTGTGCATGGTTCATGTTGCCCGCTTTTCACTTAGCAGTGACATTCTTAAGGAATTGTTATTGCAGATCTGTTTTCATTAACTGTGCTGATTGCGTGCGTTGTCTTTCAACCAGCTGCTAACCTAAGCCTGTATTTATTTTTCCACAATTCTTGCTATATTTAGAATGGCTAATGATAAGCAGGAGAAAATTTATGCATGCATTTATGATAATCGGATATTGTTTTTAAAGGTGCCTTTAATCTTACTTCTACATTTAATGATAGCTTCAAATGGACTACATGGGGAAAGACAGCCACTAGAGGTGTATTTTACCCTTCATCGTAAGCATTGTTGTATCTACTAAACTGCAGCCAGACCACTTCATTGAGGTGAAGTGGTTTTGGTGCCTTTAGTGATCCTTTAAATGAAAGACAGTCAGAATTCATCCATACATAGTGGTACCAAATGTATAGCTGTTAATTAAAAATAAAATTTAGATACGGTGCCTCCTTCAATCGACTTAGACTTCTACAAGTCACAGCAACGATTGCACATGTGTTAGTCCTCCTGCAGGCATGCTAGAATAGTACAGGGACAAAGTGACATACCGTTCTGTTTTGATGCCAATGTTCTACATGTTCGTACAATACTTCAGTATCAAAAGGTGACAGACACTCTTCCCTGCACAGTAAAGCAACACATGGCATGACTGAAAGCCTGTTGCAGGTGTATTGTGCATGCACAGACATGTTCCTATGGGTTTCCATGGTGTAATGCAGGCATGCCCAGTAGTGATTGTACAGCTGTATACAGAGCAATGGAAAATGCCAGTTTGCAACTTTTCTAGAATGGAAAACAGCTTTGGGCAGCTAATATAGTGCTCCAGAAAAAGCTCTGCTCCTTATTTGTAAAAGTATTAATTACTTTCAAGATTGTGTCCATGTAGCATGCTAAAATTTACCGTACTTCACATTAGTTCCTATTACTTTTGATGCAGTTCTCAAACAATTAAACATAGCAGGTAACAAGGGCAATTTGTAATGCCATTCTACTAGCTTGGTTTATAAACTGGAGTACACACAGTCTAATTATCCTGACACTAAAACCCTGATGCCGTGATTGCAATATATACAAAGTTGGACCTGGCCATTTTTGTAAAATAAAAAAACAAACAAAAAAAAACATACATTTAATTTCAACACAGTTGACCGTTAAAGGACCTCTGTAGTCACCCAGACCACTTCAACTCAATGAAGTGATCTGGGTGCCAGGTCCCCCAGGTTTTAACCCTGCAGCTGTAAGCATAGCAGTTTCAGAGAAACTGCTATGTTTACATTGCTGGGTTAATCCAGCCTCTAGTGACTGTCTTCCTGACAGCTGCCAGAGGCGCTTCTGCGACACTGAAAGCGAAAATCGCATTGAGCACGCAGAACGTCCATAGGAAAGCATTGAGAAATGCTTTCCATAGGGCGTTGTTAATGCGCGGGTGGCTTTTGCCGCGCATGCACATTCGGCACCACTTGGGAGCTGACGTTGGAGGGGGAGGAGAGGTCACCAGCGCTGAAGGAGCCCGGCGCTGGATAAAGGTAAGTGGCTGAAGGTGTTTTAACCCCTTCAACCCAGTGGGGGTGGGTCCTGAGGGTGGGGGGACCCTACATGTAGTCATTGAAAAGAGTTTGTTTTCCTGACACTATAGTGATCCTTTAAATTGTAAACCGAGCATGGGCTGTGATTTCCAGTATTGCCAGATTAGTATGTCTTTAGTTGGCTCAGCCAGAGTGTCTCATTCACGAATAGCGTAATAGGAATTAGCTGCCTTTAAGGATTCTTTTTCTCATATGCAAGGTGATCTATATATGATGTGACATTAATCTATGTGCTTGAAAAAGATAAAAAATATATTGGGAATCCGTTAGCTGTATTACCCAGCATTGTCATCGTCCAACTGCCAGGAAAACGAGTCCTAATACAGCAGTTCTATAGGATTCTGACCCATCCATTTGAAATATCAACAATACACTGATCAGCCACAACCTTAAACATATTGTGGAAGGTCCCCCTCATTCTGAAAAAACAGCTCTGATGCATTGAGGCATGGACTCCCCAAGACAGGACTGTGTCCAGTGGTATTTGGCACCAAGGCATTAGCAGCAGATCCTTTACATCCTGCAAGTTGCAAAGTGGGGATTTCTTGTTCCAGCACATCCCACAGGTGCTCAACCTTCTTCCATTACTCCATGATCCAGTTCTGATGCTCATGTCCCCATTAAAGATGCTTTTAAGCTGTGTACAGTTATCTAGCCATCACTATTTCACCAAGATCAAAGTCACTCAAATGTGTTTGTTTGCCCATTTTTCCTGCTTCCAACACATGAAATTGAAGAACTGACTGTTCACTTGCTACCGGATATATCCCCACTTCTTGACCGATATCATTGTAACGATACAATCAATGTTATTCACTTCACCTGTCAGTATTTTTAATGTTGTGGCCGATCAGTGTATGTAGTAAGTATTCTTCAGTAAGATAGTGTAATGGTTTATAAATGTACTGTTTCTTAACTAGGGTTAGTAAATATACTTGTTACTACTATGGGAGAGCTGATTTAGCAATTGGCATATATGATTTTAGCTTACTTACAAATGAATCATAATCCTTTCAAGGAACACAATAATAAGTATAGATAATGCATGGAAATATAGCCAGCAGTCTGTGGGCAGCAATCTGTTAAGCTCCTGACTTCACACACATAACTGCGACTTGCCTTCCAGTAAGCAGTACACACTCCAGTTGGACAGACCATACCTGATAAAGGAGGTAGTAAAATATTCTTTGATATTTACAAGTCAGATGACTGGCTTATAAATGCAGAGATTTTTTGAAAATTGCTGCAGATATATGTCTCTATTAACAGAAAGACAGAGCAGGATACTCTGCATCATAACCGTTGCAATCATTCAGATTTGTTTTAGTACTTGGCTTGAAGCTTTAAGGGGCTATGGCTAAAATATCACATTGATCTAAAAAGAAAATCTACCTATTCTAGGGGTGAATCTAATCCTGTCATCCACACTAGTACTTTACCAGCATGAGAATTGTGCAATTTGGATCAACAGCACCACACAGTGGTTGTGTATGGTATTATCAGGATTTGTTAGGCTGCTTGTTATTTAATGTGACATTATGATGTGTTAAGCCTGCTGTGGATCTACTGTATTTTGTTTTGGGGTTGTTGTTTTTTCAATTCTTGATAATAATCATCATTATTATTGTTATTAAAGAAGCACTTAAAGCGGGAGTTGGCAACCAATTTTATGTACAATTAATTTTACGCTTGTGCTTCACCTACGTATCTCAAGTTTGACTTCTGATAAGTCTGCCTTGGGCACAGAAATTCCAAGAAATCATGTTTACACAACTGTCACAAAATCCCTTGCTTGACATACAGATGAGCACAGCTGGTATTGTGTTTCAGACTTCACTTTACATTTCTGCAAGTACCCTTAGCAGTGAAACCGTGATAAAACACTCATTTTAAACACTGCTTTTCTTAAACCAAGGGACAGATTTTGAACACAGAAGGACTTCAATTTCCAGACAAGAAGCAGAGCCATGCTACTGAGACCCAAAAGATCAGAACTCTGGTCATTGGTCTTTTTTGATCAAAAACCTGTGCTTTAGTTTATCTTGCGGTATTGCAATAATCCATTAAGGTTTTGAAATATTGCCATAGAAACTGTAATGCCTTTTTTTTCTAGGTGTAGTCATTGAAAATAAAAAAGGTCCAATGAAGGAACATATTGGCTTACTAGGCATTCAAAACATTGTGGTATATCTGTTCCAGTCTATTTCCCACCCCTCAGAGAAACAACTTAAAACAGAAAGAGTATAAGCACTGTCCATGCACTCTTAACAAGGGCAATATCTAAATGTAATGCTGGACTTTTTAGTAATTCTTTCGCATGTCCGTATTATTTTCTTCCAGATCTACCTGACCAGGTGTTGAGAGTTTTTAAGGCAGACCAGCAGAGCCGTTATATCATGATAAGCAAAGATACAACTGCTAAGGAAGTGGTCATTCAGGCCATCAGAGAGTTTGCAGTAACCGCTGTCCCTGATGCGTATTCCTTGTGTGAGGTGTCAGTCACCCCTGAAGGTGTCATCAAGCAGAGGCGGCTCCCCGATCAACTGTCTAAACTAGCAGATAGAATACAACTCAGTGGCAGGTAATGTCGGTATTTTATCATAATTTATTACAGGTAATCTCAGTTTGTTGCAAATCATTTTTTCGCTGCAATGTCTGTTTGACATTAATGTTGCCTGAATTTAACAAACCAAATTATCCCTAACTACACAATCTCTAGTTATTCACTGAATGAACTTGAATAAAGTGTTCAATGTATAAAAAAAAATACCAATTTTCAAAAGTGAAGCACCGGGGAAAACCCATGTTCCTGCTTATTCCATTGGTTTCTTGGTTTATATCGACACTTTTAGAACTTTTCCCTACTACTTAGAAAACAATTTTTTTTATAAATCTCCCCTAAGATTCATATATTGTTGCAAGTGTCAGAGGTAGAATAAACCTGTTATTGTTTGAACATCTTCGTACTGGAACAGCACAGCACATCTATTGCACAAAGTATTGCTGCTTGTGGAGACAGTACTTAACTGCTACATTAGAAATTATTATAGTTGATGTCACTAAATACCCTTCGCAGGATTTCCATTCCTAATGTAACCCGACGTATGAGCAAACAAATTAATATTCAATAGGAAGTCTAACCAGAGAAATAATATTTCTGCAACTTGGCATTGTGCTAGTTTTAGGGTGTTCACTCATTGCCAGTGACGTGCAGAGCTTTGTTTTGTCATTCAGTCTTTCATATGATAACTTCCAATGCCGTGACCTCATTTCTGTAGGATTATTATCATAATCTTAAACATTAGATTTAGTTTGCAGTCTCCACTACATATATGTGACATTTTCTTTTGTTAATAGTGTCAGATATTGTCTTCCTTTGCGTCATCCCGTATCTTTAGCTTTATCTTGTTATCAACCTTACACATGGCATTATTCCGTTTCCCCAATCCTGTACAGCAGATGGCCTTCGTTAACAGTTCTTGAATCATGTTTTTCTGGTTTTAACCTTCCCCATGGCTGTAATTCAGACATACCGTGACTGGCAACATTTGATTGGAATAAAGAAACCTCTACTATCTATATTATTGCTGATTGAAATTTGATATACTTCCAACATTTACTTGATAATACTAATACAGAGAAATTCTGATTCAAAAGATGCCTCACAATTTTCATTTACCCAAACTTATGTATTGAGCTGTATATAATGCTTTTTATTGGTTCCATGTCTAAAAAATGTTCCCATCATTTTTGGCAAAACGTAGGCTATCGGAGAATGATGAGTGTTGTATTCAATCGCCAGTTATTATGCCATGGTTCAACAGTGATGTTGCTCACACAATTCTCCACTTTCAGCACCCAGATAGTTATATTGAAATTACTGAGCTTTGTACTGTAATGTTTCTATATATTTTTTTTTAGGTATTACCTTAAAAATAACATGGAGACAGAAACTCTGTGCTCAGATGAAGATGCTCAAGACCTCCTGAGGGAAAGCCAGATTTCATTGCTGCAGCTGAGTACTATTGAAGTAGCCACGCAACTCTCCATGAGGAATTTCGAGTTGTTCCGCAACATTGAGCCAACAGAGTACATTGATGATCTATTTAAACTGAAATCAAAAACTGGCTGCACCAATCTTAAAAGCTTTGAAGATGTCATTAACCAAGAGACCTTCTGGGTGGCCTCGGAAATCCTGAGGGAGACCAACCAACTAAAGCGAATGAAGATAATCAAGCATTTCATAAAGATTGCACTACACTGTAGGGAGTGCAAAAACTTCAACTCAATGTTCGCCATCATTAGGTAACTTGCATCAAGTGTCCCATTAAATTTAAACCCCCTTTAGCTACCCTTAGGGTAAAGGCTGTCAGTATAAATTCGGTAATGACGTGCTAAAAAGAGTTGAAAAATACTGAAAATAAGCAGTCGGCTATAAAGAGCGAATAGTTCTAATAGTGAAACGTTCAGAACCAACATTTTAATGGGTTCTGTAGAATATTATGCACCATTTTTTATATTGTTTATGAATGTTTACAACTGTGTCCCAGAATTGCTCTTAATACATAACCCCCCTATACTCTCTACACCAGTTTAATTGTAGTTGATACTTGGCTAATAAGTTTAAAGAGGCAAAGAATTGGTTAAAAATGCATGGACAAAAATAATGTGTTGAAAGTTAGGATTACATTTTGAAGTATTCAGACAGAAGTTTAATAAAACCATATTTTAACGGAAAACAACTATGAACAAAATTATTTATTAACTACCGGTAATCTTTTTTTCATTATACATGTGTAAGTAGGAGTTATGATTGTTTGAAATTTGTAACAATTACATATTTTTTCTATGTTGATTAGATTAGGTAGAGAATATCAGTGTTTTTTTTTTTTGTTTGTTACTTGCATGCGACCTTTTGTGGTATGTGGTATTCATATTGTGAATGTATGCTTATGTTTTATATTCCTTATTTGTCATAATTTTCTTTTCGGATGTCATAAAGAGTAACTTGTGTAATTTCAGTGGATTGAATTTAGCACCCGTCTCAAGGCTTCGAACAACATGGGATAAGCTGCCCAGCAAGTATGAGAAGCTGTTCCAAGATCTACAAGATCTATTTGACCCATCAAGGAACATGGCCAAATATCGCAATGTTCTCAATAACCAGAACCTCCAGCCACCTGTCATACCCCTATTTCCTGTCATCAAGAAGGACCTTACTTTTCTGCACGAGGGTGAGTACTGATTTATTCATTAAATACCATGCTTTTTCTTTAGTTTTAAGAACTCCATAAAATTGTATCTCTACCCTCTTTAACCAGGCAACGACTCCAAAGTAGAAGGTTTAGTGAACTTTGAAAAGCTTAGGATGATTGCAAAAGAAATTCGCCATGTTGGTCGAATGGCTTCAGTAAACATGGATCCTGCTTTGATGTTTAGGACAAGGTACATTTTTTCTTTTTTTCCCCAACCGTTTGTTCTGAAACAGTCCTAGAGATGGCATGTTGCATGATTATTGCACAATTTATAATCGTAGACTAATAATTATTAGATTATTAAATGGAATGTTGAAATGCATTTCTAAAATATTACATTAAAAAGTCCACTTCCTTTCTGGAAATGTCCCGTACACTGTGTTGTGCACATGTGTCCTTCTTGTATATAATACTCTCAAAGTTTGTAGTTATAATGGGTTTTGTTAGCGATCTTGGACTACATGTAGCAGGTCAGTATGTGGAGGAAAATGCATTGACAAGCTCTTTAACTGTAGAGTGGTTAGCTACCCTTTGCATAATTTGGGCACATAGCAATAAATACCCACAATCTGATCTCTGTTTAGATTTTTCCAATAAACTCCCGTGTGCTTTGCCTGTTGGTATGCAGCTTACATTTAAAAATGCCTTGTCAAAACACTTGGTGTAACATTCCTTGTTACTACCTTTGGTTTGGTGACTCAGAAAGAGGGCTCTCCTGTCAGAGAAGAATGTTGTAGTTTTACTGTGTTTTGAAACTTTGAAATTATACTGCAAATGGCATTGGCTCCCGTCGTGTGCCTCTTAGATATGTCATCTGTGGGCTTCCGGTATTGCTTGTCTTGAAATCTGGTCCTTTCTTTCTGAGCTTGTGATCTTTCTCTCTCTCCCTTTTTTTCTGTCTCTTTCTATACCCATGCTTCTGTCTTCATGGCTCTCACTTACAGGAAGAAGAAATGGAGAAGTTTGGGGTAAGTTGGCTGGTGACCTCGTTGCCCACTGCCACATTTGTCCATTCTTGCCATTCGCATTTCCTTTCTTTTGCTTTTGCTTTTTGTATTCTGTTAACCCTCTTGCCGGCAGACTGTTGATATACTCTGGCCATTCAGATTTAATCAAATCCATCCTGGGAAAAAAAGTTAATATTTAAAGCTTATTTATATGTAGTTTACAAATACATATATATATTTTTTACATTACTACAATATACAACAACATGAAAATATATTAATTGGGAATCAAACTATGCACATTGAAATCTTACCCGTAATGGCTCGTAACAGCAAAACATAAAATGTTGTAAATATCAAAAGACTGTAACTCCGCTAATTACATTTTCAGAGTCCTCATCCTCATTCATAACTTATAATGGTTCCATCCATTTTTTTGTTTGATACCCACATTTTGCATGATGATCCACGTAGATCTTTCCATTTACTAACTGGCTACTTTTACTTACCCCCAAAAAATAAGTTTTTGAGGAATAATTGGCTTAATTTTTCCCGTTTCAGGCCGTATGTTGTATTTGGTAATTGCAGTGAAACAATTCAGATTTTGCTGCATGAGCTTGTTATATTAAATATCTTCTTTTTTTTTTTTTTGTCTGGGAAACGTAATTTTCTGGTTGTGTTTCAGACACAGACAGGTTATGATAAGACATACCATTTTCTTTAATTATCCTGGAACCATTCTGATGGTATGGGATTATTTTAGCCATTTCCTGTGATTGTTTTGCTATAAGAGGGAATGTTTGTTCATTATCGTTCTTAGTTTTTTTTTAGCTCAAGCTTAGTGGAATGAGGCATGTTGAGCATACTTCTATGTGAACCCTGCATGAAGGCATTTGTAGAGTGCACAATATTTGGAGGAGGTTTTGGGAAATTATAGCTTTAATTTTGATCTGCTTATTATTTATTTTATTTATGTTTTGTCCAGGTCTCTAAGTCAAGGTAGTACCAACGCCACAGTACTGGATGTAGCGCAGACTGGTGGACACAAAAAACGAGTTCGACGTAGTTCATTCCTTAATGCTAAGAAATTGTATGAAGATGCCCAGATGGCGCGCAAAGTTAAGCAATATTTGGCCGATCTGGATCTTGAAATGGATGAAGAGAATCTACAAACACTTTCTTTTCAGTGTGAGCCAGCAACAAATACATGTGAGTCTTGGCATTTGTATCATTAGATATTGGTTGTTATACTTATACACTTTATCATTGTTTTATAAAACATTGCCTGTGACTAAAAGGGCCAAGGCTTCCTCAGAATAACTAAACTTGTAGTTATACAAGTATTTATACATCATTTTCTTATCGAATACAGCAATAACTGCCACCCAGCAAGAATTACATTGCTTCAAAGTATTTAGCAACCCAGTATTACATCAAAACCAACTTTAAGTTAAGGTCCATCCTTAAAAGGCTGTCCACATTTTCAAGATTAACATATGCATAAGTAAAGTATTTTAAACTGCTCATGAATATTACAGTTACCCTGGTAACCACCCTCAGTATGTGATTTGGAAGTCACATTTTTGATAAAGATGTTTTTCCTTTTCTTGAGGGGTTGGTTTTGTCTTTTGACTTTAAAGATGTATTGATATGGGATGATTTCACATTATACAAAGACCATTTCACTGAAATAATTACATTTTATTTATTTATAGATAGTTTAACTTTTTAAAATCATTTTCCACCGGTATGTTTTACAGTAAACTTCTTTTCCTTTTTTCCAATTATTTTTGCTTCTTATATTTATATAATCTTTTTCTTTTACGCAAAAGATGAATTTTGTACCAATGAATTGTGTGACTTCAAAAGTAAAAAAAACCTCTCATTCCCCCGCAAAATGTGAACAGTTACTCTCTATACTCAGACCCATGTTGCATGCTTAAATAAATAAATGTACATTATATATAATTCTAATACGAATTGTTTTTCAGTGCCAAAAACCCCTTGTGATAAGAGATCAGGGAAACCAGACACGTCACCTGTAGCACCGAGGGCAGCATCACAGCAGAAACCCCAGCAGCAGCCTCCATCCAAGGTGAATCAGGCGTTACAAGTGCCTGCTGTATCTCTGTACCCCTCTCGAAAAAAAGTTCCAGTCAAGGATCTACCACCTTTTGGTAAGTGCAAGTTATTAGATTTGCTGTTTTAATATCTTTGAGAACGGATACTTATGTCACAGGAAATAGACAACAAAGTCTTTTATGTTTGCTTGATTTTTTACGAGGAAATCCAATCACATGGAATTTAAGGCAGACCAGAGCACCTCATCGAACATATTTCTGGCTTTATTACATACCCTGTAAACACAATTACATAAGTGTCACAAAATTGCTATGATTACATCTTGGACATCAAGCACATCAGTGTCATGAGTTACACTTGTTTTTTTGCCAAGCATCTAGTAATGTTTGCAATCACTAACAATGTAGTACTTGAATACAACTTGTTTCCCTGAATCTTTTGAACCCCCTTAGAACAACGGTTCCCTGCCAAGCCTCACATTAACTGTAACAAGGTGAATAAAATATATTCTTCTATAAATGTAAGCAAATAAAACAAAAAGGCTTCTAATAATCTATATCAACCTAATCTAAGTCTATTGCAGCTAGTATCCAGTACTTCCAATTGTTTGCAGTTTGAATTTATAGTTAAAGCAACATTAAACTTTTTTTTTTTTTTTTAAAGATTTTTTTTCTTTCTATGAGACAAACAAAAGCTAAAATCAGAGTGCATATTGATATGTAAAAGTGGCATGTATCTTTGTAGGTGCATGTTGATCAGACAGCGGGCATGTGCACACTCTTTAGAAAATAAGCATTTCCTCTTGACAAAGTAATCCTTGGGCACTGACATTTTCTCATTCCTACTGCATTGTGAGTGCTCTCTTTCTCTCTCCTCTCCTCTCCTCTTCTCTTCTCTTTTTTTTTTTTTTTTTTTGTATATTGCCCCCCTTGCATTACGTCTTTTGATTAAATCTAAAATTGTGCCGTTAACTTATGGAGACTCCTGTGCAGTGAATAATATGGCAGGTATCTTTAAAGGTTTATGCCATTTTAACAACATTTCATTTTCAATTTTATTACTATGTTGTTATTTTTCTTCTGGGGTAATGCAATAAATGCCCCTTTAGAGCCATCATCCTATGTAACATGCAAGTGGGTTAAATACCATTCAACATATTTATTCACTGGCTTTGCAGGAATCAACTCCCCACAAGCTTTAAAGAAAATTCTATCATTATCAGAAGAAGGGAGTTTGGAAAGGCACAAGAAGCCAGCTGAAGACACCATATCAAATGCATCATCTCAGCTTTCCTCCCCTCCAACCTCACCTCAGAGCTCTCCGAGAAAAAGTAAAATGAAAACACTCATTTAATAAGCTCTAGTATTCACCAATATCACGGATTTCCACTCAGCCACCAATTAGACAATAAAAGAATTGCATAGAATAGAATAATCAGTAAATGTGTGGCTTGTTTGCTCTCCAGAGCAGGACGTTGCTGTGAGACAGATGTACTTTCAGCATAACCAAATAATATCTTTATGGTATCTAGTTCAAAGGTTATAATTTAAAAAAATATAAATTATATTTTCTTCTCTATTTCCATCTTTTTCTATCTCTATATATCTATATATTTATAAACTCAGATTTACCATTTTTTGAACCATGTATGAACCAATGCTTCTAAGACAAATAGAAATCTAATCTAAAGCCTATTTATGTAAAATAAGTTATAATTTTAATGACAATTTCGATGTGTCTCCTTCTCATTTTGATGCCGTGGGTTTGTTTTCCACATTGTGTTTTAGTAGTGTGTGCACGAGCCTACTGTAAAGTCACTGGTCTGACTATGGTAACATAGCAGTGTTCTTGTGACTTTGAGTCCTGTTCAATGTAGTTTTTTTTTTTTTTTCTTCTGTAGGTTATACTTTGGCAGCTAGTGGCACTGTGGATAATTTCTCTGACTCTGGACACAGTGAGATCTCATCCCGTTCTAGCATAGTCAGTAATTCCTCATTTGATGGTGTACACCTCCATGATGATCGAAGACAAAGGCATTCCGTGAGCATTGTGGAAACAAATCTTGGAGTTGGGAGAACTGATCGCAGAGCCCTTGCAGAACATGACCAGAGCTGCATAGGGTAAGTTCTCGAACAAGTTCTTGCGAATCTTGACATTTTTCATTTAAAAAAACAAACATATGATCACATTGCTTAAAACTATTCCTAGTGTAGTTAGTATAAATGCTGCATTCTGATTATCAGGTTTCATTATTTTTGGCTAGTTTATTGCTAGGAATATTATTTTATTTTGATCTTTTGAAAAAGCCATTTTAGTTGTATTTTAGACATGACGAAAATTTAGTCGACGAAATTAACACTGCCCTGCTCACATAAGACTCTTTAATCTAGAGGATGATTGTATACTTGTGACATCTTCAATGTATAATTTAAATTGAACTGATCAATGCATTTTCCTGTTTGCAGCACTCACTCTGTTCTTAAAACACAACACAATTGTACCTTTTCCATACTATAAGCAGTGGGCAAAATTTCAACTTACCAATGGTGAGTGAAAATTCAGCCCTGCTAAATGTGTCATGGACCTTCTAGGCTTGATTTGGAAAGTAACTTTTAAGGTCCTGCTGTAGGTTATATAAAATAGTTAAATTATTCTAAGTTTGTTGAGAAGTTTAACAGTTTCCCTTAAACTGTTTTAGGTCCTATGCGCCATTGACAGATAACAGAGGCTTGTATGCTGGTGCCACAGTTCTGTCCTCTCCTAGCATGGAGGAGCTGTCTCAGGACCAGGGTGATAGAGCGTCACTTGATGCTGCTGATAGTGGTCGAGGCAGCTGGACATCTTGCTCAAGTGGATCTCATGACAATATACAAACTATACCGCATCAGAGAAGTTGGGAGACACTTCCTTTTGGCCATGTCCATTTTGACCACACAGCAGATGGGCCAGCATATTGGGCCTCAGGTCATGTGGATCCAGCTATATTTTCTGATCATAGCACAAAGTATGGCAGACACAACCAGGGAAGAGAAGCATTAGAGCAAGCACAGTCCAGAGCAAGCTGGGCGTCATCAACAGGCTACTGGGGTGAGGACTCCGAAGGAGACACTGGCACCATTAAAAGAAGAGGTGGAAAAGATGTCGCACTGGAAGCTGAAACCAGCAGTATATCATCTATGGCGTCAGATGAGTCAAAGGGACTACCTATACCAACACACATAGCTGTAACTACAAGCTCTGCTAAAGGTCTTATTGGTAAGAGATGCTGAGATTTTTAGTTTTAAATGTTTACTCATATAGTGTTAAAATAAGTCATGTTCTTGGTCATCAATTGCAATAGCTGAAGTAATATTACGGTTAGCAAGGTGGTGTGGAAGAGGATTACATGTACTTTTTAGTATTCTTCATGAACATGTAAAAATCTTTTTCATCTAGTGTAATGTATACATTCCATCTACTTCCATTTCTTTATTATGTAAAATACAGCTTCACATTGTTATTTAAATGTTCTGTCATCTCTCGTAGCCTAAGTATATGTATTTTTTTCAATCTATTGCAGTACTACATCTCCTCTTGTATCTGGTAAACCAGCTATAAACATCTTCTATTTTGTTTATTGTTGATAACCATAATGAGATTTGTGGTTCCACCCACTGGCTAGCCTTCGTCTACAGGATATTATAATCATATTAATCTAAACTTGCGGCATTACATTAAATTGGCCAAAACCAGAAAATGTGGTCTTTACGAATATTTACTTTCTTGAAGGAGAGACAATGGGATATGCAGATTATTTGAAACCCTGACAAGTGCATGACCTGTAAACCCCCCTTACCATCCTTCCAGTAATGAAACTCCTCTAGTTAGAGAGGAATTGCTATAAAGTACTTCTGTCTGGATATATCATATATATTTAGTATATTATGTCTCTGCTTAAGAACTGACAGAACAGAACTCTCCTTTATACAATGCAGGAGGGGCATGGTAGCATTTAACAGACTATAAAATGTAATCGACATATTGTAGTAGAAAAATCATTACAAAGTGTACAGATAACATCTCATTACATATGGAAGGTTTAAGTTATACATACCGCTCACAAATCACTCCAGAATGGAGATTTACCTGATCCCTCCTAATTATGTTGTAGTTGTCCTATATTTTAATTATCTGTTCTTTTTTGCAATCTTTTTTTTTCGGTTTCTTTTCTTTTGTGACAATAATTGTCTCTTATGGTAGTGTATTGTGTTACCACAGCAAGAAAAGAAGGTAGATACCGGGAACCACCACCGACCCCACCAGGCTATGTCGGAATACCAATTGCAGACTTTGCTGAAGGACACCCGCAAGTCTCAAGAAAGCCCCCTGATTACAATGTGGCTTTGCAGCGTTCCAGAATGATGGCTCGGAGGAGTGATAGTGAGGGAGCCACAGCAAATTCTCCCCCATCTCATAATCAGCCTTCTTCTAGGCTAGTAAATAAACCGCAGTGGCATAAACCAACTGAGTCCGACCCGCGACTATCTAGCTATCAGGCACAAGGGGTTCCTGCAAAGGATGATGGTAAATGTCTAACACACAATTTAAAAACAAGTTATTACATGAGTATGCTTTAAACTTTGGGATAGCTGCTGATAAATTGTCCACAACTGATTTGTATCTATCAAAGTACAACTACATATAGAATTTGTCCTGAAAAAGGCAAATCTCTGTTCATTAAGTTTTGTCTTGAAAATGGGATCTGTGCAAGACTTTATCATGTTATTCATATAAACATACCTATGTGGTGTTGTTTTCAAACTGAACAGAGCACTTTATTTCTGTGAATGTATATTAGTAATCCCTTCCAGGTTTTCTTTTACTTTTTTTTTTTTTATAAAATTGCTGTGCTCAGTATTGATGTCTCACATGTATACATTTGACCATTTTAGTTTCTTAATTAGGTAGGCCACACTATGGAATAGTGAATTTACCTTTACAAAATGTGAAATTTTGGCCATAATTTTGTATTTACCCAGACTATTTTTGGCTAAGTAAATGTTGCCTATGTCAGATTGCAGGTCTTCACATGATTCATTAGCAAGTGCTCATGCGGAGACCTTTTACTTTCAAAAAGGTTTAGATCAACAAAGAGTTAATTACATTTCAAATGTATGTTTTTGTTGCCGATTTTTTATTTTTTTTTTCCCTAATGGCAACAATGCTTTAGGTAGGTAGTAATACTAAAGCAAGCTGTTACCGTTGTTGCATTATAGATTGTTTTTCTTTATTTGTAAATCAGGTTTTGTTATTTCCGTTAAGATGTTCTGTGTTTAAAAGAAAGACCTATCTCTAATTCACCAACATTTCTCTTGATTTAATTATTGTATTCTCTTTTTTGCTCTTTCTTCAGCAGATGATGAGCAAGTTTCTGCTGTGTAAGGATCAAGGCTCTTTCTGTCCCAGGCTGAGCCACCTTCAATGGAGAGCACAAGAGGATGTCCCTCGTGACAGGAGTCTGTGGACCTGTTTCCTCCTACTCTGCCTTAAAGCAGCATCGGGCATCATCTACCCCTTTGCCTCTCTCCCTGGCATGTGAAATACTGTGAAGAAATCACCCTGGCACTTTTTGTCCCCACTCCCCCAAACTGTGTTGCTTGAAATACACAGTGCAGCAACCTCCACTCTGGTGGCTGGCACCTTGCACAGTATCATTCCAGACTTCTCAACCATCACATCAGCCATGATGAACTCTGGTTGCACTTCGTAATGCCTGGAAGGGTGTTTTTATATCTTCCTTTTCCATTTTAATCATATCCCTAGCAATTGCCTTTCACTTGACTACATTGATCAAGCTAGTTATGTACTTTCAATAGCCGTTTTAACTTCAGCCGAAATTGCATTCGGATAATCTCTGCATACTGTTTTGGGTTTTGTTTGTTTACAGTACTGTTAATGTTACAACACAACCTCTTTAATGTGCAAGGTCTTTGGTTGTTCCTATGAACCTAACGCAGTAAAGAGGGACACACAATTTAGTTCAATTTTGTTACATCAGGATATTTACAGTGTTATTTCACACCTAAATTATGGTTCTTTTCTTTTTTTTTTTTTGTAAATGTTTATAGAGATTTTTAATTAACTGATGAACTGGATAACATTAAAGTGATGGCAGCTTTGGGACCCTTAACTAATGCTACTTGCTGTTAATACTGACCGAGTTACAAACTTTTTACGTTTCCCACCTGTTAACCAACTCTTCAGCCACCATTGACATTTATAGGCCGGCCATCACTTTGGATGCAGCATATTTCGGGGAATAGGAAACAAACTGTTATTTGCCGTTGTATGGACCTGCACTTGTAGAGAAGGCCATTGTGTAGCATTCACTGCTCACAGCTGCTATATAACACTTTTCAGGATTGAGAATGCCATCTTCTCCCTCACCCTTTGCACAGACTCCGGATAAGTGAAGGCTGCCAATCCGAGTAATACTCCTGTGTGAGGAATTTGTGGTCTTGGATTTTTTTTTTTTTTTTTTTTTTAAATCATCGTTTGTTTTTTTTTCCATTGCAGTTCAACTGATCATATTGATCAGTGGACAAGCATACATATATATATAGATATATATACAACTTTAAAAAAAGAAAAGTAGTAAACAAAATGCAGTGTTTTTTTCACTGTGTAAAAACAATGTCAGTGCTTTATTTAATGATTCTATCTATCCCGTTATCATGGCTTTTGTCTACCTTGCATCTATATCACATTGTCAATTATGCCTATGTAATTTTACATGTAATATGCATTATATGCCAGCTTTATTATGTAGGCCATGGACCTCATGCATATAGGCAGACAGAAGCCCAGCTCAACCACACATTGCACAAATGTTCTAAGCATATGTACTCGTAGGATCTAGGACGGCTAAATCTCGGTTCGCTCTGTGATGTCCAGTGCAGAATGTACAACTAACTGGTGACTTTATCATACTTTTGATACTACTTATACCTATATGTCTTTTAGAAAGACATTGGTAAAGTCTGTATCCCTTTTGTATTTTTAATACAATAATTGTACATATTGGTTATATTTTTGTTGAAAATGTTAGAAATGTAATATGTTTATGCTTCTACATCCAGTTTGTATGAAGCTGGACTACAAATAAATATGACAAGCAGCTTGATGGTACCATTCACTATTTTTTTTATCAGCAGACAAGACGATTTTTTTTTAGAAATGGGTGAGTGGAAGCGAAACACAGCAGTTCATAATTTCTATAAGAATATAGTCAATTGCATTGAACTCCTCCAAGGTACCAACTAGGAGAAGTAACTCTCTTAGGAAATAAATGTGCAACGGTGAAAATATGTTACGTCTTGGTTAGGACTAAATATCCCAGCATGCAAACTTGCTAGGCATCACTCATCACTGCAAGGGTATGTAATATTTTCTTCACAAAAAAAAAAAAAAATTGAATGAAAACTACACATGCAAGTAAGCTTACAACCTACCCTTATTTACTTGCATGCAAAGCTTTTAATTATTTTATATTTGTCTATTAATGAATTGTGTATACAACTAGTTTTGCACTTGTGTGGTTCTCTTGGGGTTTTTGAGAAACCTGTAATCTTACTATACGAAACTATTCAGTCATTTACTGGTTGAAAAAGATATTACTGCGGAAGCAACAGAAATTGGTGTTTTTGCCAATTGTGTTTTTTTTTTTTTGATAGGTGGAATGCTTAAAGGTATATTCTATTTTATGATTTTAAAATTGACGGTAAGTTTTCTGAATTGTAGCTTGAAAGTTAAAACTGACTCGTTTGGTTATGCTCATAAAAAAAAAAGTATTTCATTTATCACTAAATGCAATTAGTTTTGCTACCACCTAACACAAAAATGTTACTAATAAACAAATATTGTAACATTAGAAATTGGTGATATGTATACTCTGATATACATTGCACTTTGAATAGCACATTATATTTAACAATGCAGCCAGCGGGAAAGTGAAATGTCTGATTAGAAAGACCACCAAGAGAATGATACCAGCATGGTTTATGCAGTATGTTAATTCCAGTCTGATCGTACAATTCAGTTTGGAAAGTAGTCCAGGCACTGAATGTGTAACCAAAGAAGCGGTTTATTAGGAGAGTGTACAGGCAACGTTTTGACCCCAGACAAAGTGTGACAATGACCCTCTGGGGTCATAACAGCTTTTTAAGTTACATCTCGAGTGCCTGGGCCATTTTCTACTTTCCAAACTAGAGTGAAGTTTGGCCTACATTAGGTCCAGTTGCACCCTGGGAAACAAGGGAGTGCGGTGTCAACTTGGTTCATTGAATACAATACAGTTTGACATGTTTACCAAATTTGCCATAATATTAAAGTGATGCTCATGGTACCTGAGATGAATAAAACTTCTCAGGAACATTATGCAAACAACCCAAAAATCTTAATTTCCAAACCCCTGCTGCTCATCAATAAGAAAATGTGAGTGAATCCAAAGAATTTACTAGAATAAAGGTAACGGAATATATAGTCTTCATATTATATTTGTTTTAAATATATTACACTTTTCGCAGTGCTGTGTAATAAGTGGACTAACAAACTGAAGCGAAGGTGCTCGGGCTATTAATGCATAAAGTTGGTTGCTGGCAATGTTTACAGTGAAATTGTTGTGATCTAGTGGGTAAAATATGGGAAGGGTAAGAAAATACGGACTAAAATGCTCAGGAGCCCTCAAGGGCATGTGTTGTAACTTGGTTTGTTTGAGGGACTGTGACATGTAGTGTATACAGGTAAGATAGATGTCGTTAACTGTAATGCTAATATACAAAAAAATATTAATTAGAAAGTTGTAATACCCCTAAAAATAACTATTGTTAGTATTGTTATTTCACCATTTAACTTGCATTTGCTACCAGACACTCATTAAAATGAACAAAAAACAATCCTTAATATAAAAAATAAATAAAACCTTAAATATCTAAAGGGGAAAAAAAAAAAAAATTGAAAAGAAAGGACCATCCTGTTGTTCTTATGTTTAATGCAGTAAAGCGGACAGTTAGATGGGACAAAGTGTAATATGAGGGCATGGTAAGTGAAAACTATCGTATGGCTTTTGCAGACTAAGCAGATCCACTCCAAGCTTATCCTTTTGGATAGTCAAGCTTTTAGGATTTTATATATATATTAACCCTGTGGCAGGGGCGTATTAGCCGCGAGGCAAACAAGGCATTTGCCTTGGGCGGCATTTTCCAGGGGGCGGCAAAAAAAGCCGCCCCCAAATGCCCAAGGCAAATGTCTTGTTAGCCTTGCGGCTAACAGACATGCCGGCGGGCTGCTGGGCGATCGGGCGGCACTGCCTGGCGGGCGGCCGGCCGGCCGGCGAGGGAGCACTTCCCCTGAGCTGTCTGCTCAGCTCCCTCGCCAGCCGCAGAGTGAGGCTGGGAGGTGGAGCCGGAATATGACGTCATATTCCGGCTCCCAGCCTCACTCTGAGGCTGGCGAGGGAGCTGAGCAGACAGCTCAGGGGAAGTGCTCCCTCGCCGGCCGGCCGGCCGCCCGCCCGATCGCCCAGCAGCCACTGGACCACCAGGGAGGAAGAGACACCCCCCTCCCCAGCATTCCCAAAGGTAAGGAGGCTGGGGGGGGGGGGGGTGTTAAATAAAATAAAAAAATGTGTTAAAAAAAATAAAAAAAAGTGTTACAAATAAATTTAAAAAAAAGTGTTAAAAAAAAATAAAAAAAAAATGTGTTAAAAATAAATAAAAAAAAAGTGTTACAAAAAATTAAAAAAAATGTGTTAAAAATAAATTTTAAAAAAATGTGTTAATGTGGGTGGGTGAGTGTGTGTCTGTGTCTGTTAGTGTGTGTCTGTGTCTGTTAGTGTGTGTGTCTGTGTCTGTTAGTGTATGTGTCTGTTAGTGTGTGTCTGTGTCTGTTAGTGTGTGTGTGTGTGTGTGTGTGTGTGTGTGTGTGTCAGTGTGTGTGTGTGTGTCAGTGTTTGTGTCTGTTAGTGTGTGTGTGTGTCTGTTAGTGTGTGTCAGTGTGTGTGTCTGTTAGTGTTTGTGTCTGTTAGTGTGTGTGTCTGTTAGTGTGTGTGTGTGTGTCAGTGTGTGTGTCTGTTAGTGTTTGTGTCTGTTAGTGTGTGTCAGTGTGTGTCTGTTAGTGTGTGTGTCTGTGCCTGTGTCTGTTAGTGTGTGTGTGTGTGTCTGTGTCTGTTAGTGTGTGACTGTGTGTGTCTGTTAGTGTGTGTTTGCCTGTGAGTGTGTGTGTGTGTCTGCTAGTTTGTGTCTGCTAGTCAGTGTGTGTTTGTCTGTTAGTGAGTGTGTGTGTTTCTGTTAGCGAGTGTGTGTGTGTGTGTGTGTATTTAGAATGCGGGGCGGAGGGAAAGGTTGGATGGGGGTGGCGCGGGGGGAGGGGGGGGCGCCTGAGTTTTGTCCTGCCTAGGGCAGCACAAAACCAGGATACACCACTGCCCTGTGGACAAAATTAACGTTATCATAATTTTGTAGTTTTATGTAATGAAGTGTATGTATTCAGACTTGTATTCATGTGTGTATAATGGTAGCTGCAGGACAGTCAGGATTGCAGAGACTTACTACAGTTTCTTAACAGATGTTTTTTCACATGAGATATATTCACAAAATTGCCAAAATTAAGGAATTGCAGGACAATCGGAATAGTGGGAGAAAGTAAGAAAAACAAAATCCAATTATAGATGCCTCTCTGACTAATGGTGAACCGATCAGCTAAGTTTGTTTACATTTAAGAAAACAATATAAGTAAAGCCTTAACAAAAAATTAATTTTATATATATATATATATCCTCTACTAGCATAATATATTTGAGATATATTAGAACCCAGCTATACAAACATTGCTTTACATTTTCTCTCATTTATTTAATGTTTAATTATTTATATAAGTGCAGGCATCAGCAAAACAAGAACATGAGATATATATTGCTTGGAACATCACAATACAATGGGTCATATCTGATGTCTGCATTTTTACAATAAAGGGGGGGAGGACTTAACACTTTTCTAAAGAGCGATTAAGTAGGAAAAAAGAGAAACCAAAAATAAAAAAGTATAAGGAAGGTTAGGGCACCAAGGGGAGACATGGCTCCCCCGCAAGGGTTCCAAATGGCTATGATATAAAAAGTTTCCCATGGCTTTCACGTCTTCACGTGGACCCTGTTGCAAATCAGCACTGTCAATTTAGAGTGATTTAGTAATCTCTGTTCTTCAGCGGTCATATCCTCCATTGATTTGGACAAGAGAGTTTGGGTTAATAGTAAGGTGACTATTAAAGATGGCTGATGGCATTGCACACACTTCAGACCAGAGTTGGACAACTTTAGAGCATGTACACCACGTGTGAGCATTGGTACCCCCCTCCACTCCACACATACCACATACCATACATCACCAGCAAATTTGTGTCAGATCTGCTCATCACAGCTGTACAGTGTACCAATCAAATAGTATTTTACATAACTGTTCCTGGAGTATTACACAAATGAAAATGATTGAGCTTGTTTTTCCAAACCCCCAGGTCTGCCTCCCATAATGCCACGTATCTAAGCTTCCCCCATTTGTTGGAATATGAGCTGTTGGTACACCAGGGTGATCATTCCTGTCTGTTGTGTTTCTTCTAGGCCTAATTTTTCACAGAAAGTAAGGGCGGCCTGCTTCACCTCTCTCTGTGTTGCAAAAGTCTATAGCGGAAATAATCAGGTGTTAAACGAGTTACCCACTGAAGATCACGGAAACATAAACATCTGATTTGACTTTATATAGGTGAAGATACTGCTGCATCCCAACTCTCTCAATGCCCCTGAAACCCTTTCGCTTGCAAGCCAGATAGAAATTCTTAGGACCAGTGAGAAACTCATACCAGTGGAGTCCCATGAAGTACACAGTATGCCACTCTAAGGACATGGAACCTTAATTTAAAAGTGTGGCAGGTCCGTTCCCATTAGGATGGACTCAAGGTTCACCAATCACCTGCACTAGTTGAGCTGATAGGTAATAGAGGTACAGGTGAAGCAGACTGAGACCACCAGACTATTTCAGATGATAAAGCACATTTTGAGACAGTCTTTGGTGTTTGCCATATAAATTCATATATCTCTGTCTACAACTCAGCCTGGACCCTCCAGGTAACCCTAATTGGGGAGGATCCTCGGCAGAACATTAATTTTAATGATGTATATGCGGCCAATGGATGAAATTGTTTTATCCACCTAGTGAGCCAAGTCTTTAAGGTACGTAATATAGGTGTATAATTTAGTTCAAAAGAGTTTGATCAGTATGCACTGTATACCCAGGTAGTTAAATGCCTCCCTTTCTATTTTAACATTGTGGTTCAACTTCACCAGTGCTGTGTCTGTAGTTGAGTGTTTCAGGGGTAAGGTAACTGATTTCACTAAGCTAACTTTGTAGTCTTGAGAGTTTTCCAAAGGTGCCAGAGAGAATCTAGGCACCACAAGGAGGAGACCATGTAGGCCTGCATAAGTAATACAAGGAGGTGAAGGATGAGCGCAGGGCTTCAACATACTGCTCTTTACTATGAGTATGATGGGGAGAATGGTTATATAAGGCTGAGTAAAATTTGATAAATACTGCATTGACTTCTCCAGGAGATGTGATTAGCCTCCTGGCTTTGTTTCAAATTGCTGTAATTGGTTTTGTTCCTAACTGAGATGTAGAGCTCTGTCTAGTAAGGTATACCTCCCCTCCAGGCAAAAAAGAATCCATGGATATGAAAAGAGACCTCCACCTACCCATGATCACTGGCTATTTCAGTAAAGACATTAGCGCAACAGGTTAAAGATTCCAGCAATAAAAAGTGAAACAAACAATTAGACGGTCAATGAAAGACATAGTGTACACTGTCCCAACCTGGTTGCATCAAGAAGTCCCCTGTAAGCCACTCACTCCTGTCCTTAACCAAACTCATGCATCCTATATAACAATAAACATTTTCGTAATGGGTCAACATAAAGGCCAGCTCAATAAACCCTAGCATAACAGAAGTGCAGCGATGCTCCATATTACAGATGCAAAAATGTCAAGTAACCTAAATGAAATGTAACTATATATAACATTTAAAATAACACAAGGGAAACCTCAAGTACATAGAATACTATCCCCACTGGGATGATTGAGAAACAAGGAGACTACTGTGAAATAGGAGATCTATATCAGCCAGGAGAGAGAGTAGTCATAAAATGATTTTGGGGATGTTTGCAACCAAGAAGGTTATTGGTGAAAGTCCAGACATCCCCAGCCTCGCAACCAGCATCCCGCAGCTGAAGGCCCCACCTAGGCAAGGGTAGTAAGCTAATACTTTAAAGTTATAATAACTAAACTGCCAGACCTTGAAAACAAATCTTATCTGAGCTCAAGCTAATGTTTTAATCACCAGCATGACGGGTGCACAGAGTCCATCCAAACATAGCTGGATTTACGAATGTGAGTACCTCAGACCACCTTATCTCAGATGCTGTACCAATCCTGCAGAGGCAAAGTAGGTGACTGATGTCTTGGCTGTTGGATGGTGTCTCATACCTTTACTCCTAAGCTATCCAGTTATCTGGCTGAGCCGGTTCCAAGTACCAAGCCTGCCACCCTTAAAAGTCACAATTTTAAAGAGATAAATTGTTAATGCGTTTCCATTCCCTTCTACACTGTAAGGTGGTTGGGAACACCTTCTGGAAGATTAGGAACTCTGTGTCTTGGTAGTTTATAGGGCCCTTATCACTCCATTTCATATAACTTCTTTTATTTGAAAATGGTGGAATCGAATTTTGATATCTCCCGTGACAACATTGTCTGTTGTGAGGGGACCTCTATTAGGTGGCAAACATGTCTGCCTAAAGCCCTGGTGGACTTTTGAGGCAGTTTCCGAGACGTCCGCTTTCCTCTAAATTGAAGAAGCAGTGTAGCGGAGAGGTAGTATAATCCACAATATCTCCGCTGGTAGACAGGAACAGCATAGAATAATCCAGGCAGAATAAGTACAGCATACAATAATCCCGGTAGCGTTGTATAAACCCTTCCTTCCCAAACTAGACGACACATAGGCTGGGAGTCAACTGAGGTTTTAATCACAGGTCACAGTATTTATGTGGTTCCCCATGCAAGGGGTTTCCTTACTGACTTTACAGGGGTTGTACAGTAGGGGACTACATAGGGAACTTAACAACCAAGACATTTCTCCCACCATGCACTGCTGCACGAGAGGGATACTCCCACTAGAATATTCAGTTAAGTGGATTATCCCTCCGTGCAGCAGAACTTGCTTTTTACATAAAAATATACAACTTTAACATTATTCATGCTATATTACCGAATGACCGTTCAGCAGATAGCTGGGGTCTGAGCGCATACTTCGTGAAAGTACCGCTCAGATCCCAGCACATTTAGCTGAACGCCGCATGAATTACACTTAACCATACATTTTGCATCAAAGGCACGAATAGACCCGCAGGGATAAAATACTGAAAGACTGGTACTCCCAAACGGCCTGGAAGTCCAGCGGTATTCGTGCTGTTGAGTAGCTGATTTTAGTTCCAGGCACTCGACGACCAAATACCGCTGGGCTAACAAAGGATCCAAGATGGGCGACCGCCGCGTGGTCAGTATCCGATCGGCGGCCACCCTGAACCTCCAATAACTACCGAAGGATACAATGTTGCGATACTTAATGGGAGCCACGCGACCTCCTGTGTGTGGTCTCCCATTCGGTAGTTTGTTCGTTTCACGAACAGTGTTGAAATTCACTGTTCGTGAAACTACTGTATGAATGCTGGTGACTTTCGTGCAGCCAGCCTAGGAATGCTCTCGTTCGCATCAAATACAGACAAATACTCAGTTCCAACAGCCTTAAAGCTACAGCATCACATTAATGAAAATACAGTCTTAAGTGGCTAGTTTTGCCACAAGCAGTTGTGGTGAGTATTCACTTGTGTTGCTCTGCTAACACGTGCAATTGGCAGATGTGGGAGCTCAGGTTTTATGCGGCCATCTTAAAAGTCAGACTACGTCCCTGGAAGCCTGCTTCTTAATGAGAGACTATTTGCCACATACCTTTTTCATGAGATCTTGGGAACAGTTGCGTTTATTAGACCAAAGATTCAAATAGTAATTTGCTTACAAAAAACACCATCCAGCAATGTGAGTTTTTTTTGTCTGGATGTTTCATCCCTTCGTCAACCTAAAGATAAATTCTGAACCGCCTAAAAATCTACATGTGAACATCTGCCAAATTAGAATAAGGATAGCAAAAGGAAAAAATCCAATTGCTGTGACCAGGAGATCGTTACTATCACTTACAATTCTAAAATAAGTATATTCAAAATCTCAGTATTTGAAATTGGAAATTAGCAGCAGTGGTAGGTCTGCTAAACAATGTTATGCAATGAATTAGTAACAGTAGCAAAGATAACACTCAGATCTTCAGTATACACTAATCAAATGAAAATATATAAATTGTGACAATAAGTAAAGAAAAATGTAACAGTCCTTAGTAATTTAAAACACCATAAGTGAGCAAAACAGTCCTAATAAGTCTTTTGAGCTGTATGCTCCTATTTATGGCTGGGATCCCTTCTATTGAGACAGCAGGGAAAATTGGCCAATAGGAGCACAATATTAATCTAGTAACACACTAATAATAGCATTTAGTAGTATGGTACATATAAAAAATAACGTGATGCACTTTGTGGAAAGATGTAGAAATGTATAATAACACTTTTCTACATAAAAACCAGGTTTAAAAATCGACACTGTAATCCATCCAACACCAGCCGTTGGTCTTCATAGTAAGAAATGCAGAAAACATTTTTTTTTTTTAAAAAAAAGGACATTTTATTCTAAAAATGGAATCAATGTAATTCAATAAGTAGTTTAAAATCAAATAACACAGACGGTACAAAAGAGTGGGAACCGGGGGGGCGGGGCCGGACCGCCGAGCCGAGCGGTCGCAGGGAAGAGCAGCTCCTGCATAACATGGCCCATCCACGTTATAAACCGTGATTTTCACGGACCCAGACGACCAACAACCGTGACCTGCAACACAGACGGGCTACCGGAGCCGGGGAGAGGCTTGCTCCCGGAGTTCTAGTCCCCCGGAGGAGGTTTCCCTGCAGCATCCAGCGGGATCCAGCCTGGCGGTGAGTGGAGTGGACGGCCGCCGCTCCACTATCCTGCCCATCGGAGACAGTCATGCACGTAGCCCAACGGCGGATCCGGCCCTGAACCCCCCCCTCTGGACCGGGGGGGAGATCCCGGTCCATGCCCCAAAACTACGCTCAGAGGCATTGCCGGACCAACATGCAGGCCCAGGACCAAGATGGCGGGGGCCACGTGTGCGGAGACTGACCTGCAGACTCTATGCCAGATAGCAGATACGACCTGACATGGCGCACAAGGCTGTAAACAACCGAGGACCCACATCATAAAGTGGCACCCAAGCCCAGAGACTCACCGGGCGCAAAACACTGAAGACCCTGCTCGATGCACTGCTCACATGAACGGAGCTGCCCATGGGACTGCTCGCCCTTCTTCTGGGTTGGGCGCTCACTAAGAGGAACCCCTCTGCAGCCTGCCATACACCCTGGGAGAAGAACGGGATCGGAACCCAGGGCCCACGATCCTGCTGAAGGGATCAATGGCACAAGGGCGCGAGCGCCTACAAAGGCCTCAGGCCGAAGGCTGGCGGCTCCCAGACGCAGTACCACCACAACACCGGGAAACTTGAGGATCCACCGCAAGACGCAACAGTGCACCCGGTGGAGTATGACGACGAGCAGGGGGACACCAACAGACACACAGGCCAATACCACGCGGACTTACAATTGTACAGCATGGACTTGGGTCAAAACATCTGAAACAGCCGGTCGAAACATCTTAGTACGCTGCTTCGATCTGACCGGTCGACTCGCCGCACACATCTCGGGACGCAGCGGACAGGAACTATACTCATCGGGACAAAGCGGGCACGCAACACTGGACAGCAGGCAACACCAAGCGGGACATAATTACTTACCGTGTATACTTTCTGCTTAAACCTCCTGAATGTGATCAGTTATACATGTATATTCTTTAGCCCATACTAAAAGGCGACACCTTAATTTTTTTTTTTGTGAAATTAGTTGGCCCTTTTCTGGCCTTTGTTGCCAAGCAAGACCCAAAGTTTAGCCTGTACTATTCACAAGGTTCCTGTCCAAATGCCCCAGCCCTACCACTGTCAATGATATGTAGCTATAAAGGCCTAAAGGGGTGATGTTATCTATCTCATATCTAAGCATATACTCAGCAAATAGTAACAGTATATAATGCCTGCATGCTCACCTTGTTTTGCTTTCCCTGCCTCTTAAACTTTAGCCTCCGCATAGCATAAAATGTAATTACATATCTGTCGTGTATTTAACTACGGTCTTGACCATAGCATGATTACATATGTCATACCTAACCACAGTCACTTTGTCACTCCTTTGCATAATCTTTTCTAACGTGACCCTACGTTTTCTCAGCATGTATCAGCAAAACAGCTCAGCATGGTTAAGCGATACTAATCCATAAAAACGAGGCACAGTTTTTTGTGAAATGTGTTTTACAGCTGTGAATTCCCTAACGTGTATCTAAAATTGCGCATTTCCCTCCTCTTTTTCTGTATCCCACCTCAAATGCCTCAATAAAAGAAAGATTGACAAAAAAAAAAAAGAAAAAAAAAAAAAGAGTGGGAACCTTTATCCGGAGTCTCACCACCTTCAGCCTTAATCCTCTGCCGTTGCTGACTGTCAGAAGCCGGCTTGCAGGCAGCTGCAGAGTCCTGTGTTTCCAGTAGCTGAAGGGGAGATTTGCCGCGTGCGCCGCGTTCCACTTAGAACTTTAATGGTTTCATCTAACCATAGATAAGGTTCCCACTCTTTTGTACCGTCTGTGTTATTTGATTTTAAACTACTTATTGAATTACATTGATTCCATTTTTAGAATAAAATGTCCTTTTTAAAAAAAACAAAAAAAAACATGTTTTCTGCATTTCTTACTATGAAGACCAACGGCTGGTGTTGGATGGATCACAGTGTCAATTTTTAACCTGGTTTTTATGTAGAAAAGTGTTATTATTTTATTCACGTTATTTTTTATATGTACCATACTACTAAATGCTATTATTAGTGTGTTACTAGATTAATATTGTGCTCCTATTGGCCAATTTTCCCTGCTGTCTCAATAGAAGGGATCCCAGCCATAAATAGGAGCATACAGCTCAAAAGACTTATTAGGACTGTTTTGCTCACTTATGGTGTTTTAAATTACTAAGGACTGTTACATTTTTCTTTACTTATTGTCACAATTTATATATTTTCATTTGATTAGTGTATACTGAAGATCTGAGTGTTATCTTTGCTACTGTTACTAATTCATTGCATAACATTGTTTAGCAGACCTACCACTGCTGCTAATTTCCAATTTCAAATACTGAGATTTTGAATATACTTATTTTAGAATTGTAAGTGATAGTAACGATCTCCTGGTCACAGCAATTGGATTTTTTCCTTTTGCTATCCTTATTCTTTCTATTATTTTTTCAGCCTAAGGTGTGGATTGATTTACTGGGATTTGAGGAGTTACACACTTTTCTTGGGACCATTATCTTAACCTTCCTATCTATCAGAAAGCAATTCCTTTTCTGGTGATTCTTTATTTTTCTATCTGCCAAATTAGGATTATGGCTATAAAAGTTGCTCAGGGCTACATTTGCCCCACTAGAGCCCCGAATAATAATATTTTTCATAACATAGTTCGTTACATAGTTACATAGCTGAAAAGAGACTTGAGTTAATCAAGTTCAGCCTTCCTCACATATGTTTTTGCTGTTGACACAAAAGAAGTCAAAAAACCCAGTCTGAAGTGCTTTCAATTTTGCCACAAACTAGGGGAAAAAATCCTTGTTGACCCCAACATGGCAGTCAGATATCTCCTTGGATCAAGCAGCTATTACCCCACTAATTAAACATCATATCCATGTATATTATGTTTGGAAGTATTTATCCAACTGTTGTTTAACCCCTTAAGGACAAATGACGTGTGACATGTCATGATTCCCTTTTATTCCAGAAGTTTGGTCCTTAAGGGGTTAAACGTCCGTTTGGACTCTGATAAAACCACATTAACCTAGATATGATGGGAATTCACCTGTAGCGATTGTGGTTCAAAGTGACAAAGGGACATCCTATGCAAACAACTGCTTCTTGGTCTCTTAAATGTCTAGCTATGCCATTAACTTGTCAATGAGATTTGTACGAAAAGAACTGCACCCTCACATTGGTAAACCGCTTCTTACAGTTAGAGCACACGTGTGGTTAAAGTACATCCTCCTTAACAGGAGAGTATGAAGTACATTTACTTGTTAGTCAGAGGTTCTGAGCAGGGTAGAACACTGATATTATACAAATTAAGAAAAGATTGGGAGAGAGTACTTATTGCACATATTGGCAATTGGTGCCTGACATACCCTGTTTGCCACCATAAAAAAACATTGCCCCATTATGTTTCTCTGTCTGGGAAGTTTTATATGTACATGCTTCAAAAGGATATCCATATGATCATTAAAACAATATTCAAAAGGAACAAGTGAATCACTAGAGAAAAATAAATTATTGGGTATATACAAAATGATTGTTGAGAGATGAGAAATCGAGATGTCTAGAATGAGAGAAAAAGTTATATGGCTGGGTAGACTGCGACAAAGAGTCACAATCATACAACCCTAATTACAATCTGTAATAAAAAGTGAGCAATCTGTGTTTTGTACACTGGTAGATTTGTTTTATAGATTTTCTGAAAGGTATGTTGGAATGCTGGGACTGATATATGTTGGAGAAGACCTGGAATTAGTAGTTGTGGATGGATAGCTGGCATTCATGTTAAGGAACTTACCCTGTTCATGTATATCTGCTCCTTTGTTGAAGATGTTGCTGTATAATAGCGCCCGTGATAACACCACTATGCAACATGTGTGCTCGTGTTAACATGTTTCACTTTTGACACCTCTGCTCAGCAGTATATCCTCTCTCCTCATCTTCTAATACATCTTCTCTGATCTGTAGGTGATTGCATTGGAGGATTTACTCAACTTTTGCTCAAATTTTGCAAGCTAAAAAAGTCTGATGGTGTATTTGATTTTTGGAAGTGAAACTTTCTCTCGTTACGTACTCTACAAATTTTGATTAAGAAATCATGTCAGAATTTTTATAGTAAAAAACACATTACTCAATTACCTACAAGATGTAAATACTATTTCTGAGCAAAAATTGCTGACTTGCTCAGAAATTTGCTCAAACCATGATTTTTGCTACAAGATGTAAATAGAAGCGTAGATAGACAGACTTGTCTTTGCCTATCTACCTTTAGACACATACAATAATGTAATAAAACAGAATGTTGGGAAAAGTGGAAATCTGGTGCTGCTATCACCTATGTGCACCACTCAACACACATACAAAAGATAATCTCTCCAAAAGACCCAGGATGCAGGATCGATTTCAAGATGATTTATTTAGACACAAGTAACAAATTAAAATAAAACAGAATAAAAGGAACTTAAACGGAGAAGAGCAGAATCACCGCTTTTGAAGAAGGCTATAATGCCGAAACGCGTCAGGTGGCGATATTTTTGGTGGACTTATTCTGTTTTATTTTAATTTGTTACTTGTGTCTAAATAAATCATCTTGAAATCGATCCTGCATCCTGGGTCTTTTGGAGAGATTATCTTTTGGCACTACAGGAAGTATCCTGAATCTTAACCCCTTAACGCCGTTACGGCGTGCTATGCCGTCACGGGTTAAGTGGGCTTTAAAGCCGTTATGACGGCATAGCACGCCGTAACGGCTTGCAGCCCCAGGAGGTAAGTTATACTTACCTCCGCCGCGATCCGCTTCGGGAGGACTGCCTCACAGCCCAGGCAGCCCTCCCACGGCAAATGAGGCCCCCGGGGGCCATGTGATCGCTCTCAAAGAGCGATCACATGGCCCCCTATAGCTGGCTGTGGATCTGCCAGCAGGGGGACTGTTTGAAATATCAGACAGTCCCCCTGCTGGTGGGAAGTATAAAAAATAAATAAAAGACAAGTGTAAAAATAAATTAAATATATTTTTATATATATATAATATGTATATATATATAATATATATACATATTATATATATGTAACGTCATACAAAGTGTATTTTAATATTAATATAAGTATATATATTAATATTAAAATACACTTAGAATGACGTTACATATATATAATATGTATATATATTATATATATAATAGATGTACATATATATATTATATATAAATACGTATAATTAAAATAATAAATAAATTAAATAATAAAATAAATAAATAAAATATTGAAACAAAATTTAATATAAATTATATATGCATATGTAATTTCATTCTAACTGTATTTTGTTATTAATATATATATATCGGTAACAAAATACACTTAGAATGACATTCTATATATATCTATATATATATAAAATACAAATAACCGCAAATATATATATATAGATAAATACATATAATTACATAAAAGATTACATTAGTATACGTAGAATTTAAATACCTATAAATGCATATATATTAAAATTCTACATGTATATTTAAATAATCTGTTAACGTAATTATGTGATTTGATTAATTAAAATTTGATTGACATGCATGACAACACAGGGAGAAAGTGCAGAGAATTTAATTCGCAAGCACTATATTTGACCCTGTAACTCTCCAAGACACCATAAAACCTGTACATAGGGGGTACTGTTTTACTCGGGAGACTTCGCTGAACTCAAATATTCATGTTTCAAACTGGTAAATTGTATTACAACGATGATATTTTAAGTAAAATTGACGTTTTTTGCATTTTTTACAAGCGAACTGCACTTTTATGGTCTATATTATTGTTGTAATATGTTTTACTGTTTTAAAACACTAATATTTGTGTTTAGTGAAGTCTCCCGAGAATAACAGTACCCCCCCATGTACAGGTTTTATGGTGTTTTGGAACGTTAGAGAGTCACATATAAGGCTTGCATTTCATTTTTTTCACATTGAAATTTGCCAGATTGGTTATGTTGCCTTTGAGAGCGTATGGCAGCCCAGGAATGAGAATTACCCCCATGATGGCATACCATTTGCAAAAGTAGACAACCCGAGGTATTGCAAGTGGGGTATGTCCAGTCTTTCTTAGTAGCCACTTAGTCACAAACACTGGCCAAATATTCGTTTTTTGCTTTTTTCACACAAAAACAAATATGAACGCTAACTTTGGCCAGTGTTTGTGACTAAGTGACTACTAAAAAAGACTAAACATACCCCACTTTCAATACCTTGGCTTGTCTACTTTTTCAAATGGTATGCCATTATGGGGGTAATTCTCATTCCTGGGCTACCACACCGTCTCAAAGGTAACATTACCAATCTGGCAAATTTCAATTTGAAAATGTAATGTTCTATATTTGACCCTGTAACTTTCCAAAACAACATAAAACCTGTTAATGGGGGGTACTGTTGTACTCGTGAGACATCGCTGATTACAAATATGTGCATTTTTTTTGCAGTAAAACCTAACGGTATTATGACATTCACAGTTAAAATGTCAGACGGAAATGCAAATTTAAAAAAAAATCTTATTTTCTCACATTTTTTTAACTTTTATTCATAATAAATGATGTTCCATATATGAATAGTTAATGATAGATTAAAGCCCTGTTTCTCCTGAACAAAATGATATATAATAAGTGTGGGTGCATATAATTTGAAAGAGGGGAACTACGGGTGAACAGACACATAGCGCAAATTCCAGTTTTTGTTTACGTTTTGTTTTGATCAGAACGTGCACTATTGACTCCGTCCTGAAGGGGTTAACAGACATCCACCAACATAGATGCTCTTCTCTGCTTTTTTGTCTGAGTCAGCTTTCAAGTGACTCAGATATATGTGAGTTTGACCAATAACAAGGTGTTTTAATATTAGTTTTTACTATATTACCCTATGGTCTTTTATCTCAATTTTTTTTAGGAATATTCCCTATGAAGTATTGGTAATTTTTTATGTTTTAGACTGCTCTCACCATTTTATATTTCACTTTTACATACAATAATGTGTTTTATAAATGAAAACAATGTTAATGTACGTATTTACTCTGTAAAAGAACAGTTTATACATAGCACCTACAGTTCTGCCAAGCTTTGGTTAATTGGATGAAGGTGATGAGGGTGGTGGTGACAGTATTGCCCAAGACAAAGGAATAGTATTACTGAAAATATTAATATGGTTTTAAAGCATTACTTTACTAATCATTACTACTGGATGTGGCGGACTGTCTGGCACCCTGACTGGAAACCTCTGCCAATCACGCTTCATAGTGCTCACCGAGTACCATAACCACTGTAAACCCTTTAGCCGTCGAAACTTGGCTGGGGTTTCACCACCCTGGACCAAACACATGGATCCAGCTCCCAGTGGTAAGACCTCTCCTCCAAGAGAATATCGCTGTATAGCCAGTAAAAGAGCAAGTGATATAGCAGTATAGCTGTTCTCCCCTGTCCCCCACCCCCGCACCTGAGCCGAGGATTAATGCTGGGAGTCATCTGTTTTATTAGAGGCCAGACATGGCCTTTTATGCAAAATCCCCTGCAAGGGGTTTCCAATCCAACATTACAGGGAAATCCCTTCCAGGATCCTCTGTGCCTGAAAGATTAGAAAGATTCCACCGAACAGTATTCTTCTAGGAACTTCTAGGATCTACAGAACTGAATGCAGGCTATCATGGAAGTCCAGCGGTGTTTTGGAGTTTCTTTTTTTGGGGGGAAGTTTGTGTCCGAGTTTAGTTCGATGCACTCGACGACCAAGCACCGCTGCCTGTGTTTATGCAAACAAGATGGCTGCCACCTCGTGGTTGTTAATGTGAATTGCGGCAACCCAGACGAACAATTAGAACACTGAGGTGAGAACCGTTACAAGGTGTTAACAGGGTTTAACAAGCTCCCGGGTGGTCCATAGTTTGTGCGTCTGTTCGGTGCCCGAACAGTATAGGGAAATGACACGAACAAAGCAGGAGGCTAGCCAGCAGGCCACTCCAGGAACACATGGCAGAGGCATTTCTGCCACACTAGAAATATACATTATCTTAGTCCTATAATTAAAATTTTACTCAATGAAAGAATATCTTAAAGGGACACCCTGCCCCTATATAGTAGGTATACTCCCAGTGAATCTATCCATGCATTTAATTATCCATCTTTTCCTTGGGGTATATCTAAAAACAACTTTCAAAAACTTTGTGCCAACTATCTAATGCAGCTCAGTGAGAAGCCTTTGCAAGGGAGGCGCTCTGAGCAATTGCTGCCTCCTGAGTTTAGTTACACTGAGCTAACCAAACCAGGAAGTAACAGGACTTGTTGTCTTACTGATAGCCAGGGGTGTGGGTGTGTAAACAAGCTTAATTTGTAAAAGTGCCAATTTCTATTGAAATCTGTACTTTTTATAAAATGATAAAAAGAGTACACACTCTTCAAACATAAAGCACTTCAGCATATTGCCATATATGCAGCATATTGCCATGGTGACTGATGAAGTTACCAGACTACTCCTCTAGAATGTTACTCCTCCTTCCACAGTATAGAGATACTAATACAATACAGTGAGCGGAGCATATTACAGAGATGTTGGGCACAACATAAAAATATATATTAAATACACAGAACTGAGTACAATACAGAGATAACCATGCCATATCAGAGCTGAGATATAATACACAGAGCTGGGCACAATACAAAAATACCTATCTAAAACAAATAGTTGGGTAGAATATTCAGATACCCACACAACAGGTGCAGCTTGGTAAAATACAGACAACTAACACACAGGGCTGGGCACTACAAGGAGATACTCATAACAATCTCACACTGCCAGGCCCGGACTGGCCATCGGGCAACCCGGGCAAATGCCCGGTGGGCCGCGGTGGCCATGGGCCGAGGCCGGCAGGGGAAGTCCCAGGATCTTCCCTGCCATCTATGCAGGGCCGGCACTATCAGAGCGCCGGCCCTGCGGTATTCCATGGAGGGCCGGTGGGGAGATCAGAGATCTCCCTCACCGGCCCACTTGAATAGATATGCGACCGCCGGCGGGAAGAGTGGGAGGGAGCCAGCCTGCCCGGAGAGAGGACCCGGCGGAGCTCTACCTTGCAGCTCCGCTGGGTTACTCTCGCGAGATCCGGAGCGTTGCCATGGCAACGACCGGATCTCGTGAGAGTGAACTCTAGCCCGCAGGCTAGAGTTCACTCACCACTAGGACCACCAGGGATGGTGTGCGAGCGTCGGTCTCCCCCTCCCACTCACCAGCGTGCAGGTCCCCCCCTCCCAGGCTACAGGTAAGAAGGGAGGGGTGGACATAATGGCTGTTATATTATTTGTTTATTTACCCCCCCTACACACAAAATCCATTTTAACATTTATACAGCACTCTCACACCCATCACACACAGCACTCTCACACACATCATACACAGCTCTCTCACACCCATCACACTCAGCACTATCACACACAGTACTCTCACACACATCATACACAGCACTCTTACACACAGCACTCTCTCACACACAACACTCTCTAACACACAGCACTCTCTAACACACAGCACTCTCACACACAGCACTCTCACACACAGCACTCTCTAACCCATCACACTCACAAACACCGCACCCTCACACACACACCGCACCCTCACACATCGCACCCTCAAACACAGCACCCCTCACACACAGCACCCCTCACACACAGCACCCCTCACACATTACATTCCAGACACACACTAGATCCCTTACCCAACTCTGGATCATCTACACACATACACACACTAGATCCCTATATACACTCTGAATCCGTTATAAACACACACTCACTAGATCTCCTACACATTCTGGGTCCTTCAAACACACACTAGACTCCTATACACACACACACACACTACACTCTTAACATACACACTCTGGATCCCGTATACACACACACACTAGATTCCTTGTAAGCAAACACATACTACACCCCTAAACACACACTTTCTACAAACACTACATCACCCATACACACACTCTATAGCCTGTATGCACACACTTGCTACATCCCCTATACATACATTCTCTACAGCCCCTAGCCACGTATGCATCACATTACACCACAAACACAACACGACTAAAACAAACCTTATTACACAATACCACACCACACGCAATACCACAAGCAGACTCCAAACACATGCACAATACTCCTGGCATTTTTGTCTCCTGGTATCCATTTATAGAGACACCAGAGACAAGTTGCAAGGAAACACAGTGCAAGCATGTTATTACATTTGCTTGCACTGTGCAGAACAAATCGTTTTTTTTTTCTTATGCTAGAGCTCTCCAGCAGAGCTCTGTGCATGATCTGCCCTGGAAGAGCATTGACCCAACATGCTCACTTTGAGAGGGGGCGTGCTTGTCATTGGTGATGACAAAACACACCTCCTCTGCCCCGCCCCCTTCTTAGTGGGCAGCTGTGATAAAAAAAAATGCCTGGGCCGAATTATTCTCCCAGTCCGGCCCTGCCACTGCCATCATCACTATGATGGATTACACAGAACTGCAATGCAGAGATCCCCACATAGTAAATGTCTATGTGAAATGATTTAGCTCCCTGTCCCCCGCCCCTCTCTCTCTCACCCCCCCTCTGTTCCTAGCCCTCTTAGCTCTCACTTACATGATCTCATCTTCAGTAGTGCTCCTGCTATGTTAACTTTAGCTTTTTTATTAAATATCGCTGCTATTATGAAACATGTCAGCTACTCCATTAGCTCTCAGCATAGAGTATGCACATGGATATAGCATCAAGATACTTATTTTATAACTTTTTTGACATGGGTTTCTGGATTTTTTTTTTTTTTTTAAATTGTCTCTTACTGTTAAAATATTCCTACCGTTAAAATTATAGACTGATCATTTCTTTGTCAGTGGGCAAACATTCAAAATCAGCAGGGGATCAAATACTTTTTCCCCCTCACTGTAAGTGTCTGGTGCTGTGGGAAATGTAACCCCACCCCCTGGTGCTGTCAGCCATTGGTGGCCCCTGAAAAGAGAGGCCAATAGCAGGCCTCCACTCATTGGCAATTGGCTCTACTAGAAATAAAACAGCAGAAAGGACACAGTGGCGCTAATCTCAATAAAATCTGGTGCAGCTAAAATACCCAAGTGTAATGTCACCGTTTACACTTCAAAATGTGATATAATTAGGAAACAAGGTGATTGGTGCACACAGAAGATGTGAATTTTACCTTGTACATAGAATATTCTCAGGTAATCACACTACAGGTAGTTTCTAACACCTATATACAGATAAATAAAATACACATAGTGTAAACTGTATAAAAGCAAATAGTGGTATAAAAGAGGATATTTCTTCAAACTCACAATTTTCAGAGCCTTTTCAAAGTTGGCTCTAAACTTATAGCGCTTATCATCTCATCCTTGAGACATTCAGCAATGGTAAAATATATACATCCTCAGGAACTTAGGGCTGGTACACTGCAGTAGAAATCCAAAGTCCAGGGCAGGTATGTATAACAAAGAATTTTTTATTGACAAAATTGTTTAAAATAAAAGTGTGTATATATATACAAATAAAAGTCTGTAATCAGCACAACACTTTCAACCTCTTAATAGGTCTTTCTCAAGTGCATATAATTTCATACTGAGCCTTAGAGTCCTTAAATATAGAGGGAGTGCAGAATTATTAGGCAAATGAGTATTTTGACCACATCATCCTCTTTATGCATGTTGTCTTACTCCAAGCTGTATAGGCTCGAAAGCCTACTACCAATTAAGCATATTAGGTGATGTGCATCTCTGTAATGAGAAGGGGTGTGGTCTAATGACATCAACACCCTATATCAGGTGTGCATAATTATTAGGCAACTTCCTTTCCTTTGGCAAAATGGGTCAAAAGAAGGACTTGACAGGCTCAGAAAAGTCAAAATTGTGAGATATCTTGCAGAGGGATGCGGCACTCTTAAAATTGCAAAGCTTCTGAAGCGTGATCATCGAACAATCAAGCGTTTCATTCAAAATAGTCAACAGGGTCGCAAGAAGCGTGTGGAAAAAACAAGGCGCAAAATAACTGCCCATGAACTGAGAAAAGTCAAGCGTGCAGCTGCCAAGATGCCACTTGCCACCAGTTTGGCCATATTTCAGAGCTGCAACATCACTGGAGTGCCCAAAAGCACAAGGTGTGCAATACTCAGAGACATGGCCAAGGTAAGAAAGGCTGAAAGACGACCACCACTGAACAAGACACACAAGCTAAAACGTCAAGTCTGGGCCAAGAAATATCTCAAGACTGATTTTTCTAAGGTTTTATGGACTGATGAAATGAGTGTGAGTCTTGATGGGCCAGATGGATGGGCCCGTGGCTGGATTGGTAAAGGGCAGAGAGCTCCAGTCCGACTCAGACGCCAGCAAGGTGGAGGTGGAGTACTGGTTTGGGCTGGTATCATCAAAGATGAGCTTGTGGGGCCTTTTCGGGTTGAGGATGGAGTCAAGCTCAACTCCCAGTCCTACTGCCAGTTTCTGGAAGACACCTTCTTCAAGCAGTGGTACAGGAAGAAGTCTCCATCATTCAAGAAAAACATGATTTTCATGCAGGACAATGCTCCATCACACGCGTCCAAGTACTCCACAGCGTGGCTGGCAAGAAAGGGTATAAAAGAAGAAAATCTAATGACATGGCCTCCTTGTTCACCTGATCTGAACCCCATTGAGAACCTGTGGTCCATCATCAAATGTGAGATTTACAAGGAGGGAAAACAGTACACCTCTCTGAACAGTGTCTGGGAGGCTCTGGTTGCTTCTGCACGCAATGTTGATGGTGAACAGATCAAAACACTGACAGAATCCATGGATGGCAGGCTTTTGAGTGTCCTTGCAAAGAAAGGTGGCTATATTGGTCACTGATTTGTTTTTGTTTTGTTTTTGAATGTCAGAAATTTATATTTGTGAATGTTGAGATGTTATATTGGTTTCACTGGTAAAAATAAATAATTGAAATGGGTATATATTTGTTTTTTGTTAAGTTGCCTAATAATTATGCACAGTAATAGTCACCTGCACACACAGATATCCCCCTAAAATAGCTAAAACTAAAAACAAACTAAAAACTACTTCCAAAAATATTCAGCTTTGATATTAATGAGTTTTTTGGGTTCATTGAGAACATGGTTGTTGTTCAATAATAAAATTAATCCTCAAAAATACAACTTGCCTAATAATTCTGCACTCCCTGTACAGACCAATCACATGATGCAATTAATAATAATATAAACCTGTGGAAAAATTCCCACACATATCCAAATATGGTCACAGACAGAAGTGTCACGCCAACCCCAAAATGGCCGCACTTCCGACTATGTACCTATGGCTCCAGCCCTCCCCAATGTGTCCGACATCATAATAAACCATATACTTCTAATTTGCCGGTCCTCCGGTTCTATTGCCGTAACGTCATATCCTGTAGTGACGACATAATATGTTCCGATACGTCACTTCCGGTCACGTGTGCCGCAAAGTTTTCTCCGCTCAATTGCAACTTCCCAATTAGTCTCGGCACATATGCGTCCATCATTCAAAAGGGCAAATAGTTCAAATTGCACAGTAGCAGAAGGGCAAACATAGAGGGAAGGAGAAATGTATAAGATAGAAATCGAGAGTATTACTATCCACCTTTGTGATATATATAGGATGTTAAAATATAACATATATATAATATTTATATCATATGTCAAATCAAATACATTTCAAAAGAAAAACATGCAAATAGGAGGAAAAAAGAAAAAGGGGTGGATTGAGGTCAAAGTGAACTATGATATAGAGTTGTCAAAAAGATTTATCAGAAAGATTTTTAAACCCACTCTTAATATAAACTAAAACCTACATTTAACAAGACATACCTTAAAACCTATTTCTAAAAAGTATAACTTAAAACAAATATTTATAAAAGTCTTCATAAAATGCTATTGATCTCAAAATCTATATTGAGGCCCAATATTTTAACCACTCGCACTTTTTTTAAACAAGTCGATATCAACAGTTACATTGAGGTCAGTAGCTGCCACCATAAACCCTGGTTGTCAAACATCCCCAGGGGACAATTCCTGAGGTTGCGTAGGAACTGCACACATCAACAAGACTTTCTAGATCAGGCAGAACTTTTAAAGAAACAATTTGCACAAAAAGGGTATGACAACAAGATATTAGACACCCAAATCCAGCAAATAGATGTATTAAATAGATCTCCCCTTTTGAAATATAAGAAGAGGATAATAGAGGATAAATATAAGAAGAGGATAAAAGAGGATTAATATGTTAATAGATAACGAAAAAGCCCAGATCCCCTTCATTTTTAATTATTCAAGTAATGTAGGTGCGATCAAAAAGATTATAAATAAAAATTGGGATATTTTAAATCAGGACGAGGAGATGCAAGAATTTTTAGGACCTAAACCCAAATTTATTTTTAGAGGGGCAAGAAATTTTAAACAAATTTTAACCAGAAGCTTTTTAGAAACACCTCAAAATGAAAGTAATTTTTTAACCAATTGGTCGAAAAAGCAACAAGGTTTTTATCACTGTGGGATGTGCAATGCATGTAAAAATACAGATATAAAAGAGAAAAATACTATGGTTTTTAAGTCTTTTAGTACCAAAAAAGAATTTAAAATCAAGTCTATGATTACATGCCACTCGCATAATGTGATCTACCTACTAAATTGCATATGTGGACTTCAATACGTAGGTAAAACATCAAGGCCACTTAAAGTACGAATAGGTGAACATGTGAGGAATATTAAAAAAGGCTTTGCTAACCACAGTGTATCTAAGCACTTTTTGGAGAAACATAACTCAGGCCCTAGACTTTTAAACTTTTTTGCTATAGATAAGATAGAATCTCATTGGAGAGGAGGAGATCTCCCTAAAAAATTGAGTGCCCAAGAAGTAAAATGGATTTTTGAGATGCGCACCTTATCACCCTTGGGCCTATCTTATACATTTCTCCTTCCCTCTATGTTTGCCCTTCCGCTACTGTGCAATATGAACTATTTGCCCTTTTGAATGATGGACGCATATGTGCCGAGACTAATTGGGAAGTTGCAATTGAGCGGAGAAAACTTTGCGGCACACGTGACCGGAAGTGATGTATCGGAACATATTATGTCGTCACTACAGGATATGACGTTACGGCAATAGAACTGGAGGACCGGCACATTAAAATTATATGGTTTATTATGATGTCGGACACATTGGGGAGGGCTGGAGCCATAGGTACATAGTCGGAAGTGCGGCCATTTTGGGGTTGGCGTGACACTTCCGGCTGTGACCATATTTGGATATGGGTGGGAATTTTTCCACAGGTTTATATTATTATTAATTGCATCATGTGATTGGTCTGTATATTTAAGGACTCTAAGGCTCAGTATGAAATTATATGCACTTGAGAAAGACCTATTAAGAGGTTGAAACGTGTTGTGCTGATTACAGACTTTTATTTGTATATATATATACACACTTTTATTTTAAACAATTTTGTCAATAAAAAATTCTTTGTTATACATACCTGCCCTGGACTTTGGATTTCTGCTGCAGTGTACCAACCCTAAGTTCCTGAGGATGTATATATTTTACCATTGCTGAATGTCTCAAGGATGAGATGATAAGCGCTATAAGTTTAGAGCCAACTTTGAAAAGGCTCTGAAAATTGTGAATTGGCTCTACTGCCCGAATGGCAACTCAAAGGAAATGCCTTCTTAAAGGACTCTAGGCATGTGCTAAACCTGCTGAAACAGGGTAGATTTCAAACCAATCCCAATTTATTTGGCATGCCTAGAGGCTCTTAAAGGACCACTATAGGCACCCAGACCACTTCAGCTTAATGAAGTGGTCTGGGTGCCTGGTCCCTCTAGGATTAACCCTTTTTTCTATAAACGTAGCAGTTTCAGAGAAACTGCTATGTTTATATTTGGGTTAATCCAGCCTCTAGTGACTGTCTCATTGACAGCCGCTAGAGGCGCTTGCGTGCTTCTCACTGTGAAAATCACAGTGACAAGACGCCAGCGTCCATAGCAAAGCATTGTAAATGCTTTCCTATGAGACTGGCTGAATGCGCGCGCCTCTTGCCGCGCATGCGCATTCAGCCGCAGAGGCGGAGAGTTTAACCCCTTCCTCTCCATCCAGCCCGGCAGGAGGGGGGCCCTGAGGGTGGGGGCACCCTCAGGGCACTATAGTGCCAGGAAAACAAGTATGTTTTCCTGGCACTATAGTGGTCCTTTAAGTAATATTCTCCAAACAACTACCAATGAGAGGGGGAGGACCCTGCAGAACTAAAACCTAATACAGAATTAAAGAGACACAATTTTTTTCCCTTTTTTGTTTACCACCCTCTCCCCTCCATAAAAATGAATCTTAGTGTTTCACGACTACTGCAGATAATTTTTTCCCCAATTAAAAACTAGTGGTGAGCTGCCCAAAGGCTCCTATGGATGAGCTTCTCCTGCCACCCAATATTTCCAATAGACAAAGGGGGACACTTTAATTTTGGTCTGTGAGTTGGGTTGTGGCCAGGGACAGGGTGTTCTGAGAAATTTTAGATGACTGGCTAATAACAATCAGACACCCATTCACACACTGACAGACAAGCTGAAACACGCATATATACACTGACAGACACACACTCTTAGTGGCCGATACACTCTCCCTAACAGACACACTAACTCGCTCACAATTTTTTTTACTCACTTTTTAAGTTGCTGGAGTGTAAAGAATGGACAATTGATGTATTTGGCTAATACTTTAAAATTGTATTTTCTAACCCTTATGTCAACATGTGACCAACAGTGTGATTGGCTTCATATCTGTGTTTGCTAATCGGCTTATGCCTTGTGTGATATATAAAGTATAGACAGTTTTTATCATTCGTTTGTTTATAAGAATAACTTTTTTTCTTTAAAGATCGAGATCATAGACGTGGAATAGAGACAACGAGCATTCTGGTAAATGAGATGTGTGAATATGAGTGTTTTCTTATATGTGCAAAATAAATCTAAAATCTATTTGAATCTGCTGAAGCACAGAAATGATACCAGCATATAAACATAGTTTCTTTCTGCACAGTTTATTTTTTTATTTTAGGTCCATTTAAGAATAATAGAATTGGAAAGTGTGTGTGAGACTTTGCAAAGTATTACTTTGGCAGAACACTAACAACGTTTGCCTACACCTGGCATATCAGTATGATCAGAACCCTAATGCAGACACAGCCTGCATGTATCTCTCTTTCTTTCAGTATAACGCTTGGTTACATTGAGTACAATTTCTGAAATAAGGAACTGTTGGTTTTTTAATGTGATCGTATTCTTCAAGACGTTTTTGTTCAAACTGGGATCTCTGTAAAATAAACTTGGTAATCTTATGCATTATTCATTGTTTCGTTTACAGCCTTTTCTTTTTGTTGTTAAGAGTTAGGTTTATGCTTGGTTCTGCTTTATAAAGTATTTAAACGAAGTTGCTTGAAAATAGGAGCTACTTGGAATGAGGTATCACATTTTGAGAGATCTAGAAAATCTCACTGTTATACGGAACAAACACTAGGTGGCAGTGTGATGCTGCATTTCATAAATAGTTCAACTAAACATATAATACAGTGTATATATTTTACACCACATGAAAATATAACTGGGAATACAGCAGCCGCAGAGCACAATCACCATATTGAAAATAGTCTAATTTCATGAGAAACGGCTAAGTACACCTTCAGTCTATGACTGCAATCCATTTATTGTGGTACGCAGGTGAAGAAAGACAATACTTTTGGTCTTCACTGTGATCTTTATTAAGTCATGCATATACACACACAGGGCTGATCCTGGGCGGATGTGCAGGTTGCGCTGCACCTAGGTGCCAGGGATCAGAGTCAGAGAATGGGTGCTGAAAGGAGCATTGTATTGTCCATGTTGTTATATGGCAGCTGCCTGGATAACCCAGTGATGAGCTCTCTGTAGGTAGCTGCTGCTCTATGATAGCTGGAGAGAACTGTCTGATGGGCATTCCGCCATTTCTGATTGGACAGTTCGAAGAAGGACGCCAGGTGGTGGCCAATCAGAGTAGCAGATGGAGCTAGAACTGGGCAGGGGGTTTGTCTGGATGAGTGAGGCAGTGGATGCAGGACATGCATGGGGCTGACAGACCAAGCAATCCATAGCTCTCCTGCCATAGATACAGACACAGGAAGCTCCCTGTCGAGTGAGGCCCCCCAAATAGTTCTGGTGGTTTTCACTGTGTGTAAGGACTGTGCTTACTGTAGGATTAAGGTATATAATAACCTTATTACATGCAGTAACTCCCTACACTTATCTACCCAGTGCTGTGTCACTATTTACAAGGTCTCCTGGCTGGCCGCTGGCAGGGTCACTGATATTGAGTGCTGGACTAAATGCAAGCCTGTGACTGGACATTTGCCATTCTTCCTCTGTAATGTTTGATTGATGGAGCTGTCCGTTATATGCGAAAGGAGAGAGAAGAGGCTGTCTCTAAATCGTGTATAGGAAATCGTTAAAAAATCATTAGAAAAAATATATATATATGGTTTAATAAAATATTCAAGACACACACAATGACTGACGAAGTTGCTAGTCACTCCTGTCTCAGTAATGGATACCTGAGGCAGACATGGTGGCTGCAGCTAGACAAACTACATGAAAATGGGTACAGACGGGAAGACAATAAACAAAACATAAATGGACAAAGGACAGGGCAAGAACCACGCTACACTAGTAAGTTAGTCCCCACAGCAGAAGTAGTACAATGCATACGATATGATTGCCCTGTTACGATTGACTGGCAAGATCGTAACGTGTGGATGCAGAGTAACTGGAGTATCAGACGGAAATGACAGTGTGGCTACAATGTGCCAGAAATACCCCTAACTCTAAGAGAATAGGGGAAAACTGTAGTCAATTCCGGGTATAAGGTGGGAACTTAGTAGTGGGTGGGTGCGCTGTGCAACATATAAAGGTTTAAAACTTATAACCTCTTAGGGAAAGTTAACGCTTGTAGTTAACTCTGGCGTCCCTATATTAGTAGAGGGTATAGTAGTGGGTCAGCATCCCAGTATGCAACTGGTAAACTGTATATAACAGTGTCTGTATAGAGATATATCCTAGTATACAGCTAGTAAAGTACATGTGGCAGTGTCTGTATATAAGTGTACAATTACGGTGCTTGTGGTTACAGTATCGTCTTATACCCGTATCCTAAGCTTTGCCTCAAAAGGCACAAGGCTTCTCGTAAGGTTATGGTAGTACTCGATGTACTGGGCACACATAAGCACCTAATGGACTATGCCAATGAAAAGTATTCGAGTGGTTAGTGAATGATATCCTGTGCCTATGTGGGCACCTAAATGGTTGGCGGGATAATGTTTGCTGTAATAGGCTGTTGTCGACTATGCCTTGGTGGGCGCTTAGCTATAGCCGTGCTGATAAACAAACCATATAGTTAGCGAAAGGTATAGCCTGAGTCTTAGTGGGCACCTAAATGGTTAACAATGTTCTGCTACCAATATTGCCAGACACATCGGTTGACGGAGGGTATCACCTGTGCCTTCGTGGGCACCTAAATGGTTAACAATGTACTGCTACCAATATTGCCAAACACATTAGTTAACGAAAGGTATCGCCTGTGCCTACAGGGGCACACCAAACCATATGGTGGACAGAAAATATCACCTGTGCCTTCGTGGGCACCTAAATGGTTAACAAAATACTGCCACCTATATTGATAGACAGATCAGTTCGCGGAATGTTTCACCTGTGCCTCCGTGGGCACCGAACTGGTTAACAGAAAAACTGTATATTAACAGGCCGTCCGGTTAGCAAGAGAACTCCTGTGTCTGAGTCTGCACCTAAACGGTTAACAAAATTGTTGCTGCCTATTGACGGCTATACTCAGCTGTGCCTTCGTGGGCACCTAGCTCTGGCCGTTCAATTTAACAGACCATCTAGTGAGCAAGGAATATCCTGTGCCTTCGTGGGCACCTAAATGTATAATAAGATGCTACTTGCTATTGGCGGCTATTCTAAGCTGTGCCTTCGTGGGCACCTAGCTCTAGCTGTACAAATAGACAAACTGGGATGCTGACTGGAACCTAAGATCAGAGTCCAGTGATCCTCGGTGTAACTGAGCATAAATGGCTCAAATTGCTCAGATATTATAAGATTAGATTAAGCGTGTAAGGTCACACGAGCAGTAAATCAAATAAAATAAAAGTTGATAACACCGGATCAAATATCGAGCCCCGACGCGCGTTTCACCAAACACAGGCTCTTCAGGGGGAACCGGCTTCCCGATTGAGGCGAGTTTAAATAGGCCGCCTCTTTTCCTCATTGGACCAAAAGGTGTGACGTCATTGTCAGGAGGTACGGTGGCTGGACGTAGTCAAATTAAGTCAGACTGCGCTGACTGAATGATGCCCCGTAGTGATCGGTTGGTATTTTCAAAAGGTGATAACCGGAAAGATGCTGATTTGAAAGGGGGGGAACTCATAAAGATGGGAATAGTGCATCCTGCATGATAACATGATGGTGTATAATATATAAAAATTAATAAATGATAAATTGGTTCCCCTTGATGGGGGACACAGGTCTTGAAAGAGAGAGGTCCCTTTGCCCATTTGGTTAGGTTATATGGCATGATAAATCAGCAGTCCGGGTGAGGAGTATAGTAACGATTGAAAATACATGGTGTATAGGTCACAAAGTGTTTTGTGGTTGGTCATAAAGGAAGAATATATCATTAGATGTATGTCTTAGAGAGTACTTTAACTAAGAGGAATCTCAATAGTGTGAATGCAGTATAAGTGTTAATGCATGATAGAGGAGGTCTAGAGTGCTCTTCATCGGTGAATGAATGCGGTGTAATTAAATTCTTCATTCAATCCCGATGGGGCCAACGTTTTAAAGAGATAGATCCACTTGGATTCTTTTTGTAATAGTGTTTTATTAAAATTGCCTTTTCTTGGATTTGGCAATAGTTTTTCTATTGCCTGGAACTTGAGATTTTCAGGTTTGCCGTCATGGAAATTCCTGATATGTCTGGCCACCGGTGTAGGATTAATGGTATTATCGACAGAATTGATGTGTTGCAAGATCCTTCTACGAAATTGTTGGAAGGTCTTGCCGATATATTGTGTTCCACAGTTGCAAGTAATCAAATATACCACCCGGGTGGTGCTGCAATTAACCAAAGCGTTCGTGGTTATGGTCATATTAGATTGTGTTGAATGGACAGTCTTGGAGGGTGTAATGTATTGGCAAGCCTTGCAGTGGCCGCATCTATACGTCCCTTTGGTGCTAGATAACCAGTTACCGGGTGAGGGTGATGGTGGCAGGTGGCTATGGACCAGACGATCTTGTAAGTTGGTGGGTCTCCGTGCTGTAAGAGGAGGGTAGTTTGGCAGAATGTTTTTAAGGAGTGGGTTATGAAGCAGAATAGGCCAATTGGTGTGAAGTATATTTGACATTGTCTCCCAGCCTTGGTCAAAGGTCGCGACACATCTGGGGATTTTGGAATCCACTTTTGGTTTGGTCGTGGTGAGGCTCTGATGTCTATTGATTCCGCTTGCTCTTTGGAATGCCTGTTTAAGGATACGGTTCGGATATCCTAGCTCTTTGAATCTGGATCTTAACAGTTTGCATTCTCTGTCATATGCCAAATCTTCAGAGCAATTCCTTCTTGCCCGTAGATATTGGCCGAAAGGAATGGATGCTTTTAATTTGAAGGGGTGGTGGCTTTTCCAGTGGAGAAGACTGTTAGTCGAGGTGGATTTGCGAAATAGTTCGGTTTGGATGGTACCTGCTTCTGTAAGTATAATTTTTAGGTCTAGAAATACCAGTTCATGATCGTCGATCACGTGAGTGAGTTTTAAATTGATCTCATTGTCATTCAGGGTCTGTACGAACTCCTCAAAAGTGTGGATGGGACCTGTCCAGAGGAGCAACAGATCGTCAATGTATCTGTGCCAGCTCAAGATATAGTCGTGATACTGGACAAATTTGTCTGACATGACGATCTGTTGCTGTCCGTTATATCCTGCAGTTTCCCTAGAACATTGGGATCAGAACCAAGGATGTAGAATTAATTTGTTGTCAATGGATTTGATACAATGTAACACGACTCACACGGCAACCTCTCCCTATACACAACATATACACATCCCCCAGCAAACTACCTCCTCAAACACTGATTGCAAAGAGAGGTGGGGCTTATAGAAGGAGAGGTGGAACTGTCGCCACAGAAACATGCCTATTTGGACTGGACTTTTTGTAAAGGGGAGAAGTTAGATGACGAAACCCACCTGGGGCACCAAAAAACTATTTCTGCACCCAGGCGTCTGTGACCCTAGGATCGACCCTGCATACACAGTGTGTATATATATATATATATATATATATATATATATATATATATATATATATATATATACATATATATATATACATATATATATTTGCAAGAAAAAGTATGTGAGCCCTTTGGAATGATAAGGATTTCTGCACAAATTGGTCATAAAATGTGATCTGATCATCATCATCATCACAAATCCCCATATTTATACTCAGTTAGGCATTTTAGTAGCCTTCTTTGTTTTTTGTATTTTTTTGTAGTCTGAGTGCGCCGCAACTATTTATTTTCTCATTCATGAAATTTTGGTCACAGCAGCAGCACCTTTCATGCAAAATTCAGGTCTCGGGAGTGCCCCCTATCCTTTCTCTGATCATCATCTAAGTCACAACAATAGACAATCACAGTCTGCTTAAACTAATAACACACAAAGAATGAAATGTTGCCATGTTTTTATTGAACACACCATGTAAACATTCACAGTGCAGGTGGAAAAAGTATGTGAACGCTTGGATTTAATAACTGGTTGAACCTCCTTTGGCAGCAATAACTTCAACCAAATGTTTCCTGTAGTTGCAGATTAGCCGTGCACAACGCTCAGGATTAATTCTTGACCATTCCTCTTTACAGAACTGTTTCAGTTCAACAATATTCTTGGGATGTCTGGTGTGAATCGCTTTCTTGAGGTCATGCCACAGCATCTCAATCGGGTTGAGGTCAGGACTTTGACTGGGCCACTTCAGAAGGCGTATTTTCTTCTGTTTAAGCCATTCTGTTGGTGATTTACTTCTATGCTTTGGGTCATTGTCCTGTTGCAACACCCATCTTCTGTTGAGCTTCAGCTGGTAGACAGATGGCCTTAAGTTCTTGATAAACTTGGGAATTCATTTTTCCTTCGATGATAGCAATCCGTCCAGGCCCTGACGCAGCAAAGCAATCCGTCCAGGCCCTGACGCAGCCCCAAACCATGATGCCCCCACCACCATACTTCACAGTTGGGATTAGGTTTTGATGTTGGTGTGCTGTGCCTCTTTTTCGCCACACATAGTGTTGTGTGTTTCTTCCAAACAACTCAACTTTGGTTTCATCTGTCCACAGAATATTTTGCCAGTACTGCTGTGGAACATCCAGGTGCTCTTGTGCAAACTGTAAACGTGCAGCAATGTTTTGTTTGGACAGCAGTGGCTTCCTCTGTGGTATCCTCCCATGAAATCCATTCTTGTTTAGTGTTTTACTTATTGTAGATTCGCTAACAGGGATGTTAGCATTCGCCAGTGACTTTTGTAAGTCTTTAGCTGACACTCTAGGATTCTTCTTCACCTCATTGAGCAGTCTGCGCTGTGCTCTTGCAGTCATCTTTACAGGATGGCCACTCCTACGGAGAGTAGCAGTAGTGCTGAACTTTCTCCATTTATAGACAACTTGTCTTACCGTGGACTGATGAACAGCAAGGCTTTTGGAGATACTTTTATAACCCTTTCCAGCTTTATGCAAGTCAACAATTCTTAATCGTAGGTCTTCTGAGAGCTCTTTTGTGCGAGGCATCATTCACATCAGGCAACGCTTCTTGTAAAACACAAACCCAGAACTGGTGTGGTTTTTATAGGGCAGGGCAGCTGTAACCAACACCTCCAATCTCATCTCATTGATTGGACTCCAATTGGCTGACATCTCACTCCAATTAGCTCTTGGAGATGTCATTAGTCTAGGGGTTCACATACTTTTTCCACCTGCACTGTGAATGTTTACATGGTGTGTTCAATAAAAACATGGCAACATTTCATTTTTTGTGTGTTATTAGTTTAAGCAGACTGTGATTGTCTATTGTTGTGACTTAGATGATGATCAGATCACATTTTATGACCAATTTGTGCAGAAATCCATATCATTCCAAAGGGTTCACATACTTTTTCTTGCATATATATATATATATATATATATATATATATATATATATAAATAATACGTATATATATATAGTGAACAGGATAAATAGGAGTGCAGGATGTGGTTGGGCTGATTGAATAATTACAATACTAAACATAATCATCAAAACACATTCATAGTATAGAATCTGTATAGATTTTTTTTTATTTTAAGTCTCAAATTGGGTTACTGACAACAGATATCTGTAGAGCTTAAAGGAAAAACACACTTAAATGTACAATCTTGCTTGATTTTCCATCCAAATTATGAAGGTTTTCATCTATAAATCCCCACATACAATTTAGGAGAAAAAAAAAATAAGTACAATCATTACAAATATACAATATTTATAAAAAGACAGATAAATCATATTCTCTGTTAACGTTTATTTTTTTTTTTATTTTTTTTTTTACACTTTGCATCTATCCCTTCTTTGTCTCAAGTGGATACTGGGAGCCTCTGAAACCAACTAACGGAATTGAACTATATATATATATTCAAATAAATCAGCAGAAAGATAAAAGCATATAATCTGCTGTCACTAACTGACCCATAGAGTGTCTTTTGTTTTCATAAATTAATTTCTATTTAAACGGTCACTGTAGTGGTCATGGTGCTAGGATTTTCATGGCTCAGTTCCCTGGTAAATAGAACAAACAATTTTGCAACAGTTTGCCATCTTACCTGGGTCCCACTAGGTTCCACTGGTGACGTGTGTCCAACTACTGCAGTACTACTAAAGCTGGATGCCAATCCCAATGGCCATTCATTTGCACAGAGCATGATTTCAACTCAGTAACACAAACACAGGTTGCACCAAGTGGAAAAAATAAATATTAAGAGTAAAAAATAAAAATAAAAGTATATTCCAAATTTTCTTTTTATGACCTTGATTCCTATGTGGTTTGGTTCTTCATCATTGGATACATGTAAGAAACAAAAGAAAGAAAAATAGAACTTATAGTGTAGTATTGTGAGTAACCGCAACAAAGTGCATAAGTGCCCACTCACTTGTAATAAAGCTTTCATACTATTTCTAGTAATTACAGCATATAGTGGTATAATCCCCAGCTGGTGAATACAAACGTAGATTTGGTAATTCCGGTGATTCACAGTGAAGAAGATGCAACGACAAGATAAAATCTAATAGTGTAATATTGCAAATATAAATTGAGTAACATACCAAAAATTAGGAATTGCACTCACAAGCGAAGAGCTTTCTATTAAAGCTTAGACTTTCAGGCATAAGGTGGTACCATCCTCACCTAAATATGTATCCAGTCACAATTTCTTCTGCAGCATACATGTACATGGAAGAGAATAACAATATTTAGTGCTCTCTGTCATGTAATATATTGGGAAAGAGATTTCCTAGAGCAGTAGAATTGCTCGGTTTTGTCAACGTATGTGGTGCAATCCCCACCGAGGTTCAGATGTCAGTATTTCAGAGGAGTATGCTACTGTTGATGCCAGTACAGGATTTCCCCAAAAGACTTTAGACCTTTATAATGTCAAATAATGTGAATCAACATTCACACAAACACTCTGGAGGTCCTCCTGGCCAGTACTCACCCCTCTCTCCTGCAGATCGCTGTGTTTTAGACACATTAGTCACTTTATATTTACAATATTACACCTTTGGAGTTTATCTTTCCATATTCTTCACTGTAAATTACCAGAGTTACCAAATCTACGTTTATATCCACCAGTAGTGATTATACCACTATAAGCCATAGGCGTGCGCACGGGGTGTGCCGGGTGTGCCTGGGCACACCCTAATCCCGCGGCACGCCTATGTATATTGAGACCGGCAGGGGAGATCTCAGGATCCCCCCTGTCGGCTCATGCACAGCCGGCGCTATCCGAGCGCCGGCTCTGCTCTCAGCCTTCCTCCCCACTGACCCACATGCAGGGAGGGAGGCAGGAGAGGACCCGGCGGAGCTATTGCCGGCAGCTCCGCCGGGTTCCTCTCGCGAGATATGAGCGTTGCCGCGGCAATGCTCAAATCTCGCGAGAGTGACCTCTAGCCCCAGAGGGGCTAGAGTTCACTCTCCACTGGACCACCAGGGAAGGAATCAGCAGCAACAGGATCCCCCCTCCCTACAAAAGGTAAGAAGGGAGGGGGGATAGCAAGTAATGTACCCCCACCTCCACCCCCACAATCGCCCACACACATACAGCACACACACACATACAAGACCCACAGACCTACACAGCACCCACACACATACAGCACCCACACACATACAGCACCCACACACATACAGCACCCACACACATACACAGAACCAACACACATACAGCACCCACAGACATACACAGCTGCAACACACATACAGCACCCACACACAGCACCCTCACACACACCACACTAACAGCACCCTCACACACACACAGCACACTAACAGTACCCTCAAACACAGTACATTAACAGCACCCTCACAAGCGCACACACACAAACAGCAGCCTCACACACAGTACATTAACAGCACCCTCACAAGCGCGCACACACAAACACCCTCACCCACATAGCACACTACCAGCACGTCACACACACATCACACTAACAGCACCCTCACACCGCACACACACACAGCACAGTGTGTGTGTGTGTGTATATATATATATGTGTATATATATATATATATATACACATACATACATATATATATGCGGCGTGTGCTTGTGCTTTAGGGTGCACACCCTAATGCAATAGGCTGCGCACGCCTATGCTATAAGCTGTCATTACATGACATAGAGCTTGTATAAAAGCTCTATATTATGTGAGTCGGCACTTACACACTTTGCTCTCTATTATCGATTAACTGTGACAAATACTACATTATCAGTCACCTTTTTCTCTTTTTTTTTTGCTTTTTACAGGTATCCAATGATGAAGAAGCTAACCACATAAGAATCAAGGTCATTAGAAGATAATTATGATTATACTTTAATTTAATTTTCCTCTTAATATTTTTTTTTTTTTTTTTTACTTTGCGCAAACTGTCTCTGTGTTACTTGTTTATTTTTTGTGGGGCATAGAGGGGTTCCAGTACCCAGTGTTTTCTGCCTAAAGTGACCTACCTCTGAACTCCTAGCACGTATCCACCCTGTGTTATATTCCTGATTTGTAATTAAACTCTGTGCATAGAAATTTGCACAGAATTGACATTAGCCAGCTTTGAACAAGAGTTGAGTCAACTAGTGATGCCCCACTGACATTACTGGACATGGAGTTATACCTCCAACTGTATGTTCAGCATTTCATAGCATCGCAATTCCACGACTCAAGGCTCCAAGACTATATGTGCAGACTATAAGCACCATGAGCACTTAAAATCACTGAAGTAGTCATGGTGCTTGAAGAAACCCTTTAAGGCTGCTCTGTGTTAGAAATCGTCTAGAGTTCACATTCTTAGTAAGCCTCTACTGTATTTCCTGTAAGATTACTCTACACGTCTAGCACACTTTGCGTTAATTAGTTCCTTTTACCCTGTATTTCATGCAATGTAGGTTATTGAGCGTATCCACTATTCTAATTTTAGGTTGCAGTTGTAGACCAGATGTTTGGATCTCAATTGAGTGTCCTTTAGTCCACTGTAGTTACAAATCTCTGCCAGCATAGATCATTAGTGCTCAGATAGACATTCTACAGCGCAAACTATACTATATTGGCCAGGGAGATGGAACTGGAGGCTCTGAGGCTGTTATTTCTCTGTATTTTTATATGCTTAATATATTTTCGCTAAACGTCTTACTATTTTTCAGAGAATGAGAGCAGCTACATTTCTTAAATGGTAACACCCACATCTAGTAAAAAAAAGAAAGAAAGATTTTCATTTGTTCAATTTATTGGAAATTGAGTGACACATTTCTTCTGTGAAGCCCTTGACTGCAAATCACTCACAGTGTGAGACCATCATTGCCACCTACAGAGAACCTAACACTTTGGAGATTATTTTTCTATAGATTTATTCTTTATTGTTGTACATTATTTCCTGGTATTTGTGTGGATTTTTTTTTGTTCTTTTGTGATTAAATGTTATTCTGACGGCTGGTTTTGTCACAAAATGGTGAGATCATCAGAAATAGTCTGTGTACTTTTGTATAGCATTTTAACAATAGCTTTTGTTGACCACTTTATGAACTTTCACTTTCTTTATAAATCGCAAATAAAAGAATCAAAAGGAACTTAGAGCACAGAGTAGAATCACCAGATCACCTTTATCCTGCATGGTGAAAATTCGGAACTTCTCTGCAAATCGCAGAATCTGATTGGGTGCTTATTTTGAAGATGTAATAATTGTGATGCTATTTAAATATGGCCATCTCCACATTGAAAAACTGACAGTTCTTCAAGCTGTAATACCAGCTTAAAGTCCTTTAGCATTGCTGCACGGCATTAAAAATCTATTTACAGAGTTGTTTTCAACTGATTTACAGAAATAAAAAATTGGCAGGTGACAGCGTCACTTTAAATATGAATGTATCAAAAGGGTTAAATGCTCAACAATCCTGTCTTTCTTATAAACCCTCCTAATATCAACGATTTAGTGATAACAATTGTTTTTATCGGAATTCTGCTAGATCTTTCAGTGTGGCCCGTGATGATTTTAATGTGATATTATAATATGGTAACACAGACAATAATGGTTGTTCCCATAAATTCTGGGTAATTGTTAAGCAACATAAATGACTTTTTCTTCCTAGCTTAAATGAGTGTAATTTTTCATGTTAAAACAAACAACAAAAAAACAGGTGACAGGTAATTTTTAATCTGTTGGCTCAGTCTTTTTTTCTTTATAATATAAGAACTGTATCATCATTCTACATAGTGCTTTGATTTATCATTCTTCACTTGAATCCCTGCATAATTGTGGATAAGTTTAATGTAATCATATTGCACCATTATTGTCCAAAACTCCAGGCCTGTAATTACAGATTATATTGGGCTTACTATAAAACTAAATAAACCTCATACTAATCTTTCAAGAAAATGTATGGAGTCAGAGTCCCTGGAAAGTGCCAAGCACAGAAGGAATGTTTATCACCGACGCAGCGTTAAAACTATCTTGGTTTTATCTTTACAATCTGCTGAATTATGCTAGCCTCACTTATTTTAGCTGTATTAGTGTCATGGGACACCAGCAGTTGGTTGCTCTCATAATTACAGATTTAATATGCTAAAGAATCATTTAGAATCTGTTTCTGATATTTTCTGTAGAGCATGACTGACAAAGCAGCCTGTTTGCCAAAGTAATAAAAAATAATATGTGTCCTTGAGAAAATCATCGAAATAAAATTGAACTTAATGTTACACAATTACCTATAATAATATTTGTTTATGTTTCCTGAAAATTATGGCTTTTTAAAGGTATTTCGTTGAGAAAAAAAAAAAATACTGCTATGTGAGATCGACTTATAAGGCTTCCAAACTATATTCAAGTTGTATATTAATGAACGAACTTGACATATTTAAGGGGAACCTTTCCTGATAAAACTAAGTTTAGATTTTTTTAAAAGTGATTAAAATTCCATCTGTACATTGTGCTAGCAGTTTTTCTGGCAAATGTATTGTTTGAGAAAAACCTTTTTAAAAATAGGGCTTTCCTCCACCTGACTCTCAATTCCTTAGCAAACAGTCAATACTGAGGAATTGAGAGCCAGGAAAAGCAGAAAAGACTTTCCACTGGAGGTCCCGCTGCTCTCCACCCATAGCAACCACAGCACATGTTACTATGGTAACTCCCTAGTCGGTGCTGATAGCATTGGCTAGGGAGTATAGGAACAGAATAACATGACTTCACTCCATTCAGATGCAGGCATGTTGGCAAAGAATCCAACGTGTTGGTGTCATGGAGAAGGTTTCCCTTATTAAGGAAGGGCAAACCAACGAAGACTGTGGGATCGGAGGTGGGTGTTACAGAAGTGTATCACCAACCTCTTTAATGAGATGATGGCTGGTGAGCAGAGGGCCAGAAAAGGCATGAGTTTCCTGTTAACCCATTAATGATAGGAGCCATACACTGTATGTTGCTGTCACTAATGCTGATGTACAGGGTAGAACGTCCATTTAAACCTCTATCCATCCCCAAAGCTCAAGTTTAATCAATTGTTATATCACACTCCTAGTTGATGCTTTGGGCCTCATTGGACATGAAGGAGATATTTATTAACGTGTACTGTTCTAACAAGTGGACTAAAGTACTAAAAGTGGGGTAATCACAATTATTGTACACAATTATTGTTGTATATTATTTCCTGGTATTTGTGTGGATTTTTTTGTTCTTTTGTGATTAAATGTTATTCTGAGGGCTGCTTATATGATCAAACGCGCGCATTCCACTGGTGAATCCTTCCCCTTTCACATTTTTTGCACACTTTTTAGAACAGAACAACTTAACTTAACTTTGATAATGTCTCCCAAACTGTTAGGTGTGCACCCTCTGATCATTCCCCCTCAGCTGCCATTTTCTTTCATATTATACACAAACTTTATTTTCATGATTTTTGAGGCCTGATGTGATTGCGTCAGCACTTGCAAATGAACACAGTCTTCCTGTTACTGCAAACTTTGTGCCTAGACTTCCCAACAGCCAGTCTGCTGAACTTAAACCCTGGATCCATCTCTATTATCCGTTAATAGATGGCTGTGTGGTTTGTGTGTAATGGTTCCTTATTTAGGACACAATTGTTGTACTCATTTGTATTATTATTTACAAAAAACACTTATAATAAATTGTTTGTCTTGTTTACCTATTGTACAGTGCTGCAGAATATTTTGCCACTATATAAATAATTGTAATTGTAATTCCCCTTGGCTGCCCTCTATACACCCTGTTCACTCCCAGTTCACTCACTCTCCATTACCATAGCTAATCCTTTCCACTTACAGCCTCAAAGTATATGAGAACAATATAAATGTGGGATGTAAAAAAAAATGCAGCTGTAGTATTTGAGGTGGGGAGGGGCACCTGGTAGACCACTACTTACAATGGATAGAGCCCTATGCTACTCTTGGCACCATGACCACTACAGAGAGCTGTAGAGGTTATGGTGTTCGGAGTGTTCCGTTAATTAAGAGGCAATGCCATTAGAAAAATATGTAATTCATTTAGACTGTATTTTTTCATTATCTTTAAAAAAAACCATATACTGTGCTAATTTATGGCATTAGGCATTAAGTAATCTAATTCCTTATAAAATGTTTTATTGTTTTCTCTTCATTTTAATCAGACTGGTTCAGTGTAATGTTTGTATCTCTCGTCTGTTCTCTGCTAAACCCATTATAGTGTAATTGGGTCTGAACCGATGATATGTTAGAAACAAGCAATTGAAAGTCAGTCTTTTTTTTTTTTTTTTAAATTCATTAACCACAGCGGTGTTTATACGCTATTTGAGCCAGCTGGTAGTAGCTTAAATTGAGAAACACAATGTTTTCTAAAAGTACAACCACATTTTCAAAGCTGGAAACCTGTGAGTATAGAAAGACTACAGAGCTCCATAAAGAGCATCTACAATTTGTATATATTACTGGCTGAATATTGCCAGATGACCTCTGCTTTAGTCTTGCACAAAATAACACCTTCAGAAATATAAAAATACATCAACCTTCTGCTGTACTTATATTTTAGAAAAAAGAAGAGTAAATCTTACCAACAGAAATATCAACCTACTGTTGCTAAAGATTAGAACCATTTTTTCCCATTATGCTGTTTTGTAGAGGGAGTGTAACTCACAGAAATCCGGGGGAGACTGGATACGTATGGACATGTTGGTACCTCGAAATGCTTGATGCCAGTCAAACAGTAAATACAGGGTATCATGGGGAGGTATTGATGTGGTATCAGTGAAATCACTTGCAAATATATTAAAGAGGACTTGTCACTTTTAATATTATTTGGATAAAAAAAAATATAAATGTGTCTATATGTAGGAGAAAAAAAGGTCTAGAGGAGAGGAGAAATTACAGGTTATACTCGAAAAATTTGAATATCGTGCAAAAGTTCATTTATTTCAGTAATGCAACGTAAAAGGGAAAACTAATATATGAGATAGACGCATTACATGCAAAGCAAGATAGTTCAAGCTGTGATTTGTCATAAGTGCGATGATTATGGTTTACAGCTCATGAAAACCCCAAATCCGCAATCTCAGTAAATTAGAATATTACATGCAATCAATAAAACAAGGAGTGTACATAGAACAATATCGGATCTCTGAAAAGTATAAGCATGCATATGGACCCAGTACTTGGTTTGTGCCCCTTTTGCAGCAATTACTGCCTCAATGCGCTGTGGCATGGAAGCGATCAGCCTGTGGCACTGCTGAGGTGTTATGGAAGACCAGGATGCTTCCATAGCGGCCTTCAGCTCTTCTGCATTGTTCGGACTCATGTCTCTGATCTTTCTCTTGGCAATGCCCCATAGATTCTCTATGGGGTTCAGGTCAGGCGAGTTTGTTGGCCAATCAGTGACAAAAAGAGAAGGAGAAGAGCTGTCCCTAAAGATAATATAAAGAAAGATAATTGCTATAAAAATCTCGAAATACTTTATTAAACCAAAAAAACTCACATACACGAAATAAGACAAACCCGAACTTTAGCTACCAGACTCAAAAAATACGAGTCAATAATGGTAGTCTACATAAGGAACATAGATAACAGGAAAAGGAAGGAGAGATGACACATAAAAAAATCATTAGAACAAACTAACTGAGCTGGTTTAAGGATTTGTATATCAATAACTGATAATACATGGATAACTAGTCCACTGGAAAATATCTTAACCATGTGGAAAGCTAGTATCATAAATAATACAATCAGCCAGAACTCAGTGTGAAATAGTCGTATATATACGAAAGGATAAATTGACAAAAGGTATCGAAAAAGCCCTATGCGACAGTAACTATTTGGGCAACAGTAAATGGCAGTGCAACAATGTATCCGACATGTATCTGATACCTACTGTTGTCGAACTAACATGTGTCCAATGCTCCTATCAATTCAGTGTCCACAAATGTGCCAAAAGTACATGGGACAAAAGTAGCGATATAGTAAACAGAAATACTCAACAAGTGGCAAGTTGATGAAGGGCAAATTAGTTACTGAAGCGCAATATAGGCAAAAAAAAAACACAGACTAATTACCAGCAAGCCCAATATGTCTAACTAATGCTAATATCCGCATAAAAGATTAGAGACAGGGGCTGACTAGGCTGCCTGAAAATATTAAGCTGCCTAATGGTAGTGAGATTCGTCGTGCTGACAGATATCAAATTCTAAAAATCCAAACTCCCTGCTTATACATACTGATAGTGGGGACTGAGATAACACATAGTCGGTGAACCCAATTGTATGTAATAAAAAGCCGTAAGGCTATAGAAAGCAGAAGGGAAACGATAAAGTAATAAGAATAGTGCCTTTGTGGGCACCTTGTATAGTAAAGTAATATAGATAAAGGTTAGAGGCTAATGTCTGTATATGGATCGAAACAATTTGAACTGTCAGAGTACTGCTGATTTGAGTTAGTCGTGAAGAAAGGGGGACCCTGGTCGGTATTGAATTATCCTGTTTCAGTAAGGACGGCGGTTAACCGTCAAGATTATAAGTATCCCAGACGGCTGTATGATATAGCTGACGGTGAATAAATTCACCGAGGGGAAAAAGCACCAAGGAAACAGGAATAGTAGTGAATGTCGGGTAAGTGTCAATCCCGAATATCGAGTATCAATCCCGAGTATCAATCCCGATGCGCGTTTTGCCTTGGTTAAAGGCTCATCAGGGGGAGATTTTTGGCCAATCAAGCACAGTAATCCCGCGGTCATTGAACCAGGCTTTGGTGCTTTTGGTAGTGTGTGCAGGTGCCATGTCCTGCTGGAAAATGACGTCAGCATCCCCATAAAGCTTGTCTGCGGAAGGAAGCATGAAGTGCTCCAAAATCTCCTGGAAGACGGCTGCGTTGACCCTGGACTTAATGAAGCACAGTGGACCAACACCAGCAGATGACACAGACTGTGGAAACTTCACACTGGACTTCAAGCATCTTGCAGTGTGTGTTTCTCCAATCTTCCTCCAGACTCTGGGTCCTTGATTTCCAAATGAGATGCAAAAGTTGCTCTCATCAGAAAAGAGGACTGAGCAACAGACCAGGTCTGTTTTTCTTTAGCCCAGGTAAGATGCTTCTGACGTTGTTTGTTGTTCAGGAGCGGCTTGACAAGAGGAATACGACATTTAAAGCCCATGTCCAGGATCAGTCTGTGTGTGGTGGCTCTTGACGCACGGACCCCAGCCTCAGTCCACTCCTTGTGAAAGTCCCCAACACTTTTGAATGGCCTTTTCCTGACAATCCTCTCCAGGCTGCGGTCATCCCTGCTGCTTGTGCACCATTTTTTTCCACACTTGTCCCTTCCTCATAACTTTCTATTAATGTGCTGTGATACAGCACTTTGGGAACATCCAACTTCCTTCGCAATTACCTTTTAGCCCCTTAAGGACCAAACTTCTGGAATAAAAGGGAATCATGTCATGTGTCCTTAAGGGGTTAAAGGCTTTCTCTCCTTATGGAGGGTGTCAATGATGGTTTTCTGTACAACTGTCAGGTCAGCAGTCTTCCCCATAATTGTGATTCCTACTGAACCAGACTGACAGACCATTTAAAGGCTCAGAAATCCTTTGCAGGTGTTATGGCTTACTTAGCTGATTAGAGTGGGACACTGTGAGCCTAGAATATTGCACCTTTTCACAATATTCTAATTTACTGAGATTGTGGATTTGGGGTTTTCATGAGCTGTAAGCCATAATCATCGCACTTATGACAAATCACGGCTTGAACTATCTTGCTTTGCATGTAATGCATCTATCTCATATATTAGTTTCCCCTTTTTTATATTGCATTACTGAAATAAATGACATTTTGCATGCTATTCTAATTTTTCGCGTATCACCTGTATGTCAGTGAGCTGAAAGAAAGCAAAATGGCATATCGTATTATATCATATCATATCACATAGCTACAATCCATGTACATGAAAGGATGCAGGAATACACATTCTATTAGACATCACATTGGATGCTTGTCAGTATCAGTCTAATCTGATTTCAATGTTTTGTGTGCTCATAAATTACTCGGGAGTCATTGATAGTTTAAAAATACCATGGAAATCTTTATTTACCTGTGCACTATTTTCCATTATTTCCATATCAATATTTCTCTCTAATCTGTACACCACTCCCGAAACCCTACATAATATATCAATAGTGTTGGGCCCCTGAGGCCCTGCAATGACTGACCGGCTACTGACATATTCTCAAGCAGTCCTTTAATACCTACAGGAAGTTACTGAAGGCTGCGATAATGCAGACGCCGCATTAGACACGGAGAAAAATATTCAGCAGTGAACCAATTATTTCACTTTTACCTTACAGAGTGAATTTGTTTTTTAAGAGGCAGCAGCGTTGGGCTACTGACTAAAGCAGTCAGTCCCTAAGGCCTGCAATACACAGAGCTAATTATAGCAACTTTCAAATCCCAGGAGGAATAGTAGGCATATTTTTGTTTTCTTAAGGAGAACACCAAATTAGTTCAAAGACTAGCTCTGCCAGGGAAAAATAAATCGAACCACACTGTCAGTGAGTTCTCTCAAGTCCCTCAGGAACAGCTAGCTATAAGTTTAGCAAAAGCTTTCTCTCTAAGAGTACCCTGACTCAAATTTATAGTGTATTATCAAATAAAAACCCCACCCATCTTCTTGCATAGGAATATACTCAAGCCAAGATCCGTGCTGTATGACTTTTGAATAGTTCATAAAGATAAAATCATCAGAATGCATCTGTCTGTTATTTGTGAAAGTTGGTAGAGTTGGTCTATCTACGATCCTGAGGTCTAGTGGAATTATCTATTTTTTTATCGCAAGCATCAGAGTATGACATATATGTGACTCCTGACAAATGTAGCTTCAGTAGCTAAAGACAGATGTCACGATGAAGATGGCCGCAACCATGAGGGAGAGCTTGTGGTAAGTACCCTATATGCACAATGGCCTTGGGACACACCTCTTAATTATTTATTTCAGGTGTTTCAATCAGACCCATTGCCACAGGTGTATAAAATAAAGCACCTAACCATGCAGTCTGCATTTACAAACATTTGTGAAAAAAATTCTTGTTCTGAAAAACTGAATTTAAGTGTGCCTCCTTTACAAAAAGTCAGTTGATGAAAGTTCAGCCACGCTAGATATTCCATGGTCAACTGTAAGTGGTATTATTGGTAAGTAGAAGAATTTAAGAACAGCAAAAACTATGCCAAGCTCATCTGTTTGTCAGGGGTTGGGCTTGTCCCTACTTCCAGTGAATGTGTCCGGATTACTAAGTGATCCAGCACGCAGAATAATATCACACCTAGGACTAAGGATAACGTATAACCGGACCTTAGAATGGCCGGACTTAAAGTATCCAAGAATAGTCAGAATACTTGCCGAGGTCAGGGATACAGAATGAGACACAACGATGAGGGAAAGCCAAAAGTCAAGGATACCAGAAACCAGGGAAGTCAAAGTCAAATACCAGAAATACAATGATCAGGAACACTCTCTCAGATAACCAGTTTAGGGAAACCATGACAGGGCACTGACCAGATGCTATTTTAAGTTTAAATATCCCTCCTTAGGCTGTAATTGGCTGTGTCTGACCTCTGACCCCAAAACGTGCGTGCGCGTCTATGACGTGATGCCGCACGCACATCATTGCCATCTTCCTATAAAAGCCCGGTCCGCAGCGGCAGGCGCTCCTCAGTGCGTCACACCCACTGTGGAGTGGAAAGGAGGAAGACCGGAGAGCTACCCACCAAGCCTAAGGTAAGTTTAGAGTATGTCTGACAGCGTGGCTGCTCTATTTGAGTGCAGCCACGCTGTCAGACATGCCGGGAGCCGTGACAGAATGGAAATCTTAATGCTTCAGGATACCAAGACATTTTGACAATGCAATGCTTCCAACTTTGTGGGAACAGTTTGAAGAAGGCCTTTTTCTATTTCATCATTATTGTGCACCAGTGCAAAAAGACAAGTCCATATAGATATGGTTGGATAAGTTTGGTGTGGAAGAATTTGCCTAACCTGCACAGAGCCCTGACCTAAACCCCATCAAATACGTTTGGCATGAACTGGAGATTGTGAGCCAGGTCTTCTCATCCAACATCAGTTCCTGACCTCACAAATGCTCTACTGGTTGATTGGGCAAGAATTACCACCGAAACACTGCAAAGGAAACTCTTTGCAGAAGAGAGGATGCTGTTATAGTTGTAAAGGAGGACCAACTACATATTAATGTCTATGTATTTAGAATTCAGTGTCGTAAAAGTCCCTGTTGGTGTTATGGTCATGTGTCCCAATACTTTTGTTCATATAGTGTATATCTTCCTTCCGCTGTTGATGACTAAGCTGTTTTAGAGGGACTCCAAAAGGCTTCCTAAAGCACTTCAGCTTGCTAAAGTGCTTTATGTGTTAATAAATTGTGTTATAAATTGACCTTGATTAATCCCCCAGGTTGTCAATCAGACAACCAGTTCTGTTACTTTCTGGTGATTTAGCTCAGTGGAGCTAAACTCATGAGGCAGACAACTGACCAGACCACCTTCAGTGGTCTCAATGAGCTGCATTGGGAAGTTTGTGATAGGACAGAAACAGAAAGTCTGGGTGGGGCTAGAATGGGAGGGCTTTGCAAAGGCTTCAGACAAGGATATACATATTTTGCCAACTGTTTAGGTATACCTCCGATGACAAAAAATCAATAAAAAAATCATAAATAACATTGTTATGGTTATGCGAACAAGTAAATAAACATACATTTGAAAAAAAGAAAAAGTTGATGGAACTATTAGATTTCTGCTTTTTCATAGTCTAAGTGGAAATGGGTATATCCAGCTACCTTGGAATAAGTAGGTTTGCAGAGATGGATTGAAGATGATATAGGTGGGAAGTCAAATGCTTCCTGAGAGTTGGTTCTGCATGGAAAACATTTAGAAACTTGTAGAAACAATGGAATAGCAGGGCAGGTTATCATATATGCTGATTAGGTTAATACATCTGACTTAATGCACTTTCACTGGGTTTGATCAGTCAGGATTTTTTTTAGTTTGGGAGAAACTCTTAGAAATCAAAAGGTTAGTGATAGGTATTAGCATGAGGGTTATAGCTTATGCCTAGGGTCACCTAGCATGATAATACAGTAGTGACATCCAGTTTAGTTATGGTTAGGTGTTGGTTACCATCCAGGTAGTAATATGGTAGGTTAGGAAGTGTAACTTCTCCTCATTTGTTTTTTTACCATTAAGGAATTCATGAGAGGTAAATGCAAAACACACCTAAACAACACACACGCATTGTTATGACATTACAGGCTTTATTCCAAATCCATCTAAGCTAGACAAGAACTTTCCAGGATTGAATGTGCACCTTACCATGTATGTGCACCCAGGGCCGGCTTTAGGCGCGAAAAATCTTCACAGCATCTTCAGAGCTCCACTGTAATACATCTCACTATAATATTATGTACAAAAAATAGATGAATTAGGCGCTCACTATATAATATAAATAGGCAGCAGTGACCAATACAAGGAACCCCAACCTTGTAAGAGAGTGGAACAGAAAAGGAGGGAGGAAACCGTGCCTTAAATATAAAGAAATATACAAATATACAAAATATATACGTACACAATGGTAGGAGTAGTGGTCTCTTATACAATTTGACCTCAAAAAGAAAAGAGTATACAAAGTGATAGTGCAGTATATCAGATACAATAGGTATGTGAATGAATAATTGAAATAATTTTCACTCACATTTCCCAGAGCTAACTAAAAGCTCTGCCGTTAGTACGCGTGGACGGAGCAATCCCCGTCTAAGGATATATGTGAAGCAGTAGATATCTCGACCGTCTCAGATGGAATAATATGTGGAGAGACAGAAGAATCCAAATAGTGCAATATGTACTGGTACAATAAGTGAATAAAATAATAACAATTCGGTACTCACATTTACTAGAGCAGAACTTGCTCTAGTTTCTATAGCGTAGGTGGTATAGTCCCCACCAAGGAGCAGGATGGTAACCAGGAGGTAAAAAGTAAAATTCAAATGTATATAAACAAAGGGTACATTTATTGTACAAAAATAAATAAAATAAGTAAAAGTACTGTTTAAAAAGTCTTTCCAAAGTCCACTTAACGTGTTTCACCTGTCAAAAGGCTTCTTCTGAAGAAGCCTTTTGACAGGTGAAACGCGTTAGATATGTTAGATATGCATTAGGGCAATGGAGGCGTCATCCTCCCTGCCTAATGGTTTGAATGTTATTTTGAATTCCACAAGGAATTCCTGGTAATTATGTGCAATACTCCCATTACTCTCCCATGGTGGATTGGCCCAAGCTAAGGTTTACTTTTAAGTTGGTTCATTAGGTAACCAATCTTAGCTCTATCTGATGGAAAAGATCCTGGTGAGGCCTCAAAGTGATACTCAATTTGATTCAGAAATCCCCGTCATTCTTGAATATTACTATAGGGAGATAGTAGGTGCCTTATGTACTATAGGTGGAGGTACACTAGGCGGAGGTGACAAAGTCTGAGAAACTGCAGGCTGTAGATGCGCTGTTTGAGTGAGAAGTGTACTGAAAGCCTGGGCAAATTGATCCATACGGTGATCATTCTTCTCTAACTTTCTCTCGCAAGCTGCTATGCGCTGACACAATTCTACAGGTTCTATGGCCATGTCGTAATGTCAGGATTACTAATTTATCCAGCACGTAGAATTGTATCACACCTAGGACTAAAAGGTAACGTCTTACCGGGCCTTAGAATGTCCGGACTTAACGTACCAAAGAATAGTCAGAATACTTGCCGAGGTCGGGGACAACAGAATGGGACACAACGATAAGGGAAAGCCAGAAGTCAGGGATACCAGAATACAGGGAAGTCAAAATGAAGCCAAAGTCAATAACCAGAAATAAACACTCTTGGACAACCACTAAGGGAAACCACGACAGGGCAATGAGGAGAAGTAACAATGCGTTTAACCCCTTAAGGACACATGACATGTGTGACATGTCATGATTCCCTTTTATTCCAGAAGTTTGGTCCTTAAGGGGTTAAATAAGCCCTTTACACATCTGATTGGCCGAAATCGGCCTTTGACCCCAGAACGTGCTCGTGCGTCTCCCGCGTGACATCACCCATCATCAATGTGGCTGGACGTGGGGCTATAATTTGGCGTGGATCCACAGTGGGTGGCATCCATCAACATGTTGCAGGAGTCAGGTACACCTACGCATGACCGCTGAGCTCAGATACCGCGAGGTGAGGATGAATATGTTACAGATAGACTGTAATTTTATTGAAAACTCCATTATTCATACTTTTAAAAATGCTTTAAAAACTTATACTTTTCCTAAAGATATTGCCTTTTTCCATTTCCTAATGTTGCTTTTAATTCATAATATTTTTAACCACTGTAAAGATAATCTTTATGTTAATTCTTGAAACTGAGTTCATTAGACATATTTTTCTAATTAACTTAGCATTATGAGAGTGTTCTAACACCTAATAAGGATGCTGTTTGTTTGTTGCAAATCAGAGGACTTAATCCTGCACCAGTACTTGTGGTTTATCCGAGTTTCAAATGAACCTGTTTAAGTTTAATCGCACAGTAACTGTATCTTTATTTGATAATCCCTACTGCCATATTAAAAAAGTCTTCATTATGAAGGTAAATGCCTTTCAAAAGAGAGTGAATAATTGTAGCATATGCTCATCACTCGTTAAGAAGAGAAAAGTTTTAAGTAGCCTTTGTGAACTCTCAAATTTATTAGTAACATATTAAAGAGTCTTGTGTGAGCATAAAAAAGTGTGACAATAGAAATATTTCTTTGGGTTTGAAATCACAAGGAATCATATATCAGCACTGCCTGCATTCAGAATTATATTAGAGAACAGATGCTTCTGAATAATAAAAAGTATCAAAGTGATTTCCTTGGACACCAGAGAATTAATGCCACTCCTGATATGCTGTAAGTGGACTCTTGAAGGCTTGACACTGAACTTGCAGGGAAGATGATATTTTATTATGTCTTTAAATCTAAGCTAATATGTAAAACAGTATAAATCTCTTGTAAAACGTAATTACATTTTGGATCACTTTTCTGACTTTATACTGTCTGTCCTCTGATGGGGGTATTATTAAAGAAAGTCAAAGTATACATTTAGTTGATTTGTGTTCCCTGCTGACCCGTACACAGAACACGGATGAGACGGAGTCTGTGGATCGCTCTTCTGTCTCCTGTGTTAAAGCTGGAAAGATGACCTGATTGAAGCTGTTCTCCATGGATTCACTAATGTGATGTAAAAATACAGAACTATCTTCATAAATCAAAGCTGTAATTTTTGCTTAATGCTTATATCTGTTAACACATGAAAGAGAGAGACATAGGCCCACAGTTATGGGAAAAGGGCATGAGATGGAGATGCACATATAAAGGGGGGACTCTATGGCCTTAGTGAGGGAATGGTTAGCATTGCTAGCATTTTTCCATGCACTACTGATTTAAATAAATAGTGTTTTACAGAAATAGTAAACCCCCAACCCCTTAATGTTTTCACAAATTGTTACAAATGGGAAATGGATTTTTGCATGTTGAAGGTTTCTTCACAACAAAAATGTTAGGCACTACCCCCCTAACCCCCACACACAAAAAAATCAGATGTTTGTTGGTTTCATAACTAAACACTATAATTAAACTGTCAGTTTTTGGGGGGATAAGTATCTAGCAGCTTTGCGTATCAGGATACTGCAATTTGTTGCCATTTTATTGAACCCTTGATAGGATGGAGATTGCCTCTGAACAGCAGATTCTAAATCTTTCCTCAGAATCTCAATTGGATTCAGGTCTGGTCTCTAACAGAACAGTTCTACTATATTCAGGTAATTTGTTTTAAATCTGTAAAGTAAAGCTTTGTCAGTCTGCCAAGTATAGTCCAGAAGATGAACCCCCACCCCAGTCACAGACTATGGGTTATTGTCCTTCACTCCAGTCACAGACTATGGACTATAGATCTCCACCTCATTCACAGACTATGGGTTAAAGTCCTTCACTCCAGTCACAGGCTATGGACTATAGTTCTCCACCTGATTCATAGACTATGGACTATTATTATCCACCCCAGTCACAGACTATGGACTATAGATCTCCACCTCAGTCACAGACTTTGGGCTATAGTCCTTCACTCCAGTCCACACTGAAATAGGTTTTTCTCTAAAATTTGCCTGTTTGGCTGCCAATTTTGCCCTCAGTCCTGATCTTTTCTTCACAACTGGAAAAAAAAATACAAACTGTATCGATTCTTTACAAATTGGGAAAAAAAATCCAATTCGGAATCACCGAAAAATGTTCGCCATGCATTAGCCTAGTAGCCTCTGCCACTTAACACCAACTTTGAATCACTAATTTAAAATTTGAGAGTTATTTTTTGTTAAATTGACACTATAGGCACTTTCCCCCCTTTGCTTTATGGCTTCCTTTACATTTTTTTGGATCACTCTAAACTTTTTGAAAAAAATCTGAAATTTCTAACAAAATGTTAAACAAAATGTTTTTGACCGAAATTCTTCAGAGCTGAAAATTTAGAAAATCAAGACCCTATCAACATTAATTTAACTGTGCACAAGTCTAGTTTCTTCAGTATGCTTTGAATACATTTACAGATGTCTAGGAAATAAATGTGTAACTGAAGTCTTAACTTCATGTCATTATTAAAGGAAACCGGTAGAAAATTAACATAGTTAAATCCTACATTCTCCCAAAGTCGATCTATTTATTCCGAATGGTACCTTTAGCAGGCCCAGACAGTTGGATGATTTTGGTGCAGTCTCTTATAAAAAAGTTTGTCTGGATGGAGAAGCGGCCTTGTATTAGTGCTAACCGTTTGGCGATAAAGGTCAAAATGGGAGGACTAGGGCTACACCTTTTAAAAGATTATCAGACAGCTTGCTATTTATCACATGCCCTAATCACTCAACTAGGTAATGCCAAAAAACAAAAATAGTAAAAAATTTAACCATCTCAGATCCAGACTGTCAGGTCGTACCTGTCGGCATCACCATTTCCCAGGCACTTCCGGGTAGACGGAGCACCGCCACACCCCCTTCTCTGACGCGGTCTCCTCACGCTACATAGGGAGATTGCGCCAGATTCAAAATGCTGGATTTTTATTGAGGCTTCCCCCAAGTTCCTCAGACCAGCTACAACTACCGCAAACTACAATTACGTGTACCAAACCCTGGACTGGAAATCGTTGACCTACCTTCTCCTCACCTCGACCTCGGATTGAATAAAGGACCTCTGCTTCTGCTCCATAAGAAGTATTCACTATCACTGGATGCAACACTTAATAAGAGCTCTGGAACTATCTCCCACTGAACGCTAAGTATTACTTCAAGTTCATGCTGGACTCTGCCTGCTTGCTTTAGCAATTGCCACTCTGTTGCTATATAATAGCTTTATTTTCTTTCTCCTGCAAATAATAATCGCTCTGAAACTCTTGTCCTTATATTTGGATTAATTATAATTACTACTGCTACACTGTTGCAAATCTGCTGCTGCTTGTTCCGTTTTCAGCAACTACCACCCATACTAAAGTTCTTAAAGCTACAGTAACTGTTGTAATTAAGTACATTTTTCTTCAGTTTATTCATTAAATAATTAATTAAACGTCCTCTGCAGTTGTGTTCCATCTATTAATTGAAGTAGCATAACAGAATAATCCAGCCTTTATAATGGAACCGAACTCCCTCCTACTTTAAACACACTGATTCAACTTTCCATCAGCATCGATAGACGACTTAGAGAAAGAAAGGCTGAAAAAGTTCTCTCCAGTTCATCATGGAAAAAAACATTTACTCCTTCAAAACTGCTTGAAAAAACATCTCCACAACCAGAACCTATGGACATAGGGGTAACAAGAAGTCCTCTTACTCCCGAAGAAAGAACAAGAAGAAGAATTCTAAACCTCTGTATGTATTGCGCCTCACAAGAACATCTAATCCCAGAGTGTCCTTTACTGAAACGTTCAAAAGGCGGTAAGCATAATTCTATGACTTCTGTATTGAACGTCCTCCCTCCAAAAACATCCACTCACTTTTCCATATCTCTCATATTGCAGTGGGACAAAGGAAGAATTATGACTGAGGCCATTATCGATTCTGGTGCTAGTGGGGTGTTCCTCGATTCATCCTTTGTAACAAATAATAAAATCCCTTGTGTTCGTAAAAGCACTTTTGTCTCGGTCAGAGTTATTGATGGCTCTTTCATATCCTCAGGCCCCATAAGAAACGAGACAGTTCCTTTAAGAATGATTACCAACAACATTCACTCCAAATTTCTTGTCTTTGATGTCATCAAATCTCCACTTTATCCAGTTATTCTAGGGATTCATTATAATTGCTACTGCTACACTGTTGCAAATCTGCTGCTGCTTGTTCCGTCTTTAGTAACTAACACCCATACTAAAGTTCTTAAAGCTACAGTAACTGTTCTAATTAAGTAAATTTTTCTTCAGTTTATTTATTAAATAATGAATTCAACGTCCTCTGCAGTTGTGGGGAGTAAAAAATGGGTCGCAAGAGAATACTGAGAACGGGCAGCAGCTGAAATAGTCTGCCCTTCGGTCGATCCCCGCTCAGTTCTCAAGCTGTTTTTTGCCTAGAGAGATATCAGCTATGCCTCACTGATGATGCCTAACAAGGCGGAAACGATCGTCTGGGGTTGATGTGTCTCTCGTGCAGAGGGAACTTGCTGGCATTTCGGATCTGGACTGCCCGTATGGGTGGGACCAGTCTGATATGTTTCAGAGAAGTTCTCTCTGTAATGGCACAAGATGAGCAAAAAACAGCTTGAGAACTGAGCGGGGACTGACCCAAGGGCATGCTATTTCAGCTGCTGCCCGTTCTCAGTATTCTCTTGTGACCCATTTTTTACTCTCCACAAGTTTAAAGGGATAATCCAGACGTGGACCCCTTGCTCACGGTTCCTATGGAGATATCAGCTATGCCTCACTGATGATGCCTAACAAAGCTGAAATGATCGTCTGGGGTTGCTGTGTCTCTCGTGCAGAGGGAACTTGCTGGCATTTCGGATCTGGACTGCCCGTATGGGTGGGACCAGTCTGATATGTTTCAGAGAAGTTCTCTCTGTAATGGCACAAGATGAGCAAAAAACAGCTTGAGAACTGAGCGGGGACTGACCGAAGGGCAGGCTATTTCAGCTGTTGCCCGTTCTCAGTATTCTCTTGCGACCCATTTTTTACTCTCCTCTGCAGTTGTGTTCCATCTATTAATTGAAGTAGCATAACACAGACAGAACAACATAAAATGGACCGAAGTATGCTATTTTGGCAAATAAAGAGTAAACAGAGAAGTCCTTCACTGGTGAAACTCGATAGTATGGTTCTTGAAAATATAATAAAACAATGGGAGAAATGCAAAAAAGGGATATTGATCTAAAACAAAATAATCCCTTACCTTCCTCTTTGCTATATATCTAATATATATATATATAATTTAAATATAAAAACTGGATTAAAGGTGGTCTCCTAAAAATAAGCAACTTAATGAATAACAACAATCTAAAAGTCGTTTCCACATTGAATAAAGAATATAATTTGGATAGTAGAGAAGTCTTCAATTACCTAAGAATAAAGGGTATTCTATACAACCACTTAACTTCCAAAACACACAAATTGAATATATTGGAAAAATTATTGAAAAAAATATTAACGGAACTGGTAGCCGGATGTATGGATCTGGTCATCAATGATTCTGATGCACATATTAAACCTATTCTAAATACATTTTCCAGATAAAGATCATAGTTGCTGGAGGTGTGGGGACCGTAAGGGCGATTGTTTTTACATATATGGTGGGACTGCTTTCCCATCAAATTGTTTTGGAACATGATCAGGAGTAAGATTTTAAAATTAACTAACATACCTTCTACCTTTGGTCCCGACCTAATCTTATTACAGCTTAATGTCAAACAAACTTTTGGTATCCACACCTCTCTAGTTACTCATATATTACTAGCTGCAATAATTATGATAGCCAGATTCTGGAAAGCATATATAACCCCAATTTGGCTTATGATCAAGGAGCAACTCAGATATCAATTAAAAATGGAAATAAGTATTATGAGGGACCCTCAATATATGATGAACCTATGCTTAATTCCAATAGAACATGTTTAAGGATTATTGTGCCTGAAGAGGTGCTCCCACACCCAGGACAATATTTTGTTTATTCATTAGCCTGATGAACAGACAGGTGTAGGATTGTATACACTCTCCAGGATTTCCCCTTTGGGGATTCTCTCAGTACCACAAAGGGCATTTGTCGTATGCGATGAAGGACTGTACATTACAAAATGGGCAGCCGTGTGAAATGACAAACACAGTAGTTCTGTCATATAAAAAGCGATATCCATTTTTTAATGAAAATTTTATACATAAATGAATGTTCAGATCCTCATCTTAAGTTACATAGTCACACAGGCTGAAAAGAGACATGCGTCCATAAAGTTCAGGCATCTCACATCTGTTTTTGCTGTTGATCCAAAAGTAGGAAACAAAACAGTTTGAAGTTCTTTCCAATTTTGCAACAAACTAGGAAAAAATCTCCTTGGATCAAGAAGCTATGACCCCACATTATAGTCCTGAATATTGTGTTTTTGCATGTATTCATCCAGTTGATATTTAAACATATGTAGAGACTCTGATAAAACCACCTGTTCAGGCAGATAATTCCACATTCTTATTGTTCTCACTGTAAAAAAAATGTTTCCTTTGCCATAGACTAAATCTCCTTTCTTCCAATCTAAATGTGTGATTTTGTGACCTATGTATAAGCCTGTTTATGAATAGATTTTCAGACAATGGTTTGAATTGGTCCCAAATATATTTGTATTATGCTATCATATCCCCCTGAGGTGGCGTTTTTCTAAACTAAACAGATTTCACAAACTTTATTTATAACTTAAATGTTCCATTCCTTTTATTAATTTTGTAGCCCGGCTCTGCTTCATTTCTAGTGCCATAACATTGTTCTTTAGAACAGGTGCCCAAAATTGCCTAGCATATTCAAGATGTGCTCTTACCATTGATTTATAAAGAGGCAAAATTATATTTTCATCCTGAAAATGAATGCCTCTTTTTATACATGACAATACCTTAGCAACTGCTGATTAATAGTGTTACCTACTTTGTTGTCGATAACAATTCCTAAGTCCTTCTCGTATGCTTTTATCCCTAATTTACCCTAATCCCTAATTTACTACCGTCACAGGTCTATAATTTCCAGGTAAAGATTTGGAACCCTCTTTAACCCCTTAAGGACACATGACGTGTGTGACATGTCATGATTCCATTTTATTCCAGAAGTTTGGTCCTTAAGGGGTTAAATATATAGGAACCACATCTGCCTCCCTCCAATCCTCAGGTACAATTCCTGAAAGAAAAGAATCCTTAAAGATAAAAAGTAGAGGTTAACTTATTTCAATACTTAGCTCCTTAAGTACTTATGAGTAAATACCACCAGGCCCCAGAGCTTTGTTCAACTTCCTTTAGTTGCTGCAGCAGCTTGTCTTGAGTCATCCAATCATAATTATTCAGCAATTATTTAGCAGCAATCATTTGCATATATCTTGCCATGGGTTCCTCCTTAATATATACTACATTTCTACCCTTTCCTGGTCTTAATTAACCAACACACCCCTCTCTGTTTTCAGTGTACCTTATTTTTGTTTTCTTTTTAGAATTTATGCACTTCAATATTGGGGGGGGGGGGGGGGGAGGGGGAAAAGGGCGGGGGAGAATTAAGGAGGAAGGGGGGGATAGCTCTTTTTGGATATCATTATTGGCTTTCTTATATAGGATGCCTCTGATCTGCCTGATTTAAAAATGCTTTAAATGTCATTTTCTTATTCCTTGGTTTACCTTCCCAATAAGCCACGTTGGTTTCAATATATTTCTTTTATATTTATTACCTAATGGTAGATACTGAGAAATGTACCTTTTCAGTTGTTGTTTGAAGATATTCCATTTATGCCCAGTGTTTTTTTTTTTTCCAACAAAGAGTTTATGCCAGTCAATATGTGGTAAAGCTGCCCTAATCTTATTGAAATTAGCATTTTTAAAATTTATATGTTTTAGTATATCCCATGTACATTTGCATTTTGAGTTTATTTTAAAAGACACCATATTGGGATCACTATTTCCCAAATGCTCAACTACTTGAATGTATGTCCAAAGATCAACAATCTTTGATATAACCAGATCCAGACAAGCATCTTTTCTAGTTGGTGCTTGTAGGTGTCTTTTAACAAAAAACTTGATTCCTTTTGCTGAACTACCAGTCCCTCTATCACAATACATATGTCAATATATATCCGGGTAATTAAAATATCCAATAATTAATGTGTTACCCAGATGTGCAGCTTTCCCAATTTGCTCTAACAGCCGTTCCTCCTCATTAATATTTACATTAGGTGGTTTATAACATATCCCAACAAATTTCCCTTCTTTTGCCCCAAGCAGATATCATAAACCAGTCAAAGAATACCTCTTGTTACAGAGGAATGTGTACAACAAAATAGATATAGTGGTTTATAAGCAGCTCAATACACTTATGTGGAAGTATCCTCTATTCCACAGGGCAGAATTGAAATTATGATGTGGTGTAAGTGACAAAAAACTTATACCAGCAAGTGGAGCGCTTTGACATGTATAGCTTACCAAATGGTTTTTCGTTCAATCATGGAATATACGGTACATGTTGAAAACATAAAAGAATATACAATATAGTGCAGACGGTTTGGAATAATAATAAAGTTATAATAGAAAACTTTAGTGGTGGTTTGTAAATGAATGGAACACTCACATTTACAGGAGCCTGTATATAAGAACACTGGCTCCGTATTTCAGCCTGTGTGCTTATTTGGGGGTAGCACCTCCCGTCTCCTTCGATATAGGGTGTTTCTCAAAGACAAAAAACGGAGAGAGCAGACCAATGTGTAGGAGGTGTTTGTAAGACACAATTATTTTCAAGATAAATGGTGTGCTCACCTGGTCCTGAGCCTGTGGGTCCCGGCTCTGGGTATAAAGGTATTGTGCCAATTTGAATGGGGATGGCACTACCCCTGGGAAGATGTTCTTGAGGTTTTCAAAAATAAAAAAGGACTTAAAGGATCTTAAATAAAAATGTTAAATTTATTATGGAAATAAATAAAAACAGTGGTAATAAAAAAGTCCTTAATCCCTTAACGACGAGTGACGGACGAGGTCCGTCACTCTGGGGATTGCCTTAACGACGAGTGACGGACCTCGTCCGTCACCCGTTAAAATTAACCCCAGATCGCCGCAATCGCGGCGATCGTGGGGTTAATGGTGCTCCGGTCTGCCTCTGCATTAGAGGCAGACCGGGAGCACCGGATCGGGCTGTCAGAGTACATGTGCCCGCTCTGACAGCATGCCAGAGCGGGCACATGTGCTCTCTATACTCACCTCCGCCTCCCTGCACTTCCTGGTTCTGTGTGAAGTGCAGGGAGCCGGATCTTCAGTGATCCTGCCCCCTGGTGACAAAACAATAAAGTTAAATTAAAATCCCACCCCCCTTTACCCCCCCTTTACCCATTTTAATATAAAATTAACCCCTTCCCTGCCAATTGATCACTGACTACAGTGATCAATTGGCAGGGATTACATTTTACTATGATCTGATTTTTTTTTAACCCCTGAGGGTTAATTATTATTTTTTTTAACCCTCAGGGGTTAAATTTATTTTATTAATTAATTAAAAAAAATTTAAGTTATAAATTTAGCTAGCTGGGGAGGGTGGAAGTTAGTGGGGAATTGGGGGATTTAGTATTAGGCTAACTAGGGGTTAACGTTAAAAAAAGTTTAAAAATAAGCTTTAAAAAGTTAAAAAATTAAGTTTAAAAAAAAGTTTTAATAACGTTTAAGTAAAAAATGTAAAAAAATAAACCCTTTACCCAGTCCAAATAAAAATTAACCCCTTCCCTGCCAGTGGATCACTGCCTACAGTGATCAAAATACAGATCACAGTATTATACTGTGATCTAATTTTTTTTTTTTGAATTTGAAGTTTATTGGTTTTCAAGATATCATAACATGAGGGGGGGGGGGTAGGGTAGGTACAAAAGAAAAAGGGGGAGGGGGGGGGTAAGCAATCACAATACAAATTTACATTTCATTTCCATTTCGGCTATACAATCCAATTCCATCCAAGTTGTAGTGTTACATAGAAGTCATTGTTAACTCTGCTTATCAATTACGTCATAACAGGCTAATGGGTGGAATACAGTTAGTACACATTCTTATTGCTTTGAACCCTCACGTTGGCTATCAATTCTTGGTGCTTCTCCCATGAGCAGGCTCGGCCCTTCATATATTCCTGTCATCCCCTCTGTTTCTTCCTCCCACCATTGCAATTTACCCAAACCACGTCTGTTACTCATCTTGTATATAAAGACATATCTGAGTGTATCGTACACTTGTCCTATGTGTGTTACGAGGAAGGTGTTATTGTGCTGTCCCCGGAGCTTGCGGTACCGGGGAGTCTGCGTGTTTTCGTCTCCAGGAGCTCCCATGTTTCTCCGTAACATCGTGTATGAGAGAGTATTGTCTTGTATTGTGTTTCATAGATTCGTTGTTTGTCTATGTCTTGTAGGAGATGTTGGATGCTAGGGACAGTGGTGGACTTCCAAGACTTTGCTATTACTCTCTGAGCCGTTAGTAGGATGTGGTATATTAGCTTTTTTGATGCGGCAGGTAAGTCAGGTGGGGTGTCTAGTAGGAGAAATGCTATGGGGTCTAGATCGAGGACAACGTCTGTGGTGTCAGCTATAATCTGTTGTACAGTCTTCCAATACCTCTCCAGTTTGGGGCATCTCCACCAGATATGCATCACTGAGCCAAGGTCTTGTGCGCATCTCCAGCAGGTCGGGGGTGTGAGTGGGTACAATTTGTGCAGGCGGGCTGGTACCATGTACCACCTATACACAGTTTTGTAATATTGTTCTATAAGTGGGGCAGATTTAACTGCTTTCCGCACCGAGGATGCTGTATGCCTCCATGTGTCCTCCGATATACTAGTGTGCAGGTCAGAGCTCCAGTGTTGTGCTTGTGTGGAGTCGTGAAACGACTGGTATGGTTGGATAAGTTTGTAGTTTTCAGATAGTGGTTTGAATGTAAGTGGGGGTATTCCAGAGATCCCTATTTTTTCCCACATCGAGAGTTTCTCTGTCTGTCTAGGGTTGTGTGTTTGCTCTTTCTTACGTCCATGTAGGAAGGATTGGAGCTGTATGTATGAGTATTGAGACGTTTGTGGTATATCGTAAAGCTTGCACAATGTCGGGAAGGGCAGTAGTTTGCCTGCCGCGTGTAGATGCGAGAGGTGCGTAGCTCCCCTCACTTGCCATGGTGTTGCATGGAATGTTGGGATGCAATAGGTGATGGCTTCTACAGGGGTTGCCATAGACAGGGGGTGGTTCGATTCGAAACAATTCCTATGTGCTTCCCAGGTGTGTAGTGCTAAGCCAATTTGTGTAGGCAGAGTCGGGATGCCTGGTCTAGTGGACTTATGCAGCCACAGTAGGTTAGCAATCTGAAACGGAGCTATAGCTTGGTTTTCCATTTGTACCCACTGGGGTTGGTTCTTACTAGTGAGATGTGTGAGCAAGGAGGTCAATATCGCTGCTTGGTAATATGATTTAACATGGGGGAACGCCAACCCCCCCTTCCTCACAGGGGCCATCAACACTTTTTGCGAGATTCTCGCTTTACCCATACCCCAAGTGAAATGCAACAACGTTTTTTGTATGTCTTTGAAGTAGGAGTTTGGTGCTCGCCAAGGGAGGTTCCTGAATAAGTACTGAAGTTTTGGCAATATGGTCATTTTTATTGCTATTATGCGCTCTGTCCATGATAGGAAGAGGCGACCCCAACCTCTGAGGATCTCGGTACACTCCCTCCAGACTCTATTGTAATTAGAGGGAAACGTTTCATTCGGGTTTTTGGTGAATACCAGGCCTAGATATTTTATGTTCCCAGTTCTCCATTCAAATGGGTATTTCGCCTGGAGGCCAGCTAGTGTTTGTGGGTCTAGGCGGAGGCTCATAGCTTGTGTTTTGGTGGTGTTGAGGGAGTAATAGGACAGCTCTCCGTATTCGGTGATGAGCTGCATAATGTTGTGTAGGGATTTGTCAGGGTTGGTTATATATAGCAGAATATCATCCGCGAAAGCGCTAATCTTTATGTGTTTCCCATGCCAGTCTACTCCCTCGATCCCCCTATGTGTTCGAATAGCTGTAAGAAGTGGTTCCAAGGCCAGCACATAGAGCAGGGGGGACAGAGGGCACCCCTGTCTCGTGCCATTCGAGATCTTAAAGGGTTGGGACAAGAACCCAGCTTGTAACACCTGGGCCGTGGGGTTTGAGTACAGGGCAAACATCTGGGTAATAAATTGTTGTGGGAATCCGAACCTCTCCAACACTTGCCTGAGGAAGGGCCAACCCAGGCGGTCAAAGGCTTTTTCCGCATCCAAGGCCAGCAGTAGACCCCCTGGGCCCGACCCCCTCATCTTTTCTAGTACGAGGGACAGTTTCCTAGAGTTATCTGTTCCCTGTCTCCCCAGGACAAACCCCGTTTGGTCGTCGTGGATTAGAGTCGGGAGGATTTTGCTCAATCTGGTGGCCAGGATTTTAGCATAGATCTTAGCATCAGTGTTTAATAAGGAAATGGGTCGAAAGTTTTTGCATTGGTCTGGGGGTTTCCCTGGTTTGGGCAAGGTAACAATCATAGCCAGTAGCATCTCGGGGGGGAGCTGCCCTGTGTCCGCCGCTGCGCGAAAGGTCCGCACCAGCCACGGGCCAATTAGCTCTGCGAATGATTTGTAATATGCGTTGGGTAGCCCATCTGCCCCCGGAGATTTCCCCGCAGGCAGATGCTTGATGGTGTCCAGGACTTCCTCTAACGTAATGGGTTCGAGAAGGGCTGTGAGATGTGCGTCGTCAAGTTGTGGGAGGGGGAGCTTCTGTAAGTACGAGCGAATCGAGGATTCGTTCAGTGGGGGGACGTTAGATTGTTCTTTTAGGTTATATAAGTTCGAGTAGTAATTCGCAAATGCTTGTGAGATGTCTAGGGGGTTTTGTACCTTTTTGCCTTCAGTGGTGTGCAGATAAGATATTTTAGACGCTGCTAGTCTTGCCCTCAACCTATTTGCAAGATATTTAGTGGCTTTACCGCTGTGGTGATAAGAGGTTGCATGCATTTTTTGCAGAAAGTAGGCAGTTTTCGTGGCGTGTAGCTCAGTCAGTCGGTCCGTCAGGGTCTGTACCTGGTTAGCCAGTGCATTAGAAGGGTTTGTTTTATTTTTGGCAGTCGCTATAGCCAACAGTTTCTGGCATTCTACCTGTGATTCCTGTCTACATTTTTTTAGGTGTGATGCTCGTCCGATAAAGAGTCCTCTCACCACAGCCTTGTGTGCTAACCACACAGTTGAGTCTGACACCTCTCCCTCGGAGTTTGTTTGGAAATAATTCTCTAATTCCTTTTTTACCTGGGACAGGAATGTGTGATCTTGTAACAATGTTTCGTTTAACCGCCAGGTCCCTCTCCCTTTAAACTGGAAGGAGTCGGAGAGCTCTAGATATACCGGGCTGTGGTCCGACCACGTTATCTCACCAATATGACATTTTGAAACCTGTGCTAATGTCGCTTGGTCTACATAGAATGTATCTATGCGAGTGTAGGTATTGTGTACCTTGGAGTGGAAGGTATAATCCCTTTCCCCAGGATGGAGGACCCTCCAGCTGTCATATAAGTTGTGCAGTGTAAGGTGTGCAATTAACGCTTTACCCAAGGCTACCAAGTGTCCCCGTCTCACGCTTTGGTGTATCGCTGACGTGTCTTCCTCAGGAGAGGTAATAAAATTAAAATCCCCACATAGGACCAACCCTCCTACTTTTATTTTTTCAATTTGGTGCAGGAGGCGCCGGAGAAATGCCTCTGTTCCCGTGTTAGGGAAGTATGCTGAGAGAAGTGTGTATGGGGCGTTATTGAAAAGGCCTATCAGGATAATAAATCTGCCTTGCGGATCAACCAATTTCCCCTGTTCTACAAACGCCACATCTTTGTGAATTAGGATAGACGTCCCTTTGGACTTATTCTCTGAGACAGCATGGTATTGAACCGGGAAAAGTTTGGTATATATTTCAGGGGTTTTGGTATTTTTGAAATGAGTCTCCTGGATACAGGCAACATCAATCCCTTTTGTCCTAAGCTCTTGTAGCAAAAGTCGTCGTTTACCTGGGGTGTTCAACCCTTTTACGTTATAGGTCAATAATTTCATAATAGTTTAATAATACTATGTAGTACCAAATGCTAGGGTGGGCTCTATCGAACTGGAGTAGTGCCTTGTGCGTGGTGGTTATTGTCAAGTTCTGGTTTTGTTTGTGGAAATAAATTTTTTGGGTAGGTAACATGTGATCTGCATACCAATGGATGGGGTGGGAGGGGTAAGGGGGGTAAGGAGGGTTTAGGGCAATTCGTGGGTGGTGTACCCAGTATGACTCCCAAGTGCAGAGTCGCGTTCCGCCGCCTAGCCAGTAGGTGCGGTTGGTGGGGGGGATGTCGGTGAACCCGTCTAACATGTCGGATATTCACCTAGGAACCTCAGAGCAGTTGTAACATCAACATCAAACAGTTCTTAAATATCTAAACAACTAACAACAGCGCTAATACAGTTATGTTTCACTTTCCTTAAACATCATGTGAGCTATTTCAGGTAACATACCGGTCTGTCTCAGCCACTGCTGCTCAATCTGAACCCCGTTTGGTTAACCATGCGTAAGGGGCCGAGTCATAGTCTAACCAGCAGCGTATGTTTCCTAGTTGTAGAACCGTACGTGATACTACCAGTAGTAAAACAAAGTTCATGTGTCACCATAAGGCGAAATGTCTTTGGCAATGTCTAGTTGTTCAGCTCGACATGTAACTGTGGAGTTTAAAGTGAGTGTGTGGCATAGTTACGTGTATCTTGGGTGCTTCATTGGGTCGACCACTCCGGCGACATTCTCGGGACTTTCGCTGCTTTAGGTGGGCCAGTGGATGGAAGTGGGAGCCCCCAATCGCGTAGCTTGTGGATTCCTTGGGTCGCATCTGTAATCAGGTGGATCGCCTCTTGGTGGGATATTAGGAGTTTAGCCGGGTAACCCCAGCGGTACTTCACATTGTGGTCCCTCAGGATCGTGGTGATGGGCGCCAGCGACTTCCGAAACTGTAAGGTGGCGGCTGAGAGATCTGCAAAAATTTTAATAGACTTGTAGTCTTCTGGCATGCCAGCGGTTCTGCTTGCTCTCACAATCTTCTCCTTAGCGTGGAAGAAATGTATCCGCGCTATGACATCTCTCTCCGCCGTCGGCGGCAGGTGCTTTGGCCTTCTCAGTCTATGTGCTCTGTCTATGATCAATTGATCAGGGTGGATTTCTGGGACGAGTGATTGAAACAGGTCGGCCAAATAGTTGTGTAAGTCCGCAGTTTGTATTGATTCCGGTATACCCCGGAATCTGAGGTTGTTCCTCCGTGCTCTATCTTCTATGTCTGCTAATTTTATTTTGAGCTCTTCCAGGGTATTATCCATCTCCTGGGTTTTATCTGCCAGGCTGTTGTGGGCTACAGCATACTCATCCATTTTGGTTTCTATCTGTGCTGTGCGGGACCCAATTTCTTGAACTTCTTTGCGGAGTTCTAGTGTGAGCTCCTGGAGTTGTTTTTTCATGTTTTTCTGTATGTTTGTAGTGAATTCCATCATTTCGCGGATTCCTCCCATCGTCAGTGGTTGTTCTTCTGATGTGCGCGAGGGTGAGGGGGAAGATTCCCGCGTTTCCTGATCGCCGCCATCTTGGGTAGGCTCCTGATCCTCTCTCCGCTTGGAGGCCGCGGTTTTTGTGAGGAAGAATGCCGCCCGATCGGTCTTTCCATTTTTGTTTTTTTGTCTCTGGGACATGGCTGACCTGTTCACTGAGCAGTAGGTAAGGCTGTAACTCGTGTTTTCGCTCGGTATACCGATTATTTATTGCTCTTTTGGTTCCTTGGAGACGGAGCTTTCTCTACATGCGTCTGTTCAGCTCCGGTAGCAGGCCACGCCCCCATCTAATTTTTTTTTAACCCCTGACGATTAACTTTTATTTATTTTTTAACCCTCAGGGGTTAAATTTATTTAATTAACTAATTTAAATATTGTATAATTAAATATTTTGCTAGCTGGGGGGGGTGGGAGTTATGGGAAAATGGGGAATTTACTGTTAGTGCTGCTTACTGCTAGTTAGGGGTTAACGTAAAAAAAAAGCTTAGAAAAATGTTAAATCTGTAAAAAAAAAGTTTTACGAAAGTTTAGGAAACTTTAAAAAAAAATTAATTAGCAAAACAAAAGTTTAAAAAATAGTTTTAAAAAGTAAAAAAAGTTTTAAAAAGTAAAAAAAATACATTTAATAACGCTCATTACCACTACACCTGGTACAAGCTAGCGGAAAAATGATCCCACGCTAAGGTTCAAAATATGCCTTTTAAAATACCCTGGGATGTCTTCTTTAAGAAATGGTATGGCTTTATGGGGTATTTGGTTTATATAGCCTGGTAAAATACTCTAAAATGGGACATGGGCACAGCGTAAAAATGTAAAGTTTGAAAAAAAATGGAATGGCTGTGTCCCAAATGTGCCCCTCCGATGTCCACATATACCTGGCAAAGGTACATACGGGGGTATTTTTGTACTCAGCAGACATAGCTGAGCAACATATGAAGTATTATACAGTGGTAGTACACATAAGGTTTGCAAAATATACTGTGCAAACTCACTTTGTGTGTCAAAAAGGCAGAAAAAACGCTTATTACCACTACACCTGGTACAAGCTAGCGGAAAAATGATCCCACGCTAAGGTTCAAAATATGCCTTTTGAAATACCCTGGGATGTCTTCTTTAAGAAATGGTATGGCTTTATGGGGTATTTGGATTATATAGCCTGGTAAAATACTCTAAAATGGGACATGGGCACAGCGTAAAAATTGAAAGTTGGAAAAAAAATGGAATGGCTGTGTCCCAAATGTGCCCCTCCGATGTCCACATATACCTGGCAAAGGTACATACGGGGGTGTTTTTGTACTCAGCAGACATAGCTGAGCAACATATGAAGTATTATACAGTGGTAGTACACATATGGTTTGCAAAATATACTGTGCAAACTCACTTTGTGTGTCAAAAAGGCAGAAAAAAACGCTTATTACCACTACACCTGGTACACGCTAGCGGAAAAATGATCCCACGCTAAGGTTCAAAATATGCCTTTTGAAATACCCTGGGGTGTCTACTTTAAGAAATGGTAGGCCTTTGTGGGGTAGTTTGAATTTAAAACCTGCGAAGATGCTTGGAAATTGCACTTAGGCCCGGCGTCAAAATTCAAAGTTCGGTAAAAACTGATATGGCTTGGTCTCCTATATGGCACTGTAGCTTCACGAAATAGTGCCATAGATATACAATGGGGGTGTCCTTTTACTCAGAAGACTTAGCTGAGCATAATTTGGGGGGTTTGAGCTTAGTGGCACATATGAAATATACAAAATGCCCAGCAAAAATGCAATCCGTATGTAAAAAATGCACAAAATTATTTTTTACCACATACTTTGGCATGTAATGGTAAAAAAATGGGGGCATGTTAAGGCACAATATGCACCTTATGACATACCCTGGGGTGTCTACTTTTATAAATGGTAGGCCTTTGTGGGGTTTTTTTGAACAGTCAAACTGTTATAATACCCCAAATGGAAGCATAGGCTCATTAAATCCGTCTCTCAAAATTCTACTGTGAATACTGAAAAGGACAGGTCTCCTATATGGCACTGTAGCTTCACGAAATAGTGCCATAGACATACAATGGGGGTGTCCTTTTACTCAGAAGACTTAGCTGAGCATAATTTGGGGGGTTTGAACTTAGTGGCACATATGAAATATACAAAATGCCCAGCAAAAATGCAATCCGTATGTAAAAAATGCACAAAATTATTTTTTACCACATACTTTGGCATGTAATGGTAAAAAAATGGGGGCATGTTAAGGCACAATATGCACCTTATGACATACCCTGGGGTGTCTACTTTTACAAATGGTAGGCCTTTGTGGGGTTTTTTTGAACAGTCAAACTGTTATAATACCCCAAATGGAAGCATAGGCTCATTAAATCCGTCTTTCAAAATTCTACTGTGAATACTGAAAAGGACAGGTCTCCTATATGGCACTGTAGCTTCACGAAATAGTGCCAAAGACATACAATGGGGGTACCGTTGTACTCAGCAGAAGTAACTGAACACATAATAAAACTTTGTACAGGAATAGCACACACCAACTTTACAAAATACACATGAGAAGTTCTTTGTTATAAGTTTGTGTGCGAAAACCCCCAAAAAACACAATTTTACTCCAATATTTAGCAGAGGTTGGCGGTAAAATGGCTACGTAGAAAGTGTCAAAACAACCTTAGGTAAATAGCCTGTGGTGTCTACTTTATATAAATATATACTTTTGTGTGGCAATTTTGTTTTCTTTTATGGCTATTAGGCTTACAAGACAAACATACCAAATTCTAAAATCGCTCCACATAAAAAGTGTATTTTACTCCTTGTGCTTTGTGACCTGTAACTACCAAAAAAAACTTAAAATCCCAGACACATTATATATTCTGTAATTCAGAACAACTAAATGAATTTATTTTTAATTACTTTCCTTAACCTGCACTAATTATGTACACATTATTATTGCAAAAACTGTAAAAAAAAACACACAAAAATTCATTTTTTTGCATATTTCTGTATTTTTTTTTTTATATAAATTCTTTATTTTGAAAGATTTTGAAATAGGGGGTGGGGGTACAGAAAAGAAAATTGGGGGTTAATTCGTAATACTGTGATTACAGGATATACATGCACATTTACATAAGTTAGACATCATATATAAGCTTAGTGGTTATGCTTACTAATGTTCGACTGTGACAATTGTATCATACCCATATTGCTTTTCGTAATAACATTCAGACTTTTCCCCATTGTTATAAGCCTAACAGACGGAAGTATGTCGAGGAGTTTTGCGTGGTATTTAGTTGAATTGCCTGTGACCGTGCTATCTGCTTAGTCTGTTGTTTGTGTGGTAGGTCCTAGTGATGTAATGGGGGATTGAGTCCACTTTGTTGTTCTGGTTGCGGGCAAGTTTATGATGTATGTCTTCCAGTGGAGGTTTGTCTGCTTATTGGAATGGTAGAAGAGTCCTAAAATGAGCTCTAAGGTATCCCTTGGGTTTTTGTCTTCTGGGCTCTGTCACGGTCTTGGTTCGTGTTGTTTTTCCACTAAGAATGAGGGGGTAATATTGATAGGGGTGGGACAAGGGAGTAGAGAGTGGGGTGGGATGGTCTGTGTGGTTAGGTAGCCTCTGTGTTGGGTAAGTGAGCCTTGGAATTTATGGTTTCTATTGGTCGGGAGTATAGGGTCATGACGTGGGTTTTGTCCTCTTCGGACTTGAAGATGTTGTATGGGTTGTAATTATCCTATGTCCGTCTGGGTGTGTGTGTGTCGAGAACCGTGGGTGTAAGTTTTTCTCAGAGATTCCCTAGGTATATAGTCTCGGGATTTTACTGTGATGTGGTATGCGTGTTAGCGATTTAAGGTGGTCGAATTGGTTTTCAGGGGGTGTGCAGCTAGTGTGTTGGAATGAGGTAGGTTGGGTGTGATGTGGTGTGCGTGTAGTGCATGCAAGTGAGGGGGTGGGGGTTTGGTATGGGGTGGTACTGGTCATAGGTAGGGAGGTGGGTTTTGGTGTATACAGGGTTTTGCAACCCAGGTGGGCTCGCACGCCTGGTCCGCCAATACTGTGTTGAGTTGTTTTAGTTAGGTGGAAATTCGTATATCCACGGATCCCAGATTTTGTTGAAATGTTTAGTAGTGTCATGTACGAGGGCTGTGAGTTTATCCATGGTCATGGCTTCATGTATCTTCCGTGTAATCTGGGTCATGGTGGGGGTGTCAGGACTACCCCATTTTTCAGCTATTGCTCTCCTGGTGGCTAGTGCCAATTTGGCTATGAGTTTATTCTGAGCTCTAGGGATATCGCTTAGGGGTCTGGATAATAGCCAAAGCCATGGGTCCATCGGAATGGTTGTGTGAAGTGCTTGTGTCGCTTTTTGTGCTATTTGCTGCCATAATATGGTTACTTTAGGGCAGTCCCACCATGTGTGTAGGTATGTGCCTTTACTTCCACAGCCTTTCCAGCATAGGTCTGAGTTTGTTTGTTTCATTTGCTTTAATCGTAGTGGGGTGAGATACCATCTAAAAAGGGTTTTATAGGCTTGTTCTTTGTGGTTGACACATATGGATATTGTTGCGGTGGCTTCCCATATGTCTGTCCAGTCGCTTTGATCTCTTATGGGGCCTAGGTCTCTTTCCCAGGCTGCAACATAAGGCATAGAGCTTTCTCTTGTGTGTCTACTCAGTAAAGAGTATATTTTCGATATTTGTCCCTTTTGGAGTGGGTGGTTAATGCATGCCGTTTCTAGTGGTGTGAGTGGGGTAATACTTGCTTGTCGTATGTGTGGGGTTTCTACATAGCTGCGGATTTGTAGATATCGGAACAGGTCTTTAGTTGTGAGGGGAGTTTGCTGGGGGAGGTCAGCGAAGGGTACGATGGTTTGATTTTTGTAAAAGTGATGGATGCGTGTCAGGTTATTGTCCTCGAAATGGGCGAAGTCCCTCGGGGACATACCTGGTGCGAAGTTTGTGTTCCTGAGGATGGGCATTAGTGGGGAAGGGTTTGAGATGAGTTTGTGCTTTGCAGTGATTTTGTCCCATGTTTTGAACATGGTTATTATCGCTGGGGAGGTGGGGGGGATCGGTGGTCTGGCTTCTTTTGGGAGCCATATTCGTAAGGAGGGGAAATCTGATCCGAATATGACGTGTTCCAAGTCCACCCATCTCTTATTACCCGGGTTGGCGTGGATTTGGATTGTTTGCGATAGTTGGGTGGATTGGAAGTACTGGGTGAGATTGGGGAGTCCCAGTCCTCCTTGTTTGTTCGGGATGTATAGAGTCTTGCGAGCTATCCTTGCTCTTTTACCTGCCCATATAAATTTGTCTATTTTGGTTTGCAGTTGTTTGAAGTCTGGGATATTGATCGGGATTGGGAGCGTTTGAAACAGGTATAAGAACCGAGGCAGGAGGTTCATTTTAATGAACGTCATTCTGCCTATCCATGATATTGCCATGGTATTCCACTTTTCAAGGTCTTGTGAGGCGGTTTCTATCAGGGGCGTATAATTAAGGTCGTAGGTTTGTGCGAGGTCTGTTGGGAGTGTGATGCCTAGATATTTAATGGCTGTATGTTGGTAAGTGAAAGGGTGTCGAGATTTGAGTTTTTGTAGTGTAGTTTTGTCCATTTGGATCGGGAGGGCTTCTGTTTTTTCCAGGTTAAGTTTGTAGCCCGAGACTTCAGCGTAGTTCATTAATTCTATCGATAGGGGTGGGAGGGATTGTAGTGGGTCTGTGATTGTGAGGAGAACGTCATCTGCGTACGCAGCGATTTTATATGTTTCCCCCCTGATGTTAAGTCCTTGAATGTCTTGGTGGTGTCTGAGGGTCTGGAGGAGGGGTTCGAGCGAAAGGGCGAATAGTATTGGGGATAATGGGCATCCTTGTCTTGTTCCGTTCTTAATGGGAAAGGTGGGGGGTGTGGTAGAGTGAAGGAGGAGGGTGGCTGTGGGTGATGAGTAAAGGGATCCTAGTGCGTCAATGAAGGGTGTTGGGAAGCCGAATTTACGTAATGTTGCAAAAAGGAAGGGCCAGAGTAGTCTGTCAAAGGCTTTTTCTGCGTCAAGGGATAGTAGGAGGGTCGGGAGGCGGCTGTAGTCGGCATACCAGATGAGGTCGAAGGTGCGTCGGGTGTTATCACTGGCTTGTCTGTGGGGGATAAATCCCACTTGATCAGGATGTATAAGGAGGGGGAGTAGGGGGTTTAGTCTTTCGGCCATTACCTTTGTGAATATTTTGACATCAACATTCAGTAGGGAGATCGGTCTGAAGTGACCTGGGTCTAGGTGTGATTTACCGGGTTTTGGGAGAAGGCATATGTTTGCTCGTAGCATGTCGGGGGGGAGAGGATCTCCTCGCATGAGTGAGTTGAAGAGTTTACTTAGTTGTGGGATGAGCGCTGTCGCAAAGGTTTTATAGTAAAGGCCTGTGAACCCGTCTGGACCTGGGCATTTGTTAGGTTTGAGAGTTTTGAGTGCGTTTGCAATTTCTTCCGCTGTGATTTCTGTTGATAGTCGGTGAGCTCCTTCGGGTGTTAGTGAGGGTAGGGTAAGTGCGTCTAGATATTTGTTAATTTTAGTGGTCAGGAGGGTGGGATCGCGTCTGTGCTGGGGGCTATGATCATATAGGTCCGTGAAGTATTCCTGGAATATAGTGGCAATTTTATCTGGTGACTCTTGTGGTGTCCCGTCTTTTGCGTTGAGTTTAGTAATATTTTTATGGGCTGTTCTACGTTTGAGTTTGTGGGTGAGTAGCGTATCCGCTTTATTGGATTTTTCGTAGAAGAGTTGGCGTGTCCATTGGAGGGCTTTGGTGGTGTCTGTGGACATGAAGTCTTTTATCGCGGTTTGGAGTTGATGTATTTTGGTTTCTAGGTCTGGGGTAGGTTGGGTTTTGAAGTCACCTTCTAAGAGGCGGAGTTCTTCAAGATTCTGTTCCAATTTTGCTAAGCGTTGTTTTTTGTGATGGGCGGCTTGACTAATTAGGGTGCCCCTAATCACTGTTTTATGTGCTGCCCATAGGACGCCCGGTGAGGTAACCGAGTGCGTATTTAGGGTAAAGTAGTCTGCGATGGCTTGAGACGTGGTATTCCTAATTGTGGGGTCATGAAGTAGTTTAGGGTTCAAGCGCCATGACCACTGGCGGGTGGTGAGAGGTGGGGTCAGTGTGAGTGAGATTTCCGCATGATCCGACCATGTGATTGATCCAATCGAGGTGTTTGTGATTAGAGGTAGAGTGGATGGAGATGTCAGGAATAAATCTATACGTGAGTGGGATCGGTGAGGGTGGGAGTAGAAAGTATAGTCCCGGGTGGTTGGGTTTTGGGTTCTCCACGCATCTACTAAGCGGGTGCGTGCGAGGAAGTTTTGGAGCAGTTTGTCGGATTGTGAAATCTGTCCACGGTTTCGTGGGTTTGTGCCCCTTCTGTGCCTGTCTAACGCCGGGGAAGGTGTGGCGTTGCAATCTCCCCCTATGATGTGGTGGTGTGAGGAGAATAGCGCTAAGTGTGCCTGTAGTGATTGCCAAAAGGAGGCTGAGGGGACCGTGGGGGCATAAAGCGATGTGAACGCGAATCTTTGGGGGCCCATATTTCCTGCAACCGTGATGTATCTCCCCTGGGGATCAGCAATTGTCTTGTTGACTGTGAGGGGGCATGCTTTGTGGAGTAGGATTGCAACCCCATTTTGCTTTCCAGTCGGTGAGTTTGCTAAAAAATATCTATTAAAGTTCCGGTTTAGCAGCGGGAACGTCTTATTGTGTGGGAAATGTGTTTCCTGTAACAGAATGATTTGAGCGTGGGTTCTGCTTGCCCAGCGCATCGTTTGGTGCCTTTTGAGAGGGTTATTAAGTCCTTTGCAGTTGATCGAGATGCATGTTAGTGGAGGTGACATTGTCGTTACTCCCTTTCTCTTGGTTGTATTGGGAGTCTGACGGTCCTGATTTATGCGTGTGAGGACCAGGCGGGCGAGCCGCACCAGTGGTTGGGGTGGGGAGGATTGGGATGGGTAATGTAGTGTTGGGATGTGGTGGCGTGTCTGGTGTGGGTGGAAGTGTTATTCAGGAGTGCGTGAGTATGGAAGGTAGTGGGGGATTCCTGGTCTTACACGTAGCCGGCCAGGAGTGTGGAGAGCGGAGCTAGTCTCCTTGACTCGCTGAGGGAGTGGGAAGTCAAGGGTGAGGTGTTGGAGCCGGGTTTGGTGGTGGTGGGGGTCAAGAAGGTCGGTGGGATTCGAGCCTTCCCCCGAGCACCTAAGTGTACTGTGGGTTTGATTGATTGCTTGAGTAGTGTCCATGAGCATTGGTGTGTAGTCGCGATCCTTGTGTTCTTAATACTGGGAGGAGTTAGGTTGTCTTACTGTCTCCTATGGGGTTTGTCATGGGTCCATGTGTGCTGGTTATGTTCCTCGGTTGTTTATTTCTATATTTGTGTTGGGTCTTTATGTGTTCCATCGGTGGTGAGGCTTCCTGGAGGTCTATGTTCGTCCTAGATGTGAGCCTAAATGATCTGTGTCGGACACGGGTGGGGATGGGGTCATTGGGTGTTATCATGGCAGTGTGGTGTTTGTTGCAGATTGGGTCCTATGGGTCTGTTTGAGCAGTCCTGTGGGGAGGGGTTAAGATTCAGGTGGGGGAGCGGGTCTTAGCCTCAAGGGCGATTGTCTGTTCTTACTTAGGGTAAAGGAGGGGTCTGTGGGGGTGTGGGTGGTGTAGCTAGGGACGTACTTCTGGGTGTCGGGTGGTGTGGGCACGGAGGGGACAATGATGTTGCTTACTTGTTGCATTAGTGTAGCTTCTCTGTTCGGTGTTCCCTTCCTGTGAGGATGGGTTTCCCTCGCTAGCGTTGTGTGCGGGAGGACCTGTGGTTTCCCTGTTATAGTGGGCGGTCGGCCTGTGGCAAATGGAGGGCAGCGCCGATCTCTGTGATATGGTACATGTGCAGAAGAACAAAATGACAGTTCAGCATTATATCATAGTAACACATTAACATTTCAACATTAAAAAAAAAAAAAAACATGAAAAAAACACATTATAAACTATGTCTCCGTAGTCTGATTGAGTGATTCTTGGTCTCTAGTGAAGGAAAAGGGAGAGATCACGTCCCCTTAAGTAAGTGTGGGTGGTCACTGTTATCTTTTGTTTTGTGTATGTCCCATCTCCCGGACTCGCGGGTGTTGCTCTGGGTTCTATCGGGTTGACAGGTCGTTGGTGTGTAGGCGAAGGGCTGGTATACTACTAAGTGTGTGTCCCTTGTTCCTGGGTACATATTTGGGGGCCCATCTATTGTTTACACAACTGTAGGTCGTCGGGGTGAGGTAGGCGTTCAGTGTGAGGCTACGGTATTGATTAGTGTTGTCGGGGGGGGGAAGCCTCCCCTTTCCAGTCCCCTGTGTGTCTGCAATTACTATGTGCGTCAGGCCTACCGTCCCCTGTCTAGTATCACCCCAGTTATATGCCGTATGTCGCTATGGCCCTATTAACCTGTTACATGACATGCAGAAAACAATAGCATACAGTTACCAAAAACGAAGGTTAGGCAGGCGGTTCATGGTTAGACCAAGGGCCGGGAGATATGGTTGGTAGTATACAGGTAATTCAGGTCTATCCCAATATAAATTGTCCCTAGACCGAAGTACAGCGGTCTTGTGCCGTCGGGGCCAGGATCCCGTGGGTCTTCGATACCTTCTTGTTCAGTGTCCATGGTGAGGTAACCAGCGGTTTCCTGGGATTTTCCTGCTCGGGCGTAAATGGGGGGGGGTCCCCCAATGTGTGAGGGGTAACCAGGGGGGGGGGATGGTCGGTCAGCTCTTGAGTAGGCCCCATGGTTGCTTGAGAGGGTGGAGGGAGAGGGGGGGGGGTTTCGTGACTTCTCAGGCTCGCCCAGGAGATCTTAGTTCAGCCTGTTGGTTGCCCGGTCAGGCTAGTGGTGTTTAGGGTAAGGGTCGTTTGGTCCCACTGAGTGGTCTCTGTTGGGAGGAGGGTTGGGTCCCCCATGTCGGTGAGTGTCCCCAACAGGGTTGGAAGTTCAGGAAAGCGGGAATGAGGGGGGGGACCAATTGTCAAGGAAATCGTTCCGTGGGGTTTCGAACCTGTGTTGCGGTCCTGTGTGGAGGAAAGTCCAGGCAGGATTACCGGTGTCCCCGGTCTGTGTCTTCATGAGCCTCTTCCTGCTCACTTCTTGGGTGTCTGCATCGGTCGGTTTCTCTGGGACTGGCGATGTGTTGTAGTATCATCTTCCATTGCTTGGCGGCCTTGTTGTGAGGCGGCTCTGGTAGTAGGAGCTGCTGTGTGGGTAAGTTGCACCCCGATGTGCTTGGCGAAGTCTAGCATGTCGGCTGGGTAGTGGAGTGTGTAAGAGTGGTTTTCTTTTCGGACCATTAACTTGAAGGGGTGGCCCCACATATATTTCCAACCGTTTTGTGCTAGGGCGGTTGTGAGGGGTTTGAGTTCCCTCCTTTTGCGCAGGGTTACTGGCGCCAGATCTTGGAATAGTTGTAGTTGGTGTCCCTGGTACCTTGGTGGATTTGTGCGGGCCGCAGCCATCAGTTTCTCTTTCGTGGTGAATAGGAGTAGTTTTACGATTACATCCCTAGTTAGGGTTGGTGTGGGAGGCCGAAGCGCTCGGTGTGCTCTCTCTATTTGGAGGTCGTTGGCCGAGGCTTCTGGCCAGAGACTGGAGAAAATTTCCTGGGCGGCTGGGAGGATGGCTTCCGTGGTGACCGTTTCTGGAAGGCCCCGGATTCGAATGTTACTCCGGCGGGATCTGTTGTTGAGATCCTCCAGGCCATCTTCCAGTTGGACTATTCTGTCCTGCATGAGCAATAGTTCATGATCGTATGATTTAGTGGTCGCTGTTAGGTCTGAGATGTCGGTTTCAGCCTGTGCAGTGCGTTCCGCCAGTGCGTCTATATCTGTTCTGAGGCCCGCCATTTGCTTCTCAAGTTCCGCAGCTGTGTGGGCCTTGATGTCTTCGGACGTTTCTTTAAGGAGTCGTCGTAGGTTGCCCATCGTGATGGGGGCCGCGGTGTCCACAGGGACATCGCTGTCGTCCGATTCAGAGTCGGATTGTCGTGCAGGTTGAGTCAAAGATGGCCGCCCCTGCTCCGAGGTGCGGAACAACGTGGCTACCGAAGGGGTATGTTCCTTCTTTTTTTTAGTGCCTCCCATGGTGTAGAGGTTGTGGGGGCAGTGTATGCGATGTATAATGCTCGTTTTTAGGGTCGGATGGTTAAGTTTTACCGCTGATGCTGGCTGATTGAGTGCTCGGGGTGAGGGAGCTCAGAAATCACACGTCCGTCTTCATCAGCGTTCAGGCTCCGCCCCCATTTCTGTATTTTTTTAATAATAAATAAGCATTTATATATATATGTGTTACATCAAATTAAAGCCCTTTCTGTCCTTTAAAAAACGGTATATAATATGTGTCGGTGCAATGAATAAGTAAAAAGCAAATTGCAGTTGAACGCAAATAGCAAAAAATGCAAAAAATGCCGTTGTCATTAAGTGAAAGACAAGCTTCTGAAGCTCTGTCCTTAAGGGGTTAAATAGAAAAAGTCCTTTAAAAATAAGCCAATACGCGTTTCACTCCTTTGTGTGGAGCTTCCTCAGTCAGCTGTAGTGTTCTGTCCTCTAGATCTTCCTTTTGAATGGTTTTGGGGATCCTCCCCTTTGGTGATTGCAGTCCTTTTTGTCCAATAGTTCGTTTGATTACATATCTCCTATGTAGTATTGCCTGTATGTATCCCTTTAATTGGGTATGACAGGTTGCGCCTTTTTTTCCCCCTATTTCATTGGTGGACTTTAGTGGTTGGCGGAAGTGATCCGTTCGTAACCGGGCGGTTGGCGGAAGTGGTGTCATAGACCCACGGCGTCATAGACCCGCCCAGAAGTTAATCTTCCCCTCTGACCTGACGCACACATCCCTCCGTGTAGACAGGAGGGGAGGAAGCAATGAGCGCTCATCACGGCACGCCCCGCCTATGGGGCGTGTCAGAACAGCCCCAGGTTCCGCCCCCCAATCCACAACGAGCAATACTCTGTGCACGTCTGGGAGAGGAGAAAGTGGACCAAGCATGGGAAGGGGGAGGGAACAAACCCTCCGGCCGGCCTCACTTTATTCTGTATAGAATAGATAACAAAGATGTAAAAAATGCAGCAGTTCATAAGTGGAGAATATACACTTGTGTTGCCCTTAATGTGGAAATCAATATGGTGCTAAAGTGCTTATCAATAGTTCATATATAATATTAAAGTGCTGTTAAGTGGTGATGATAAAAGTGCTATTAAGTAATACCTATTTTCAAGTGATACTGTTGTATAATAAGTATTTAAAGTGATGCTAGTTTTGAATGATATTCATAGAGAAAATGCATAAGTACAGTTGCATTTAAAATTTTACACATGATATAAACCTGAATTATAAAAGGGAATATATGGATATTGTGAAAAAAGGTTAAATAAAGTGGCAGAGTTCGAAGTCTATGTTCAGACCCTGGGGTTTTAAAGTCCCAAGGTTGAACATCCACCTCATCTCACTCTGTCCTAGTAGTTTCAAAAATCCCCTCCTCGCCAATTGCCTTTTATCCTCTGTATCCCCATAAATTTAAGAAGTGTGGGGTCACTATTGTGTATCGTGGAGAAGTGGTGGGATACACTGTGTCCCTCAAATTTCTTTTTGATGTTCCTGGTGTGTTCTTCTATCCTAATGTGCAGTTTACGTTTCGTTCCGCCCACATACTTAAGACCACAAGGGCATTCTAACAGGTATATTACATTGTTTGAATGGCAAGTTATAAGGTCTTTAACTTGAAATTCTTCTTTATTGTTAAAGTTCTTAAATTTGGTGATATGTCTTTTTTATTATTCGTGTTTCTACATGCTAGACATGTGCAGCATCCGTAGAAACCTTTTTCTTTATCCAAGAAGGTGATAGGTTTTTTTTTTAAAATGGGTTTTTACCAGAAGTCTGTTTAAATTGGCCGCTCCCCTAAAAACTACTTTAGGTTTAGATGGTAGGATTTGTGCTAGGGTATCGTCCTGTAATAGGATAGGCCAGTGTTTGGTTAGAATTTTTTTAAAAGTTTTATTGTTGTGACTGTAGTTGCATATTATGGGTAAGTTAATTTGTTCCGTGCTTTCTTTTTTGTTCTTTTCTTTTAATAAAGTGCTCTGTGGGATTTTGGAAATCTGTGCCAATGTTTGCTTTAATTTATTTTCTTCATAACCCTTCTCTAGTAGGTCTTTAATTAATTTATTCGCTTGTTTTTTAAAAGTGATATCATCTGTGCAATTTCTTCTGATGCGTGTAAATTGTGACTTAGGAATACCTTGAAGCCAAGGGGAAAAGTGGCAACTAGAAGTGTGGATAAAGCTGTTAACATCCACATCTTTAAAATGGGTCTTAGTTTTGATTTGTTCGTTTTCTATAAAAATGTCTAAATCTAAAAATGTCACATTGGTTTGGCTAAAATCAGTCGATAAAACGATACCCCACTCGTTATTGTTGAGCTGATTTAAAAAGGTATGTAGAGTGGTTTCAGTTCCTTTCCAAATAAAAAACAGGTCATCAATGTACCGGCGATAGGTCACCAGGCCCTCCACCCAGCCATCGTTCCGCCATAGATGTTGGCGTTCCCAATCTGCCATAAGCAGATTGGCGTAGCTGGGTGCGAACCTGGTGCCCATCGCCGTGCCCTGTGCCTGTAAATAAAAAGTGTCGTCATACCAGAAATAATTGCTAGTTAAAATGAGTAATATTGCTTCCATGATAAAATCTATTTGGTCTGGTTCAAAATGGTGAGATTGTTCTAAAAAGAATTTGGTTGCTGTTCCCTTTTGATGTGAGATGATGGTATAAAGCGAGCTGACATCTGCAGTTACGGATCACTTCCGCCAACCACTAAAGTCCACCAATGAAATAGGGGGAAAAAAGGCGCAACCTGTCATACCCAATTAAAGGGATACATACAGGCAATACTACATAGGAGATATGTAATCAAACGAACTATTGGACAAAAAGGACTGCAATCACCAAAGGGGAGGATCCCCAAAACCATTCAAAAGGAAGATCTAGAGGACAGAACACTACAGCTGACTGAGGAAGCTCCACACAAAGGAGTGAAACGTGTATTGGCTTATTTTTAAAGGACTTTTTTATTACCACTGTTTTTATTTATTTCCATAATAAATTTAACATTTTTAATTAAGATCCTTTAAGTCCTTTTTTTATTTCGAAAACCTCAAGAACATCTTCCCAGGGGTAGTGCCATCCCCATTCAAATTGGCACAATACCTTTATACCCAGAGCCGGGACCCACAGGCTCAGGACCAGGTGAGCACACCATTTATCTTGAAAATAATTGTGTCTTACAAACACCTCCAACACATTGGTCTGCTCTCTCCGTTTTTTGTCTTTGAGAAACACCCTATATCGAAGGAGACGGGAGGTGCTACCCCCAAATAAGCACACAGGCTGAAATACGGAGCCAGTGTTCTTATATACATGCTCCTGTAAATGTGAGTGTTCCATTCATTTACAAACCACCACTACAGTTTTCTATTATAACTTTATTATTATTCCAAACCGTCTGCACTATATTGTATATTCTTTTATGTTTTCAACATGTACCGTATATTCCATGATTGAACGAAAAACCATTTGGTAAGCTATACATGTCAAAGCGCTCCACTTGCTGGTATAAGTTTTTTGTCACTTACACCACATCATAATTTCAGATATCATAAACCATCCATGTTTTCCTCATCACATTCCACTTGCGTAATATTGAACTTTAACTTATGGTTGACATACAAACATATCCCACTACCTTTCCTGTGTTTTCTATTCTTCCTAAATAATGTGTAACCATGTACGTTAACTGCCCAATCACGTGTCTCATCCCACCATTTGTCTAATATTTCTAGTATGTCATATTGCTTAGGGTATGTTAGGGTATGCTCTAGTTCCTCCATTTTGTTATCTAGGCTCCCATCATTAGTAAGAATACCTTTAATATTATCATGAGTAACTTTATGTGCATTTTTATTACTATTACATACCTTCTCTGTTCTGATCTTGTCCCCCACCCCCATTCCCACTTCCCTTTTGTTGAGTAAACCCATTTCCTTTTTGTCCTATCTCCATGTTATAGATTTCTGTGTCCCTTCGCCCATACCGCTAGTTTAAAATGCTCTTCCAACCTTCTAGCTATCCTGACTGCCAGCACTGCAGACCCGCTTCAATTTAGGTGCAATCCATCAAGGCTATAAAGATTGTTCCCAAACACAAACTTGGCCTAGTGCTCCAAAACCCCAAACCCTCCTTTCTACATTATGACTTTAGCCATGCATTAATCTCCCTAGCCTATGCTGTCTTTCTTCTGTAGTGTGCAGCACAGGTAATATTTCTTAAAATACTATATAATTTCATAACATTATACAAATATATTCATGGACAGTTTAAAACACCCTTTGGTAATCTGTACATTAATAGGACTGACCTTTAGTGAAACTTGAAGATTTCAGCCACGGCTAAGAAAATTATTCTTTACAGAGTGAGGAATAAAGTTGTGGAATTCTCTGCCTGGAGAGGTGGTTTTATGAGATTCAGTAGATATCTTCAAAAAGTGGTGCAATGTATATGGTTTTAAATGTAATATTCAAAATGCTGACAGCTAATTGCCAACCTTACAGAGTTCAGTGGATTAACCAGGCAGGAGCAATTTTTTAAGGATTATCAGCAGGAGCAGGCTAGAAAGGGTTAGCCAAGGCAGGAACAGACTTGAAAGGGTTAGCCCAGGTAGGAAGAGGCTTGAAAGGATTAGGGTTACTCAAGGCAGGAACAGGCTTTAGAGGCTTGTGACCTATGGGAAGGCTACAAAACAACTGAGTACAGAACCCACTGGGTTCTGTGCTTTAATAGGGGAGAGTGAGTGAAGACCCTCTCACAATGAAGGGTCTCTGGCCTATGTAAGTAGGAGGCCCCTCCAGTGCATGCAGGCATCGGGCCAGTAATAGGTGCGGTGCATCTTTCATTCACAGTGCCCTGCTGAAGAGCAGAAGGACCAGCTGATGGCCGGGAGGGGAGTCAAGGGCGTCCCTCACTCCCAGGAAGCTGAGATCCAGGTGACACCTGGTGAGCAAATGAGGCGCACCGAACCCTCCCGGTGCACCGTGACAAACACACATGAGTGAGTATTACAATTACTTGTCTTTCTGTCAGGATCCAAACCTTAATTTCAGTATTTCATTCAAGTTTATTTCTGCAGTAACTATGTTTTGCCACTAGTGGCCTTCCTAAACACTATATCTGAAGTCCTCTTTCTCTCATCCTCACCTGCCTGGACTGATTACTCATGTTTTATGAGGCAACACCTCGCTAAAGGAAACTGCCTTTACATTGATTGAAGTTGTGGTTCTGGACATGACATGACTTCTGTTCCTGGCTCATACCGAGACACCTGCTCAACTCCAAATACCTTTGGACCATCTTAATTTATTCAACCAACCTGCTTGTTTCCAGACTGCTCTTTTCTAAGAAGCTTGGTAACAAATCCTGATTTCCAATTCCAACCTGCTTTATTTCATATTGGACTTTATTATCTTTTTACCTTGTTTGCATACCAACTTTACAACTACCGGACTCAACTCAACCGACCTGCTGTATTTATACTGGACTTTGTTACCTCTTTACTTTGTTGCAAACCCCTTTTACTCCAACCAAATTCACCACAACATACCTGGATAATATTGACTATTCTAACTATTTGCTACTATCCTGAATAAGAGCAAAAAATCGACTAATCACCCTCTATTTATGTGGAAAGACACACAGTGTGGAATATCACAATAATATACCTAAATGTTCTAGACTGTAGAATGGCAGGACTCCTCCCAGTCCTCACAAAACAATATATATATAGAAAAATCTACAGAAAAGAAACATAAAGACTCCTAGAGTAGTATAGTCAATATACATTATTAAACCAGTGTTCAAAGTTACACTCACAAGCATATATTGATAGTAGGCATATCTCAATATAAAAGATATACACAATTGAAGAGAAGTAGAGGCTGCACTCACGGTCTTTGGTTTTCAAGTATGAAAAATCGTTTTTATTCCATGTGTCAAAATCAACGTTTCGGTCCACACAGGGACCTTCCTCAGGATAGAGTGAATAAACCACTCTTATTCACTCCATCCTGAGGAAGGTCCCTGTGTGGACCGAAATGTTGATTTTGACACATGGAATAAAAACGATTTTTCATACTTGAAAACCAAAGACCGTGAGTGCAGCCTCTACTTCTCTTCAATTGTGTATATCTCTTAATTCCTAAAGGGACGGGCACCCGGCAATTTAAACCCACTGCATTGCAGTAAGAGGTTCTTTAAGCGTGCGTGCAAGGAGAAATATATATTGTCAATATAAAAGATGGTATGAGGTTCCTTACATGGAATATTGGCATGTAGGAGAAAAGTAGAAACACACAATAAGTGTATAATATAAAAACTCCAAGTGCGCTAACATAAATCACACTTACAAGTTTGTAGTACTTCTATCAGCATATCAAATCTATAGAGTGAATTCCTCAGGCATAACCTAACTCCAAAATAGGAAATGTGAGGGATACTGCTTTAAACTTTAAAATATTTATTGTAACAAATTAAAACAAACCAGTAATAAAAATCAAACACATAAAATAATCCCTACAGGGGCTTAACCCTACACGTTTCATCCGCTTCTCCATGGACTTCCTCAGGGGTACTTGCTTCAGAATCTCCCTTGTAGTATGATCCTCTTTCTCCCGGTGTTGTTTTAAATCATCAGGTATTGTTCCCGCCTTTCTTCTCCGCCTATCGGCGGTGGGTGTTCCCAGCTGTGGCTCGTCTTGTAGAAATTGCGTTCCAAGCCTCGATTTAATTCCCACTTATGCGCATGTGTGCCACGATCGGGAGATTCAGTAAATACCATTGTGCGCATGCCTGCCACGATGTTCCATAGATCGGGAGATTGAGTGAATACAATTGTATCCACTTGCAAGTCTGTGTTAAACCTCATGTCGTCCTATAACCAGAGTCCCAATAAAACTCATAGGTAGGTCAAAGAAACAGATGAAATAGATCAATAGCAATACAATTATTAGTTTTACTTCATTTTCATTTGAAATCAGCATTCATGTCTGTTGTTAACCAACAACCCTAACTCACTGAGCTTGCTCACATTATTTGGAAGCAGACTCTATTAAGTAGACTCTTTCAAGTAGGAGTTAGAAAACCAGGAGTTGCTTGGGTGGTTTGTATACTGTGGAGAGTGGTTTGTATTTTATTTTTGTTTAATTGGTTCAGTCTGTAAAGTTTAAAAAAAAAAAAAAAACATTTTTTTTTCCCCCTGGTGTTCTGGTTTTCCCCCCTCTTTTGTGCTGCTGCTGCTTGATTGATTGGGGGGAGTGTTCATTAATTGCACCTGTGTGGGATTTGTATCCCTATAAAGGCACACCCCTAACTCACTGAGCTTGCTCACATTATTTGGAAGCAGACTCTTCCAAGTAGGAGTTAGAAAACCAGGAGTTGCTTGGGTGGTTTGTATACTGTGGAGAGTGGTTTGTATTTTATTTTTGTTTAACCCCTTCAGGACCGGCCTGTTTTTGCGATGTTTGTACGTTAAGGACCAGAGCAGTTTTAACACTTTTGTGGTGTTTGTGTTTAGCTGAAATTTTCCGCTCTCTCATTTACGGTTCCCATACAAGTTATATATTGTTTTTTTCAGGACAAAAGGGGCTTTCTTTACATACCATTATTTGTATTATGTCATATATTGTATTTAAAAAAAATAATAAAATATGGTGAAAAATTTAAAAAAAAAACATGTTTTTGGACTTTTACTTGAAAAATCTTTTACTTATCTACAAAAGCTAATGAAAAAAACTGCTAAATAGATTCAAAATTTTGTCCCGAGTTTAAAAACACCCAGTGTTTACATGCTTTATTGCTTTTTTTTGCAAGTTATAGGCCTATAAATACAAGTAGGAAATTGCTTTCAATATATATATATTTTAAATGTATCAATAGTGACCTTGTAACACCGTTATCTGTCATAAATCCCCGAAACACACCTAACATGTACATATTTTTTTAAAGTAGACAACCCAGGGTATTCAAAATTGGGTATGTCCAGTTTTTTTTAGTAGCCACTTAGTCACAAACACTGGCCAAAGTTAGCATTTACTTTTGTTTGTGTGTTAAAAATGCAAGAAACGCTAACTTTGGCCGGTGTTTGTGACTAAGTGGCTACTAAAAAAGGCTGAACATACCCCATTTGCAATACCTTGGGTTGTCTTCTTTTGCAAATGGTATGCCATCATGGGGCTAATTCTCATTCCTTGGCTACCATACGCTCTCAAAGGCAACCTAACCAATCCGACAAATTTCAATAAAAAAAAAGTAAAATCAAGCCTTATATTTGACCCTGTAACTTTCACAAACACTATAAAACCTCTACATGTGGGGTACTGTTATACTCAGGAGACTTCGCTGAACACAAATATTAGTGTATCAGAACAGTAAAATGTATCACAGCAATAATATCCTCAGTGAAAGTGCTGTTTGTGTGTGAAAAAAGCAAAAAACTTCAGTTTCACTGACAATATCATCGCTGTGATATGTTTTACTGTTTTGAAACACTAATATTTGTGTTCAGCGAAGTCTCCCGAGTAAAATAGTACCCCCATGTACAGGTTTTAGGGTGTCATAGAAAGTTACAGGGTTAAACACAGTGCTAGCAAATTAAATTATCTGGACTTTCGGCCTGGGTTGGCAGGCAGGTCCCTCAAATTGCAATCATTAAAATTACTTAATTAGGTAAAAATATTACATAAATACACATGTAGAATTTTAATATATATACATATTTATATATTTGACGTCTACGTGTATATTTATGAAATTATTTATGTAATTATGTATATGGACATATGTATATTTCGTATTGTTTTTATTTATTTATTTATACATAGATATATATATCATTACATTCTAAGTATATTTTGATATAAATATATATATATATATATATATCAAAATACTGTTAGAATAAAATTGCATATATAAATATTTTTTTTATAATTATTAAAAATTATTTTTATTTTTTGTTATTTATTTTTATTAACATATTATTTGTATTTTATAATAATATATATATACCATATATATAGCAATTATATATATTGTATATATTTGTGTGTAATTTAAATATAAGTGTATTTTTATATTAATATACGTATATATAAATATAAAAATACACTTAATATGACATTATATATATGATACATATACATATATTATATATAGATATAATACATGTATATATATCATATATATATATATACACATATTATTTTTTATTTTTTTTTTACACTGATTTTACACTGGTTTTTTTTTTTACTTTATTTTTTTGATTTTTCACTTGCAGGGAGACTGCCTGTCAGCACAGACAGTCCCCCTGCAGGCAGATACACAGACACCTATTGCGGTCATGTGATCGAGTGATCACATGGCCGTGGGGTCCTGATCTGCCGAGGGGGGACTGCCCGGGCAGACAGGCAACCCCCCTGGACCGGGTGGAGCACTGATCGCCGCCGTGGGACCGACGGCGATCAGGTAAGTAGCCCCAGACCGTTATGACGGTTCAGGACCGTCAGCGGTCCAAACGCACGTTTTACCGCTGACGGTCCTGAACCGTCAGCGGTCCTGAAAGGGTTAATTGGTTCAGTCTGTAAAGTTTTTTTTTTTTTTTCCCTGGTGTTCTGGTTTTTCCCCCTCTTTTGTGCTGCTGCTGCTTGATTGATTGGGGGGAGTGTTCATTAATTTCACCTGTGTGGGATTTGTATCCCTATAAAGGCACACCCCTAACTCACTGAGCTGGCTCACATTATTTGGAAGCAGACTCTATTAAGTAGACTCTTTCAAGTAGGAGTTAGAAAACCAGGAGTTGCTTGGGTGGTTTGTATACTGTGGAGAGTGGTTTGTATTTTATTTTTGTTTAATTGGTTCAGTCTGTAAAGTTTTTTTTTTTTTTTCCCCTGGTGTTCTGGTTTTCCCCCCTCTTTTGTGCTGCTGCTGCTTGATTGATTGGGGGGAGTGTTCATTAATTTCACCTGTGTGGGATTTGTATCCCTATAAAGGCACACCCCTAACTCACTGAGCTTGCTCACATTATTTGGAAGCAGACTCTTTCAAGTAGGAGTTAGAAAACCAGGAGTTGGAACTAACTAGGGGTTTAAACTATCAAGGTAATTTTTTATTTTATTTATATATATATATTTTTTTATTATTTTTTTATCTGTATCTGGGGAAATGAGTGTTAGCAAGATTGCTAGTTTAACTCAATGCACATCTTGTTGCATGTATGGATGCCTGGATGTACCCGTCCATGGTCCATACCTCTGTGATGGTTGTGTGCGAGTGGCTTCTCTGGAAGCTCAGATTGGAGATCTTGAGAAGCAAATCGCAACTTTGAGGGAGATCGACAATCTTGAGAGGAGTCTGCTGCTGACTGAGCAGAGTTTAGTGGGGACAGGTAGTGGAGAGGGAGGAGATATGACAGATGGGGAACAGGCATGTAGCTGGGTGACTGGGGCGAGGAAGCAGGGGGGGAGGGCAGAGGAAAGGGCTAGCTAGTCCTGATTTGGTGCAACCTAGCAGATTTGCCCGTTTGAGGGAAGATGTTGGGAGCATCAGCTCAGGAGTAGCTGTATTAGAGGAAGCTGTTACTTCTAACAGCCGAGGTGACAGCCCCTCTAGTACGGGTGGGGATCAAAATGTAAGGAAGGCAAGACAGGTTGTGGTGGTAGGGGACTCTATCATTAGGAGAGCAGATAGGGCAATCTGCCACTCTGATCGGCTCAACCGGACAGTTTGCTGTCTCCCGGGTGCTCGGGTCCGGCATGTTGCTGACAGAGTGGATGGATTATTGGGAGGGGCTGGGGATGACCCAGCGGTCATGGTCCATGTTGGTACCAATGACAAAGTAAGAGGAAGATGGAAGGTCCTAAAGAATGATTTCAGGGAATTAGGTAGCAAACTCAAGAAAAGGACCTCCAAGGTGGTATTCTCTGAGATATTACCTGTGCCACGTGCTACAGTGGAAAGGCAGCGGGAGATTAGAGAGGTTAATGCGTGGCTGAAGTCTTGGTGCAGGAAGGAGGATTTTGGGTTTTTAGAGCACTGGGCCGACTTTGCGATTGGGTACAACCTATATAGTCGTGATGGATTGCACCTAAACTGAAGGGGGTCTGCAGTGCTGGGGGATAGGATGGCTAGAAGGTTGGAGGAGATTTTAAACTAGTAGTGGGGGGGAGGGTCATAGCAATCTACAAAATGGAGATAGGACAGAAAGGAGATGGGCTTTAGAACAGTATAAGGAGGGTGGAGACGGGGGGAAGGGCAAGCTCAGAACAGAGAAGCTATGTAATGTTGGTAATTCACAAAATAAACAAGAGACGCATGATATTAAATGTATGCTTACTAATGCAAGGAGCCTAAATAACAAAATGGGGGAACTAGAGGCATTAGCATACACTAAACAATATGATATAATAGGCATAACTGAAACATGGTGGGATGAGAAACATGACTGGGCAGTTAACTTAAATGGGTACACATTATTTAGGAAGGATAGGAAAAACAAGAAGGGTGGTGGGGTATGTTTGTATGTCAACCATGATTTAAAGCCAAATCTTAAGCAAATTGAATGCGATGAGGAAAATGTGGAAGCTTTATGGGTAAATATCTGCTTGGGGGAAAAGAAGGGAAACCAACTATTGGTTGGGATATGTTATAAACCACCTAATGTTAATATTGACGAGGAACAACAGCTGTTTGAGCAAATTGAGAAAGCTGCAAATCTTGGTAACACTTTAATTATTGGAGATTTTAATTACCCAGACATAAATTGGGACATAGGGACTAGTAGCTCAGCAAAGGGAATTAGGTTTTTAAACTTGTTAAATGACAACTTCATGTCACAACTTGTACAAGCACCAACTAGAATGGACGCTTGTCTGGACCTGGTTTTAACAAACAACGTTGATCTTTTGACCAACATTCAAGTAGGTGAGCACTTGGGAAATAGTGATCACAATATAGTGTCCTTTGAAATAAACTCAAAAAAACAAAAGCACATGGGGTATACTAAAACATATAATTTTAAAAAGGCCAATTTCAATAAGATAAGGGAAGCTTTACAATATATTGACTGGCATAAACTCTTTAGTGAAAAGAACACTGAGGATAAATGGATCATCTTCCAACAAATATTAAAAAGGTACATTTCTCAGTATGTACCATTGGGAAATAAGTATAAAAGAAACAAATTAAAACCAATGTGGCTTAGTAGAGAAGTAAAACGAGATTAAAAATAAGAAAAGGGCATTTAAAGCATTTAAATCAGACAAATCAGATGCATCTTATAAAAGATATAAGAAAGCAAATAATGCGTGCAAAAAGGCAATTAAACTTGCTAAACTTCAAAATGAAAAAATGATAGCTAAAGAGAGCAAAACCAACCCAAAAGCATTTTTTAAGTACATAAATTCCAAAAAAACCCAAAATGAAAGTATAGGTACACTTAAAACTGAAACGGGGGTGTTAGTTAATGAAGACCAAGAAAAGGCAGGAATTCTAAATAACTATTTCTCCTCCGTATATATTAAAGAAGAACCCATGGCAATAGATGTGCAAATGATTGCTACTAAAAACTTGCAGAATAATTGTAATTGGTTAACTCAAGACAATGTGCTGCAGCAACTAAAGAAAGTTAATATAAACAAAGCTCCAGGGCCTGACGGTATCCATCCACGTGTACTTAAGGAACTAAGTGTAGAAATAAGTGAACCTCTGTTTTTAATCTTTCAAGATTCTTTTCTTTCAGGAAGTGTTCCGGAGGATTGGAGGAAGGCAGATGTGGTTCCTATATTCAAAAAGGGTTCAAAATCCTTGCCTGGAAATTATAGACCTGTGAGCTTAACTTCTGTGGCTGGTAAAATATTTGAAAGGTTATTAAGGGATAATATTCAAGAATTCCTTGAGAAGAATATGGTTATCAGCAAAAATCAGCACGGTTTTATGAAGCACAGGTCATGTCAAACTAACTTGATTGCGTTCTACGAAGAAGTAAGTAGAAGTATAGATCAGGGTGTTGCAGTGGATGTGATCTATTTGGATTTTGCCAAGGCATTTGATACAGTTCCACACAAAAGATTAGTGTTCAAACTCAAGGAAATCGGTCTCGAAGAAAATGCTTGTTCTTGGGTAGAACATTGGCTTAAAAACAGAATACAAAGAGTTGTCGTTAATGGTAAATTTTCAAGCTGGACAGAGGTGGCAAGTGGTGTCCCTCAGGGGTCTGTTCTGGGACCCCTTCTATTTAACATTTTTATAAATGATCTTGAAGACAGCATTGAAAGTCATGTTTCAGTGTTTGCAGATGACACAAAACTTTGTAAAATAATACAATGTGAGCAAGATATTACTTTGCTGCAGAAGGATTTAGATAGACTGGAGGACTGGGCACTCAAATGGCAGATGAAATTTAATGTTGAAAAATGCAAAGTTATGCACTTCGGCGTAAAGAATACACAAGCAACGTATACCCTTAATGGAAGTGAATTAGGGATAACAACACACGAAAAGGACTTGGGAATTGTTATAGACAACAAACTATGCAACAATGTGCAATGTCAATCAGCAGTGGCCAAGGCCAGTAAGGTATTGTCATGCATGAAAAAGGGCATTCATTCTCGGGACGATAATATCATTTTGCCTCTCTATAAATCACTGGTAAGACCACATATTGAATATGCTGTGCAATTTTGGGCACCTGTTCTAAAGAAGGATATCATGGCACTAGAAAAAGTGCAGAGGCGGGCTACAAAATTAATAAAAGGAATGGAACATATCAGCTATGAAGAAAGGTTAACAAATTTAAACCTATTTAGTTTAGAAAAACGTCGCCTGAGAGGGGATATGATAACATTATACAAATATATTCGTGGCCAATACAAACCATTGTGTGGAAATCTATTCACAAACCGGACTTTACATAGGACACGAGGCCATGCGTTTAGACTGGAAGAAAGAAGATTTCGTCTAAGGCAAAGGAAAGTTTTTTTTTTACTGTAAGAACAATCAGGATGTGGAATTCTCTGCCTGAAGAAGTGGTTTTATCAGAGTCCATACAGATGTTCAAACAGCTACTAGATGCATACTTGCAAAGACAGAATATTCAAGGATATAATCTTTCAATGTAGGGTAATAACTGCTTGATTCAAGGATAAATCTGACTGCCATTCTGGGGTCAAGAAGGATTTTTTGTCCTAGCTTGTTGCAAAATTGTGCTTCAAACTGGGGTTTTTTTTTTATTTATTTTTTTGCCTTTTGGATCAACAGCAAAAAAACAGGTGTGAGGAAGGCTGAACTTGATGGACGCAAGTCTCTTTTCAGCTATCTAACTATGTAACTATGTAACTATATATGTAACAATATATCCAAATCACACCATCATAATGTACCAATTGTCCTTATTTAAAATTGGTTATTCAAATAATAGACCTTTGAAATAAAAGAACCAAATGTGCTAAATCTATCCCTGGAAAAATTGAAAAAATATATTGTGAAAGAAATAATGATAAATTATAAAAAAATTAAAATAAAAGTAAAAATAAAAATAATAATAAAAATAAAGATAAAAGTCAAACATGAAAAATTGTAAGAAAAAAATGGACCTAACTGGAACTAAATAATATAATCCAAAGCATATCACTAGAATAATCTTCCTAAAAAATAATAAATTATTAATAAAAGGGAACATTCCTATTTCAAAAAACACACTAAATCAAAATCGACATTTAAGCCTCTGGGTTGCATTGTCTTCAGCCTAGGTATCCAGAAGCCTTCCCTCTTTCTTAGTTTCATCTAGCTCCACCTGTTCTATCACTATAATTTGTTACAATGTTCTGGGACAGAGTGCGTGGTCACATTCTTCTGTATATTATTATAATGCTCCAGACATCTAACTTTCGCCTTCCTCTCCGTCCTCCCCACATATTGTGCACCGCATCCACAGGTGATCAGGTACACAACGTGTGTTGTGTTTTGGAACACGAAGTACGGCTTTTGATCTTAACCCCTTAAGCCCGGAGTACGTATATTTACGTCCTTTTAAAAGCGGCTCTAAACGCCGCAGGACGTAAATATACGCCCTCCGTTTTTTTTTTTACTTACCCGGTCGCCGGCGGTCCCACGCCGGCGATCGCGGTTGGGGGGACTCCCAGGGAGCCCCCCCCACGGCAGATCTTCCTCCTGCGGTCCCTCCCGGTCATGTGAGAGTGAGGTCCTTGCGAGGACCTCACAATCACATGGCCGGGATAGCTGGCTCAGGCATTGCCAGCAGGGGGAAATCAAATAAAATAAAATAAAATAAGTGTAAAAAAAAAATAAAAAAAAATATATATATATATATATATACTTAGATCATATATATATATTATATATATATATATGATCTAAGTATATATATACACATACACTGTCTAGGTGTATTTTAATATTAATATATATATAATTATATATATAAATTAATATCAAATTACACGTAGACTGATGCTGATTAAATATGTATATAATTATTGTTATATATATATTTATAAATAATATACAAAAAATAAATATGTAAATACGTAAAAAAATTAAATAAAAAATAAAATATAAAAAAATATATAGATGTGTTTTATTTCGTTCTAACTGTATTGTGATATTAATATATATTTATATCAAAATACACGTAGAACGAAATATATATATCTATATACATAAATATATACGTATATATCATTATATATATACCTATATATAAATAAAAATATAAAAAAAAAAATATATATATATACGTATATATACACATGTATATATATACATATATTAATTCTACACATATATTTATGTAATAATTTTACATAATTAGGTATCCTAATCAATTACAATTAGCGGGACCTGCCTGACAACCCATGCCGAAAGTATAGGGAATTTAATTTGCTAGCACTATATTTAACCCTATAACTTTCCAAGACACCATAAAACCTGTACATGGGGGGTACTGTTTTACTCGGGAGACTTCGCTGAACACAAATATTAGTGTTTCAAAACAGTAAAATGTATTACAACGATGATATCGCCAGTAAAAGTGAAGTTTTTTGCATTTTTCACGCACAAACAGCACTTACCCGGACGATATTATTGCTGCAATACTTTTTACTGTTTTGAAACACAAATATTTGTGTTCAGCGAAGTCTCCCGAGTACAACAGTACCCCTCATGTACAGGTTTTATGGTGTTTTCAAAAATTACAGCGTCAAATATAAGGCTTGTGTTTCATTTTTTTCACATTAAAATTCGCCAGATTGCTTACGTTGCCTTTATGACCCTATGGTAGCCCAAGAATGAAAATTACCCCTATGATGGCATACTATTTGCAATAGTAGACAACCCAAGGTATTGCAAATGGGGTATGTCTAGTCTTTTTTAGTAGCCACTTAGTCACAAACACTGGCCAAAATTGGCGTTTTTTGCATTTTTCACACACAAACAAATACTAACGCTAACTTTGGCCAGTGTTTGTGACCAAATGGCTACTAAAAAAGACTGGACATACCCCATTTGCAATACCTTGGGTCGTCTACTATTGCAAATGGTATGCCATTATGGGTGTAAATTTATTTCCTGGGCTACTATACAGTCTCAAAGGCAACGTAACCAATCTGACAAATTTCAATTTCAAATGTAACACGTTATATTTGACCCTGTAACTTCCCAAAACACCATAAAACCCGTACATAGGGGGTACTGTTTTACACGTGAGACTTTGCTGAATACAAATATGTGTATTTTATTGCAGTAAAAGCAAACAGTATTATGACATTGACAGTTAAAATGTCATGTAGAACAAAAAAATTTTCTCCCATGTTTTTCATATTAAATTATGTTTCATAGCTAAATATTTGATATTAAATGAAAGCACTGTTTTCCCTGAATAAAATGATATATAATAAGGGGGGGTGCATTTAATATGAAAGAGGTGAATTACGGTTGGACAGACATATAGCGCAAATGCCAGGTTTTGTTTACATTTTGTTTCGTTCACAACTTGTACATTTGGCTGCGGTGTTAAGGGGTTAAAAAGCTCACTGGTTTGTGTACTCTTGAATTCTCTATAGGGTGTATACGTATACCTACAGGCTTTACAGTTTACACACGTGTGAAAACCGATATTAGATATAGTCTTGTCTGTCTGTTTACGAAAGGTGCTTGGAGCTAGGATGTTCTTGAGATTATTCCCCTTTTTAAAAATTATTTTGCGAATATTAGGGATTTTCTTTTTAAGAAAGTCATCTTCTAAGAGTAGTGACAAATGTTTTTTTCTGCATATCAAAGGCTTTGGAATTATATTGAGTATTGAAGGAATATTTGTAACTTGAATCTTGAAATTTTTGATGGTTCCACTCAAGTAAAACCTCCCTTCTTCTCTGTCCTATTTGCTCAATTTCAGCATCCAAAAGATCTTGGGAGTAACCCTTTTCTAAAAATCTGTCCCTAAGAATACCACTTTGAGTAAAATACATCTCTCTGTTCGTACAATTTCTCCTAATTTGGGTAAATTGACTCTTCGGGACTCCAGTCAGCCACTTGGGATGGTGGCTGCTCTTCTTATCTATACAACTATTCGTATCTGTATTTTTGAAAAAAGTTTTAATTTTAATCTGATTGTTGTCAATATAGAGGGTAAGGTCTAGAAAGTCGACCTGATGCCTATCCAAATTGATCTGAAGATAAAACTCGTCGTTAAAAATAAAGAAATTGTCGTTAAGGACAAAATCTATCGATTTCAATAAAATTCTCCAAAAGTCTATCTCACTATCTCTCTCCAAATTCAATCTGACCGCTTCCAACCCTTTTGAATGCTTGATGATGGTATAGAGGGAGGTAACATCTAGGGTTGCCCACATATAGCCCTCTTGCCATTGTATTCCTTCTAGTTCTACTATAAGCTGCTTAGTGTCTTTTAGATATGAATGTGCAGACTGTCAGAGTTCATTGATTTCTTCTTACAGAAATATGCCCAAAATGCACGTTCATATCTAAAAGACACTAAGCATCTTATAGTAGAGCTAGAATGAATACAATGGGAAGAGGGCTATATGTGGGCAACCCTAGATGTTACCTCCCTCTATACCATCATCAAGCATTCGAAAGGGTTGGAAGCGGTCAGATTGAATTTGGAGATAGTGAGATAGACTTGACATTTGGAGAATTTTTATGGAAATCAACAGATTTTGTCCTTAACCACAATTTCTTTATTTTTAACAACAAGTTTTATCTTCAGATCAATGGTACTGCCATGGGCACCAAGTTCGCGCCAAGCTATGCTAACATCTTTATGGATGGTTGGGAAAGGTCTATAATATGGAATGACAACCCATTTGGTGTGAACTTGGTGCTCTGGAGAAGGTACGTTGACGATATTTTAATAATTTGGAAGGGCTTGGAGGGAGGTTTACTGGATTTTATCAATTTTATTAATGAAAATTATCTCTTAAATTCTTAAATTTACCCCTAATTTGGATAGGGATCAGGTTGACTTTCTAGACCTAACCCTCTATTAACAACAACCAGATTAAAACTAAAACTTTTTTCAAAAATACAGATACGAATAGTTATATAGATAAGAAGAGCAGCCACCATCCCAAGTGGCTGACTGGAGTCCCGATATGAGGTTTAACACAGACTTGCAAGTGGATACAATTGTATTCACTCAATCTCCCGATCGATGGAACATCGTGGCGCGCATGCGCACAACGGTATTTACTGAATCTCCCGATCGTGGCACACATGCGCATAGGTGGGAATTAAATTGAGACTTGGAACGCGATTTCTACAAGACGAGCCACAGCTGGGAACACCCACCGCACGATAGGCGGAGAAGAAAGGCGGGAACAATACCTGATTTAAAATGACACCGGGAGAAAGAGGAACATACTACAAGGGAGATTCTGAAGCAAGTACCTCTGAGGAAGTCCATGGAGAAGCGGACAAAACACGTAGGGTTGGGCCCCTGTAGGGATTATTTTATGATGTTTGATTTTTATTATTGGTTTGTTTTAATTTGTTACAATAAATATTTTAAAGTTTAAAGCAGTATCCCTCACATTTCCTATCCTGGAGTTAAGGAATGACTGAGGAATTCACTCTATGGATTTGATATGCTGATAGAAGTACTACAAACTTGTAAGTGTGATTTATGTTAGCGCACTTGGTGTAATGATCACTTACCTTTCCCTGCCGGTCCCGCGTAGCGCGGCATTCTCCTCCCATGCTTCCGGGAGGCGGCTCAGTCCTTCTGACGCCGGCCGCTCGGAACACGCCCACTTGTATGACGCGGCGCATGTGCGCCAATGTCAGAGGAAAAGTGCCGCCAAAATTCAAACGTGGCCATGCTCCCGGACCTTTTGGGGGCATGGCTTTAAAGTTAAAGAACCCACACTATATAAGGGCTATCTTGACACTTGTCAGGTGCCCTAGTGTGGTTCTTGTTTGAAGTCCCCTAGTGCTCTTTACTCCTGATTGTCTTTTTGGTACTTGACCCTTGGCTATCTCTCCGACTATCCTGTTCTCTGGTTTCCCGTTACTTGGCTTGGATCATCGTGTGCCCGTCTTCTGTAATCCCTTGACCTCTGGCTATTCCTTTAACTATTCTCAGATGCTAGTCCGGCCACTCTAAGGTCCGGTAAACGTCTTCCTCTGGGTTTCACGCTGTGTGAAGGGTCACTGTCGTGACACTTGGAGTTTTTATAATCTACACTTATTGTGTGTTTCTACTTTTCTCCTACATGCCCATATTCCGTGTGAGGAACCTCACACCATCTTTTAAATTGAGATATGCCTACTATCAATATACGCTTGTAAGTGTAACTTTGAACACTGGTTTAATAATGTATATTGACTATACTACTCTATGACTCTTTGTTTCTTCTTGATTTTTCTATATATACAGTACTATCCTGAATAACCCTGCTGCAATTATCTGATGACTGCATTACTGCCTCCAACCAAAAGACTAACTAAAAGTCTATTTTAACCTGAATTCATTATATCTCTTGTGGCGGTATACCCTCTTGCGGAAAACCCGCAAACCACCGCCTGTGGTCACCCCTTCCCAGTTGTGAATAAAAAATACACAACCTAAAATAAATAAGAACAAAGAGGGACCATAAATCGTATAGATAGAATTAAACACCATAAAAAATAAAAACAAAGATACACTCACAAACGTATGAGTAAAATAGGAGGAGTATATAATTCAAAATGAAGACTTCTTTTCTTCTCTTCTCCCACTCTTTAAACTTTTAGGGTAAAAGAGAAATACAAAACATAGTGTATGACTGTATATACACAAAGGAAAACTTTATTGCACTCAGGAAATCAGTAGTTAAAAAGCCCATCAAAATCACAATGTGTCTTCAGTATCCAGGAAGAAGCTGTAAACACCCTGGATAAGAAGCATGCAAGTAAGAAACAAAATGTATAATAAAATTGCAACATAAAAGCAATCCTGCCGCCCTACGCGTTTCATCCTAAGATTTCGTCAGGGGCATCCGGTTAGTGTCCTACAGTCTTGTCTTCAAAGGCCATTTGAATGTCCTGCTTATTTATTCTTCAAGGCTCGTTAGCCAATCCAGTCCTTCATTAAGTCTACCTGTAAAAAATAAACACAATCTTCCATGGACTACACCTCATTCCGGGTAACTGCCCTTCCCAGTTGTGCCCAGCCCTAGAGTGATTATAGCTGCGAGCCAGTGATTATAGTCACTTGCGGAAGGGCAATTGTTGGGATCGTAATGCATCCCAACATGACATACATCCCCGAATAGCTCCTGGTCCCAGCTATGACCTCTGCAATTGGCAGAGCAATGTCACATACTCATCCTCACATAAAAGTGTTGTTAATGGCATTTACCATCCTGACAGGAAAAGTTGTGCCGAGCAACATTACCGCCCTGACAAGAAATGTTAGGCCGAGCAGCAATCATGCACATGGAAACCTGGTAATTGCTTTTAGGGTCAAAGGCTGGTCATGGCCAATAAGATCCACAGGAGGGTTTGTGCAGCTTGTGAAACCGACTCACAGTTCCAGAGGGTCGACCAGGGCTCATGTCTCTCTCTGGTGGATATCTCTGCTTAGGTAGCACCGTAGAAAGCGCTCTTTGGGTAGCTTCTAGCCTGGACTCATAGCTCCCGGGTGAGTAAGTAAGGGGGCTGGAACAAAGGGGTGTAACAGAGAGAATTATAGTCTTTTGGAGACACTGTTTTAGACAGGCATGGCACGCAGTGAAAGCGTTCTGTCACATCTCTTATATTATGTTATATTATGTTTGCCAGTAACCTATATTTTTTTCTTATATGTTTTCCCTTTTTTGATTTACCTGTTACGTTATAACCTGCTTGGGGCATATTGCCTAAACTCTTAATTCTGCTTTTTCCGTATACTTATAATTCCGCTCACAGGTTCTCCTTCGTCCTCCAAACCTATAATTCTACTTAAAGGTTCTCCTTCTTCCTCCTAACCGATAATTCCGTTTATAGGTTCTCCTTCTTCCTCCTAACCTATAATTCCATTTATAGGTTCTCCTTCTTCCTCCTAACCTATAATTCCATTTATAGGTTCTCCTTCTTCATCCTAACCTATAATTTTGCTTATAGGTTCTCCTTCTTCATCCTAACCTATAATTCTGCTGAAAGGTTCTCCTTCTTCCTCCTAACCTATAATTCCGCTTATAGGTTCTCCTTCTTCCTCCTAACCTATAATTCCGTTTATAGGTTCTCCTTCTTCCTCCTAACCTATAATTCCATTTATAGGCTCTCCTTCTTCCTCCTAACCTATAATTCCATTTATAGGTTCTTGTGGCGAAACCAACCTCGCCACTGGGCCCTGGAGAAGCCTGTTTGCTAGCCTCCTACCTACTGACTATGGCCCCTGGGTTATTTGGGGCATATTGTACTGTATATTGCTGCTACTGGCCCTTTTAACAGCATCTATGGACATATTGGGACTTTTGGGACTACTGTCCCTTTAAGACTGTGCTACATATTCTAGTGTACTGCCTGTAATATTATATGTGTATTTGTGTGTTAAGTTTAACCTGGGATATGTATGCAGCATTCATCTGATTGTTCGGTAGAATCACTCCATTCATTATATTGAGTGAAACTACCGAACAACCAGACCACCCAGGAATAAGTGTGCCTCAAATTACAGTTTGCAACAATGTTGCAAACGGGTAATTGGCAATCAGTGTAATGTATTCTTTGTCCTCTGGGTGGCCGCCATTCGGGAAACAAACACGTGGCGGCGGCCATCTTAAACTACCGAACAGCAGTGTTTTGCCGTCGAGTGTCTGGAACTAAAATCGGACACTTGACTAGGCAAACACCGCTGAGACCTCCATACTTCCAGAAATTCGTATAGAAACTACCGAATGACCCGCCGTTCGGTAGAAAGAACCCCACAAACAAGGGAATTCATTCAAACCCTCTCCAGGCTCTATAACACAGGCAATTCGCCTGTTTTCATTCCCTTGTTTGTGACCGACCGCAGGGCCAAAATTCATGGAACTGTTTTCGGATACTTTACCCATGCGGTCGGTCAAATCTTTGGAACCCCATATCTCACGAACCGTTCATCCGAATGACTTGAATTTTGAATATGTTGTCCCCCTGAATAAGGGCTATCCAGCGATGCTGGATTTAAAGGTGTACCCCCGGGTTTTGGGGTACATCCAGAACTTGGCTGAAAAGGTGTACCGGATAATTGGGTTTAATGTTATCTGAGGGGAGGGGATGTGTGGGCTGAACCATGTATGTGATTGGATATTTTATGCCTCCCCCTGGGTGTGGACTGTATGTGTATTATTGTAATAAAAGCCAGGCTGGATGAGCCAGTCCAGAGTTCCTGTTTTACCCTCAAAGTGATGTGTCGTCTCATTATTGGGGGAAGGATTTATTGCATGCTGTTCCAGTTGACTGCTAGGAGTACAAGCCTATTCGTATGGTTCCTATTCAATGGTCTACAGCATTCATATGCTTGGGAGAATTTAAAGGTTTCTCGGATTCGGTGATTGTGGTGTCTGCCAGAGTGCTTGGAGTCCTCAGGAAGCACTAGGAGCATCCATTAACGGAGGTACTCAGTCGGGGTGCCAGGTGATCCGTTACAGTTCTCCTTCTTCATCCTAACCTATAATTTCGCTTATAAGTTCTCCTTCTTCCTCCTAACCTATAATTTCATTTATAGGTTCTCCTTCTTCATCCTAACCTATAAGTCTGCTGAAAGGTTCTCCTTCTTCCTCCTAACCTATAATTCCGCTTATAGGTTCTCCTTCTTCCTCCTAACCTATAATTCCGTTTATAGGTTCTCCTTCTTCCTCCTAACCTATAATTCCATTTATAGGTTCTCCTTCTTCATCCTAACCTATAATTTCGCTTATAGGTTCTCCTTCTTCCTCCTAACCTATAATTCCGCTTATAGGTTCTCCTTCTCACTATTCCCTTATTTCTACCCATAATTCCGTTTATAGGTTCTACTTCTATCTATTTCTGTATAACCTGTTATTTACCTATAATTCCTTTATAGGCAGGGCCGCCACCAGAAATTGACAAAGCACAAGGTCTGGGCCCCTCCGCCCACGAGTCCGCCCACAGGACTCCTACCTAGTCCGCTGCAAATGTTGCGGGACTGAATGTGGTGTGTATAGTGGAAGTGAATAAGAATGTGTGTAATGAATGTAGTGTTTGTGTGTATTAGATACTGTTTGTGCAGTGAATGCAGAGTGTGTGTTTGTGAAGCGGATGCAGTGTGTATAGTGAACGCAGTGTGTTTGAGTAGTGGATGTAGTGTGTGTTTGTGTAGTGGATGTAGTGTTTGTGTGTACCAGATGCAATGTGTTTAGTGGATGCAGTGTCTGTAGTAGATGTAGTGTGTGTATTAGACGCAGTGTCTCTGTAAAGTGAATGCAGAGTGTTTGAATGTGTGGTGGATGTAGTGTGTACTGTGAATACAGGATGTTTGTGTAGTGGTTGCTGTGTGTATAGTTAATGCAGAGTGAATGCAGTGTGTGTCAGTGTAGTGAATGCAGTGTGTGTCAGTGTAGTGAATGCAGAGTGTGTGTCAGTGTAGTGAATGCAGAGTGTGTGTCAGTGTAGTGAATGCAGAGTGTGTGTCAGTGTAGTGAATGCAGAGTGTGTGTCAGTGTAGTGAATGCAGAGTGTGTTAGTGTAATGTGTGTATGCAGTGTGTGTGTGTTAGTGTAGTGAATGCAGAGTGTGTGTGTTAGTGTAGTGAATGCAGAGTGTGTGTGTTAGTGTAGTGAATGCAGAGTGTGTGTGTGTCAATGTAGTGAATGCAGAGTGTGTTTTGTAGTGAATGCAGAGGGTGTTTTGTAGTGAATGCAGTGTGTTAGTGTAATGTGTGTATGCAGTATGTGTGTGTGTTAGTGTAGTGAATGCGTGTTAGTGTTAGTGTGTGTATTAGTGTAGTGAATGCAGAGTGTTTTAGTGTAGTGAATGTGTGTTAGTGTGTGCGAGTGTAGTGAATGCAGAGTGTGTGTTAGCGTAGTGAATGCAGAGTGTGTGTTAGCGTAGTGAATGCAGAGTGTGTGTTAGCGTAGTGAATGCAGAGTGTGTGTTAGCGTAGTGAATGCAGAGTGTGTGTTAGCGTAGTGAATGCAGAGTGTGTGTTAGCGTAGTGAATGCAGAGTGTGTGTTAGCGTAGTGAATGCAGAGTGTGTGTTAGCGTAGTGAATGCAGAGTGTGTGTTAGCGTAGTGAATGCAGAGTGTGTGTTAGCGTAGTGAATGCAGAGTGTGTGTTAGCGTAGTGAATGCAGAGTGTGTGTTAGCGTAGTGAATGCAGAGTGTGTGTTAGCGTAGTGAATGCAGAGTGTGTGTTAGCGTAGTGAATGCAGAGTGTGTGTTAGCGTAGTGAATGCAGAGTGTGTGTTAGCGTAGTGAATGCAGAGTGTGTGTTAGCGTAGTGAATGCAGAGTGTGTGTTAGCGTAGTGAATGCAGAGTGTGTGTTAGCGTAGTGAATGCAGAGTGTGTGTTAGCGTAGTGAATGCAGAGTGTGTGTTAGCGTAGTGAATGCAGAGTGTGTGTTAGCGTAGTGAATGCAGAGTGTGTGTTAGCGTAGTGAATGCAGAGTGTGTGTTAGCGTAGTGAATGCAGAGTGTGTGTTAGCGTAGTGAATGCAGAGTGTGTGTTAGCGTAGTGAATGCAGAGTGTGTGTTAGCGTAGTGAATGCAGAGTGTGTGTTAGCGTAGTGAATGCAGAGTGTGTGTTAGCGTAGTGAATGCAGAGTGTGTGTTAGCGTAGTGAATGCAGAGTGTGTGTTAGCGTAGTGAATGCAGAGTGTGTGTTAGCGTAGTGAATGCAGTGTGTGTGTATGCAGTGTGTGTGTGTGTGTTAGTGTAATGTGTGTATGCAGTGTGTGTGTGTGTGTGTTAGTGTAGTGAATGCAGTGTGTATTAGTGTAGTGAATGCAGTGTGTGTTTTGCAGTGTGTGTGTGTGTGTTAGTGTGTGTATGCAGTGTGTGTTAGTTTAGTGAATGCAGAGTGTGTGTTAGTGTAGTGAATGCAGAGTGTGTGTGTTAGTGTAGTGAATGCAGAGTGTGTGTGTTAGTGTAGTGAATGCAGAGTGTGTGTGTTAGTGTAGTGAATGCAGTGTGTGTGTTAGTGTAGTGAATGCAGAGTGTGTGTTAGTGTAGTGAATGCAGAGTGTGTGTTAGTGTAGTGAATGCAGTGTGTGTCAGTGTAGTGAATGCAGAGTGTGTGTTAGTGTAGTGAATGCAGAGTGTGTGTTAGTGTAGTGAATGCAGAGTGTGTGTTAGTGTAGTGAATGCAGAGTGTGTGTTAGTGTAGTGAATGCAGAGTGTGTGTTAGTGTAGTGAATGCAGTGTGTGTTAGTGTAGTGAATGCAGTGTGTGTTTTGCAGTGTGTGTGTGTGTGTTAGTGTAGTGAATGCAGTGTGTGTTAGTGTAGAGAATGCAGTGTGTGTTTTGCAGTGTGTGTGTGTTAGTGTGTGTATGCAGTGTGTGTCAGTGTAGTGAATGCAGTGTGTGTCAGTGTAGTGAATGCAGAGTGTGTCAGTGTAGTGAATGCAGAGTGTGTGTCAGTGTAGTGAATGCAGAGTGTGTGTCAGTGTAGTGAATGCAGAGTGTGTGTCAGTGTAGTGAATGCAGAGTGTGTGTCAGTGTAGTGAATGCAGAGTGTGTGTCAGTGTAGTGAATGCAGAGTGTGTTAGTTTAGTGAATGCAGAGTGTGTGTTAGTGTAGTGAATGCAGAGTGTGTGTTAGTGTAGTGAATGCAGAGTGTGTGTTAGTGTAGTGAATGCAGAGTGTGTGTTAGTGTAGTGAATGCAGAGTGTGTTAGTGTAGTGAATGCAGAGTGTGTGTTAGTGTAGTGAATGCAGAGTGTGTGTTAGTGTAGTGAATGCAGAGTGTGTGTTAGTGTAGTGAATGCAGTGTGTGTGTTAGTGTAGTGAATGCAGAGTGTGTGTTAGTGTAGTGAATGCAGAGTGTGTGTTAGTGTAGTGAATGCAGAGTGTGTGTTAGTGTAGTGAATGCAGTGTGTGTGTTAGTGTAGTGAATGCAGTGTGTGTGTTAGTGTAGTGAATGCAGAGTGTGTGTTAGTGTAGTGAATGCAGAGTGTGTGTTAGTGTAGTGAATGCAGAGTGTGTGTTAGTGTAGTGAATGCAGAGTGTGTGTTAGTGTAGTGAATGCAGAGTGTGTGTTAGTGTAGTGAATGCAGAGTGTGTGTTAGTGTAGTGAATGCAGAGTGTGTGTTAGTGTAGTGAATGCAGTGTGTGTTAGTGTAGTGAATGCAGTGTGTGTTTTGCAGTGTGTGTGTGTGTGTGTTAGTGTAGTGAATGCAGTGTGTGTTAGTGTAGTGAATGCAGTGTGTGTTTTGCAGTGTGTGTGTGTTAGTGTGTGTATGCAGTGTGTGTTAGTTTAGTGAATGCAGAGTGTGTGTTAGTGTAGTGAATGCAGAGTGTGTGTTAGTGTAGTGAATGCAGAGTGTGTGTGTTAGTGTAGTGAATGCAGAGTGTGTGTGTTAGTGTAGTGAATGCAGAGTGTGTGTGTTAGTGTAGTGAATGCAGAGTGTGTGTGTTAGTGTAGTGAATGCAGAGTGTGTGTGTTAGTGTAGTGAATGCAGAGTGTGTGTGTTAGTGTAGTGAATGCAGAGTGTGTGTGTTAGTGTAGTGAATGCAGAGTGTGTGTGTTAGTGTAGTGAATGCAGAGTGTGTGTGTTAGTGTAGTGAATGCAGTGTGTGTCAGTGTAGTGAATGCAGAGTGTGTGTCAGTGTAGTGAATGCAGAGTGTGTGTTAGTGTAGTGAATGCAGAGTGTGTGTTAGTGTAGTGAATGCAGAGTGTGTGTTAGTGTAGTGAATGCAGAGTGTGTGTTAGTGTAGTGAATGCAGAGTGTGTGTTAGTGTAGTGAATGCAGAGTGTGTGTGTGTTAGTGTAATGAATGCAGAGTGTGTGTGTGTTAGTGTAATGAATGCAGAGTGTGTGTGTGTTAGTGTAATGAATGCAGAGTGTGTGTGTGTGTTAGTGTAATGAATGCAGAGTGTGTGTGTGTTAGTGTAATGAATGCAGAGTGTGTGTGTGTTAGTGTAATGAATGCAGAGTGTGTGTGTTAGTGTAATGAATGCAGTGTGTGTGTGTGTGTTAGTGTAGTGAATGCAGAGTGTGTGTTAGTGTAGTGAATGCAGAGTGTGTGTTAGTGTAGTGAATGCAGAGTGTGTGTTAGTGTAGTGAATGCAGAGTGTGTGTGTTAGTGTAGTGAATGCAGAGTGTGTGTGTTAGTGTAGTGAATGCAGAGTGTGTGTGTTAGTGTAGTGAATGCAGAGTGTGTGTGTTAGTGTAGTGAATGCAGAGTGTGTGTGTTAGTGTAGTGAATGCAGAGTGTGTGTGTTAGTGTAGTGAATGCAGAGTGTGTGTGTTAGTGTAGTGAATGCAGAGTGTGTGTGTTAGTGTAGTGAATGCAGAGTGTGTGTGTTAGTGTAGTGAATGCAGAGTGTGTGTGTTAGTGTAGTGAATGCAGAGTGTGTGTGTTAGTGTAGTGAATGCAGAGTGTGTGTGTTAGTGTAGTGAATGCAGAGTGTGTGTGTTAGTGTAGTGAATGCAGAGTGTGTGTGTTAGTGTAGTGAATGCAGAGTGTGTGTGTTAGTGTAGTGAATGCAGAGTGTGTGTGTTAGTGTAGTGAATGCAGAGTGTGTGTTTTAGTGTAATGAATGCAGAGTGTGTGTGTGTTAGTGTAATGAATGCAGTGTGTGTGTGTGTTAGTGTAATGGATGCAGTGTGTGTGTGTGTTAGTGTAATGAATGCAGAGTGTGTGTGTTAGTGTAATGAATGCAGAGTGTGTGTGTGTTAGTGTAATGAATGCAGAGTGTGTGTGTGTTAGTGTAATGAATGCAGAGTGTGTGTGTTAGTGTAATGAATGCAGAGTGTGTGTGTTAGTGTAATGAATGCAGAGTGTGTGTGTTAGTGTAATGAATGCAGAGTGTGTGTGTTAGTGTAATGAATGCAGTGTGTGTGTTAGTGTAGTGAATGCAGAGTGTGTGTGTTAGTGTAGTGAATGCAGAGTGTGTGTGTTAGTGTAGTGAATGCAGAGTGTGTGTGTTAGTGTAATGAATGCAGAGTGTGTGTGTGTTAGTGTAATGAATGCAGAGTGTGTGTGTGTTAGTTTAATGAATGCAGAGTGTGTGTGTGTTAGTGTAATGAATGCAGAGTGTGTGTGTTAGTGTAATGAATGCAGAGTGTGTGTGTTAGTGTAGTGAATGCAGAGTGTGTGTGTTAGTGTAATGAATGCAGTGTGTGTGTGTGTTAGTGTAATGAATGCAGTGTGTGTGTGTGTTAGTGTAATGAATGCAGTGTGTGTGTGTGTTAGTGTAATGAATGCAGAGTGTGTGTGTTAGTGTAATGAATGCAGTGTGTGTGTGTGTTAGTGTAATGAATGCAGAGTGTGTGTGTTAGTGTAATGAATGCAGAGTGTGTGTGTTAGTGTAATGAATGCAGAGTGTGTGTGTTACTGTAGTGAATGCAGTGTGTGTGTTAGTTTAATGTGTATGCAGTGTAGTGTGTGTTAGTGTAATTTGTGTATGCAGTGTAGTGTGTTAGTGTAGTGAATGCAGAGTGTGTGTGCGTTATTTTAATGTGTGTATGCAGTGTAGTGTGTGTTAGTGTAGTGTAGTGTGTGTTAGTGTAGTGAATGTAGTGTAGTGTGTGTTAGTGTAGTGAATGCAGTGCAGTGTGTGTTAGTGTAGTGAATGCAGAGTGTGTGTATGCAGTGTAGTGTGTTAGTGTAGTGAATGCAGTGTGTGCTTTGTAGTGAATGCAGTGTGTGCTTTGTAGTGAATGCAGTGTGTGTGTTAGTGTGTGTATGCAGTGTGTGTTAGTTTAGTGAATGCAGAGTGTGTGTGTTAGTGTAGTGAGTGCAGAGTGTGTGTCAGTGTAGTGAGTGCAGAGTGTGTGTCAGTGTAGTGAGTGCAGAGTGTGTGTCAGTGTAGTGAGTGCAGAGTGTGTGTCAGTGTAGTGAGTGCAGAGTGTGTGTCAGTGTAGTGAGTGCAGAGTGTGTGTCAGTGTAGTGAGTGCAGAGTGTGTGTCAGTGTAGTGAGTGCAGAGTGTGTGTCAGTGTAGTGAGTGCAGAGTGTGTGTCAGTGTAGTGAGTGCAGAGTGTGTGTCAGTGTAGTGAGTGCAGAGTGTGTGTCAGTGTAGTGAGTGCAGAGTGTGTGTCAGTGTAGTGAGTGCAGAGTGTGTGTCAGTGTAGTGAGTGCAGAGTGTGTGTCAGTGTAGTGAGTGCAGAGTGTGTGTCAGTGTAGTGAGTGCAGAGTGTGTGTCAGTGTAGTGAGTGCAGAGTGTGTGTCAGTGTAGTGAGTGCAGAGTGTGTGTCAGTGTAGTGAGTGCAGAGTGTGTGTCAGTGTAGTGAGTGCAGAGTGTGTGTCAGTGTAGTGAGTGCAGAGTGTGTGTCAGTGTAGTGAGTGCAGAGTGTGTGTCAGTGTAGTGAGTGCAGAGTGTGTGTCAGTGTAGTGAGTGCAGAGTGTGTGTCAGTGTAGTGAGTGTAGAGTGTGTGTCAGTGTAGTGAGTGCAGAGTGTGTGTCAGTGTAGTGAGTGCAGAGTGTGTGTCAGTGTAGTGAGTGCAGAGTGTGTGTCAGTGTAGTGAGTGCAGAGTGTGTGTCAGTGTAGTGAGTGCAGAGTGTGTGTCAGTGTAGTGAGTGCAGAGTGTGTGTCAGTGTAGTGAGTGCAGAGTGTGTGTCAGTGTAGTGAGTGCAGAGTGTGTGTCAGTGTAGTGAGTGCAGAGTGTGTGTCAGTGTAGTGAGTGCAGAGTGTGTGTCAGTGTAGTGAGTGTGTGTCAGTGTAGTGAGTGTGTGTCAGTGTAGTGAGTGTGTGTCAGTGTAGTGAGTGTGTGTCAGTGTAGTGAGTGTGTGTCAGTGTAGTGAGTGTGTGTCAGTGTAGTGAGTGTGTGTCAGTGTAGTGAGTGTGTGTCAGTGTAGTGAGTGTGTGTCAGTGTAGTGAGTGTGTGTCAGTGTAGTGAGTGTGTGTCAGTGTGTATGCAGAGTGTGTGTCAGTGTGTATGCAGAGTGTGTGTCAGTGTGTATGCAGAGTGTGTGTCAGTGTAGTGAATGCAGAGTGTGTGTCAGTGTAGTGTATGCAGAGTGTGTGTCAGTGTAGTGAATGCAGAGTGTGTGTCAGTGTAGTGAATGCAGAGTGTGTGTCAGTGTAGTGAATGCAGAGTGTGTGTCAGTGTAGTGAATGCAGAGTGTGTGTCAGTGTAGTGAATGCAGAGTGTGTGTCAGTGTAGTGAATGCAGAGTGTGTGTCAGTGTAGTGAATGCAGAGTGTGTGTCAGTGTAGTGAATGCAGAGTGTGTGTCAGTGTAGTGAATGCAGAGTGTGTGTCAGTGTAGTGAATGCAGAGTGTGTGTCAGTGTAGTGAATGCAGAGTGTGTGTCAGTGTAGTGAATGCAGAGTGTGTGTCAGTGTAGTGAATGCAGAGTGTGTGTCAGTGTAGTGAATGCAGAGTGTGTGTCAGTGTAGTGAATGCAGAGTGTGTGTCAGTGTAGTGAATGCAGAGTGTGTGTCAGTGTAATGAATGCAGAGTGTGTGTCAGTGTAGTGAATGCAGAGTGTGTGTCAGTGTAGTGAATGCAGAGTGTGTGTCAGTGTAGTGAATGCAGAGTGTGTGTCAGTGTAGTGAATGCAGAGTGTGTGTCAGTGTAGTGAATGCAGAGTGTGTGTCAGTGTAGTGAATGCAGAGTGTGTGTCAGTGTAGTGAATGCAGAGTGTGTGTCAGTGTAGTGAATGCAGAGTGTGTGTCAGTGTAGTGAATGCAGAGTGGGTGTCAGTGTAGTGAATGCAGAGTGGGTGTCAGTGTAGTGAATGCAGAGTGGGTGTCAGTGTAGTGAATGATGCAGAGTGGGTGTCAGTGTAGTGAATGATGCAGAGTGGGTGTCAGTGTAGTGAATGATGCAGAGTGGGTGTCAGTGTAGTGAATCATGCAGAGTGTGTGTCAGTGTAGTGAATCATGCAGAGTGTGTGTCAGTGTAGTGAATCACGCAGAGTGTGTGTCAGTGTAGTGAATCACGCAGAGTGTGTGTCAGTGTAGTGAATCACGCAGAGTGTGTGTCAGTGTAGTGAATCACGCAGAGTGTGTGTCAGTGTAGTGAATCACGCAGAGTGTGTGTCAGTGTAGTGAATCACGCAGAGTGTGTGTCAGTGTAGTGAATCACGCAGAGTGTGTGTCAGTGTAGTGAATCACGCAGAGTGTGTGTCAGTGTAGTGAATCATGCAGAGTGTGTGTCAGTGTAGTGAATCATGCAGAGTGTGTGTCAGTGTAGTGAATCATGCAGAGTGTGTGTCAGTGTAGTGAATCATGCAGAGTGTGTGTCAGTGTAGTGAATCATGCAGAGTGTGTGTCAGTGTAGTGAATCATGCAGAGTGTGTGTCAGTGTAGTGAATCATGCAGAGTGTGTGTCAGTGTAGTGAATCATGCAGAGTGTGTGTCAGTGTAGTGAATCATGCAGAGTGTGTGTCAGTGTAGTGAATCATGCAGAGTGTGTGTCAGTGTAGTGAATCATGCAGAGTGTGTGTCAGTGTAGTGAATCATGCAGAGTGTGTGTCAGTGTAGTGAATCATGCAGAGTGTGTGTCAGTGTAGTGAATCATGCAGAGTGTGTGTCAGTGTAGTGAATCATGCAGAGTGTGTGTCAGTGTAGTGAATCATGCAGAGTGTGTGTCAGTGTAGTGAATCATGCAGAGTGTGTGTCAGTGTAGTGAATCATGCAGAGTGTGTGTCAGTGTAGTGAATCATGCAGAGTGTGTGTCAGTGTAGTGAATCATGCAGAGTGTGTGTCAGTGTAGTGAATCATGCAGAGTGTGTGTCAGTGTAGTGAATCATGCAGAGTGTGTGTCAGTGTAGTGAATCATGCAGAGTGTGTGTCAGTGTAGTGAATCATGCAGAGTGTGTGTCAGTGTAGTGAATCATGCAGAGTGTGTGTCAGTGTAGTGAATCATGCAGAGTGTGTGTCAGTGTAGTGAATCATGCAGAGTGTGTGTCAGTGTAGTGAATCATGCAGAGTGTGTGTCAGTGTAGTGAATCATGCAGAGTGTGTGTCAGTGTAGTGAATCATGCAGAGTGTGTGTCAGTGTAGTGAATCATGCAGAGTGTGTGTCAGTGTAGTGAATCATGCAGAGTGTGTGTCAGTGTAGTGAATCATGCAGAGTGTGTGTCAGTGTAGTGAATCATGCAGAGTGTGTGTCAGTGTAGTGAATCATGCAGAGTGTGTGTCAGTGTAGTGAATCATGCAGAGTGTGTGTCAGTGTAGTGAATCATGCAGAGTGTGTGTCAGTGTAGTGAATCATGCAGAGTGTGTGTCAGTGTAGTGAATCATGCAGAGTGTGTGTCAGTGTAGTGAATCATGCAGAGTGTGTGTCAGTGTAGTGAATCATGCAGAGTGTGTGTCAGTGTAGTGAATCATGCAGAGTGTGTGTCAGTGTAGTGAATCATGCAGAGTGTGTGTCAGTGTAGTGAATCATGCAGAGTGTGTGTCAGTGTAGTGAATCATGCAGAGTGTGTGTCAGTGTAGTGAATCATGCAGAGTGTGTGTCAGTGTAGTGAATCATGCAGAGTGTGTGTCAGTGTAGTGAATCATGCAGAGTGTGTGTCAGTGTAGTGAATCATGCAGAGTGTGTGTCAGTGTAGTGAATCATGCAGAGTGTGTGTCAGTGTAGTGAATCATGCAGAGTGTGTGTCAGTGTAGTGAATGCAGTGTGTGTGTGTGTTAGTGTAATGTGTGTATGCAGTGTGTTAGTGTAATGTGTGTATGCAGTGTAGTGTGTGTTAGTGTAGTGTAAATGGAGCATTCCAAAAAAGTTATTCCCCCTCCCTGGTTCTTACCTGGTCCACGGAGGGGGGAGATTCCAAGATCCCTGGTGGTCTGGTGGCATTGTGGCCCTCCCAGCTCCCTACTCTTGCAGAGGGGGCCCAGCGGACTGCAAGTGTACTTACAAGCTCTTCCCTCTCTGTTACTCCCGCGAGCACGGCGTGCGTGCGTGCTGCGGAGCGTTGCCATGGTAAGCCATGGCAACGCTCTAACGGCCGCACGTCTCGCGGGAGTTACAGAGAGGGAAGAGCTTGTAAGTACACTTGCAGTCCGCTGGGCCCCCTCTGCAAGTGTAGGGAGCCGGGGGGGCCGCGGCTGCACATATATATAGCGATCATCGCTATATATATGTGCAGAGAGTAATTGTGGACCGCCGGGCCCGTGACAACCGTTATGGTTGTCACCCCCTGATGGCGGCCCTGTTTATAGGTTCTCCTTCTCACTATTCCCTTTTTTCTACCTATAATTCTGTTTATAGGTTCTGCTTCTATCTACTTCTCTATAACCTGTCCAGGGTTTATTGTCTAAACCCTTTATTCTATAACCCTCATTACTACTTACCTGTAATTTCGTTTATAGGTACTGCTTTATCTCTTTTGTCATTATTATTCTATTTTCATTTAAGTCATTTAAGTCTTGCTTCACCTATTATTATTTCAAGTCTAAAATATGTCTAACAATTCCAATAAAGAGCCTAAACTTAACCCTGGTATAAGTCACAAGTTACATCATATTCCTGGTGAATTTAATTATAGAGGTTTCTGCCACTGTTACCTTGCTTTCTTTAAAATACCTGGGTGCAATCTGATTCCTGGGCTGTGCCTCCTCTCTGTATTACACACTCTAGGTTACAAACTCCTATTTAGTGCTTTGGAGGGGAATTTATTGTAACATGGCCGTAATTTAGTCTGGTTTTGTCCATTCTGAAAAACATGTTTTTAGAGGTATACGTTTAAACCAGTTACCCCTTTCAGGCTCTGTGGATTAATCTTGTTTGCATTTTTCCCTTCTATAACAACGGCACATTTTATTTTGCGACATGGATGTCTTTTAACACGCTACAGCTTTAGTATGGCAATCACTGGAGACATTTCTCACAAGAGAAGAAAAATGCAATATTTACATTCATGTTGATGTAACCATTGCTGTAATGAATAAAGCAGAATGTGGACTTGCTATTTGTGTACCGGGCGGTATGTATTTTATTGCTCCAGAATTGTAATATACTCACTGGGATAGTGATAAAGTAATGACTTTCTATGATTATCATTACTTCAAGGGACTCGCCAGTGCCAGGAAAACATATCCGTTTTCCTGGCACTGCAGGACCCTGCAGTGCCCCTTTCCCTCCCACCCCCCATCCATGTTGCTGAAGGGGTTAAAACCCCTTCAGTGACTTACCTAAATCCAGCACTGATGTCCCTCAGCGTTGGGTCAGGCTCCGTCCATGCTCCTTAGACCTCCCCATAGGAAAGCATTATTCAATGCTTTCCTATGGGGATTCCGGTGATGCTGGAGGTCCTCATTCATAGCATGAGGACGTCCAGCGTCGTTTTAAACACTTTTCGTGTTCTAAGAACACGGAAGTCCCTCTTGTGGCTGTCTCATAGGACTAGTGGAGGACTTAACCCTGCAAGGTAAGTATTGCAGTTTATAAAACTGCAATAATTACACTTGCAGCGTTAAGTGTGGTTTGAGTTGGCACCCAGACCACTCCAGAAGTGGTCTGGGTGCCTGGAGTGTCCCTTTCACTCTGATGTGGCAATCTTTCCTCTGGATAAATGTTTAAAGGTGATGCAGATGAGCTCTAGAAGTAAGCCCAATAATCAGAGTCCTGTATCTGAGTCCTTAAGTTAAAACTGAGGCCAAACAATCTAAATACTTAGGGGGTGGGGACTTCTATCTAAGTGTCATGAGCAGAGATATTCGACTGGCCTTTATTCCACTTTTACAATTTTGCACCACTTTTTTAGTTCACACCCATCTGATAAATCTTACCCAAGACCCTCAAGTTTGGGGCTTTTATAACTGAAATCTGGATCTAAACAGTGCATTAGTGTATGTCTTTATGGAACTTCTCAAATATCTTTCTGCATTAGCATTGCAGTGTGTGCAGTTTATCTCGTACTGTATCCGTGCTTTATAGCACTGTGTTATATTTATTACTACAACTGAAAATCTAATAAGTAACCGCAGGAGCCCTCTCATAGGAAGAGATGTTACTACGTGCATTGTCAGCAATATTCTGGTAAGGAATTAGGATGCTGGAGACCATTATGATGCTGTTCAATCTCAAAATATTACCAGCAAAGAGAATGGAATGCAGAACCCATAGTGCAAGCATGGCCACAATCTACTACTGCATGGTGAATATTGTCAATGTGTTCTGAATTAAGCTGTGACAACCTGGTATATCTTTCTCCCTAGTTTGACAGATTCTAGCAAAGATGAACACTTTCACTGATGGGGGTCAAGAATAATGACTTTTCAGTGTCATGAATGAATTCATTCAGTCACATAGAGACAGCAACAGCAAAGATAAAGAATCCATTCCGGCTAGGAGGAAAACTATTTCCAAAAAGTGCTTATTTACTTTTTCATGTGCTTGTGCTTAGTTTACACAACAAACGTGGTTTAGTTGTTCTTTGTACTACATTATCAATCCTTCCAGCCCATGTATGTTTGATATCATTCTTATTGTACTGATTTATTATTCATCTTTATTTTATAGTGTAGAAAAAAGTATCCACTATGGATATGTCAAAATGAGGCAGATGGTAATGGGACCAGAAATTTTGCACATTTAGTCTCGGAACATTTGCTCTTTCTGTTACTTTATTTTATTTACATTTTTACGCATTTTGGTTCCTACTGGCTCCTGCGCCCCTGCTGGTGTTCAGCGCTCACACTTAGATCTCCCAACCTGTTACACAGCCCAGCCGCAGGAAACACGTTTGCAAAAACATACGTGCTGCAACTAAAAAAAAGCTCTCCATACTCTTATTCAAGACTGAACTTTGGACATGCAAGTAAAATTCCAATTGCACCTATTGTTTCTGGAACATTTATTCATGGATGCTGACATCTTTGAGCTGGGGTAAGCTCACCTGCCTGCCTTTTATTGTATGTTATACACTTTGAACAGGAGGAACATGTCATATGGGAGAGTAATAGAGCATTGTGAGTAAGAGCTTTGGAACGCATGCACCACCCCTGGAAAACATATGAGGGTTGGCGCGTGTTTACTAACCAGTATAATATTATCCCTCTGAGATGAGGTTATATAAGCAGGACTCCATATCCACGGAGGATCACATATAAACTGATTGCCCAGCTGAGGAAGCCGAGAAGAATTTGGCGAAATGCGTCCTGGGGACAGATTAAACTTGTGGATTGAGCCCTTTCAGTGTGTTTATTTTTTGTTCATTTTGTGTTTAGATAGTTTTTTTTTTTAATACATGTTGGGAGATACCCTTTAATAAATAGCAGTTTTTTACACACACTTTGGGCATTTGGTTCCTGCTTATAGGAGTGTAGTCCTAAACTACACATTATGCTGTGATTGAGCCTATTGATGGTTCCATCTTTGTGAGTATTATTTCACTTGATTATTCACCTTCCTATATTGAATATACAATATTGTACCATATATTCTCTTTGTTTGAGCCTATTCTTAGGACTAAAGAAAATATTATACATAAAGAAGGGGAAGGTTGCCTAAACGGACCTACAGGCTATTCATCCCTGAGCTGGGTACTTAGCTCAGAAGAATGTGAGTGGTTCCATATATTTACTTTATTCCACAATGGTTTTTTAGTTTTACACTATTGGACTCTTTTTATTTTTTATGCATTTTATTATACATACCATCATCACTGTACTATACTTTTTAAGGTATTTTAACCTCAGTTTGTATTCATATAAAGCATTACACCATATTGGCTATTTGTATATCTGTTGGGTGTATTTGGAGAGATTACACTTGGTGTTATAGCAGCTGTATTGTAAATAGATCTGGTCGAAGCATTTGCACTGTTTATTACATTTTACATACTATATTTAACGCTGGTATACCCCCTTTTTTCTTTCTTATGTAACATAAATGTCTAGAAATAGAAGCAAAAAGAAAAGTTAATTCAAAATTACAAAACTGTATTCCTAACGCTATAGTTTGCCCTAAACCTATTGTCTGGCCCTCAAACCCAGTGATTAAAGGGTTAAAAAAACCTGAACCACTTACCTCTTTCCAGCACCAAGGTCCCTTGGCACTGGCTTCATTTCCATCTCCTTTGCCATCAGCAATGCGGGGGAACCTAATGCGCATGGATTGTGCGTGCCACATGCATGCCCATTAGCCTTTCCCCTAGAAAAGCATTGAATCAATGCTTTTCTATGAAGATTTTGAAGATACTAGACATCCTCATGCAAATTCTGTGAAACTGTAGGGAGCACCTCTGGTAGTTATTTGGTAGACTACCACTAGAGGCAGTCTTGCTCTGCAATGTCTTATATTAATTGAAAAGTCATTATGTCTTTTCAAATCCAATGTGCTGTGAAGCCAGAACATAAATACTTGTGTCATTGTCCAAATTGCTATGGTCTGCACATTATATCTACATTGTCAAAGGCCAAGGCCATACCAGGGCCAACACAGTCCTTATGGTGTTAATTATAATAGGCATCCATAGAACATAGATACAAAAATATATGCACTTCCAGTATATTCTATTTAGCATACATGTTAATGTGTAACTCAAATCTCTTCTCTAATTCTGCATTTGTAGTCACCTAGTGTTTTTAGAGTAATTGCCTTCCAGAGCTAACCATTAATTATCCCCATTGTAATCGTCAACTATCTTCAATCATATAGCTAATGGCATCAAGGTAAAGGTTGACTGCTAATGACTGTACTCACTAATATTACATAGTAATTCTTAAGATGAGAAGGAAATTCATGAATCCCAAACAACTGTTGTGAACTATTGAAATACCCATCATCTGCCAGGTTTTGATCTTCACTTCCAAATACCGATTAGTTAATTATAACATTATTTATTATATGCCTTCTGGTCTAACATTATGCCACCCAATAAAGTGATTGTCAGTAAACAACACTGTTAAAAAAGAAATTGATGATATCCTGGCACAAAACATTAGAATGATAGTGTAAAGTTCATTAGTAATGGCAAATGAATATATTTTCCTATTATGGTGACTAGTCATGGTGTCTGTGTTTGGTTTTCCATGGACTCTGCATAGGGCAAGGGGATTTCGCTGAAATTTTTAGGCAACCTTTTTAAAAAAAAAAAAAAAAAAAAATTTGTTCTTTATTGGTTTTCATCACATAGTTCAGGGGGTACAGAAAGAAGAGAGGTATGGGGAATCGTGTTATGTCACTGCAGTTACCAACATTCTCAGCATTCCATCACAGTAGTGGTATTCAGTACATCATAACATGAGTAATACAATAATAATACAACACGATATGGACAATAATGGCATCAACGTCAACCACTAGGTTATTTGTCCATTGGGTAGTCATTCAGTAAATTTTTGAGTTGGCAAGCTATTGTCGAAAAACCTGCCCTCTGCCGAGATACATTGGGAATGATCATTTGCATTGTCGCGTATCTTATCTGTTGTGACTCGTGTATATGTACCAAAAGGACTATGCGTTATGGGTAGGAGTCTATACAGGGGATATAAATGGGAGGGGGAGCGAGTGTACTTTAGGTAGAGGTTTGGTTGAATTGTGTTACTATGTGGAGGTATACGTCTTTAGTAGTGTTTCTCCGGATTCCTATCTATGTCTTGTCATTTCCCATACAGTCGTTCTGTCTCCCAAATTCTTTGTCCCATATTTTCCAAGTCTCCTCGAATGGAGGTAATTTGTGTGCTAGGTTAATGGACATCTTTTCATATGTATAGAATTGGTGGGTTTTATCTATCAGTTGGAGCCTGGAGGGAAGACAGTGGTCTTCCACATTTGCGCTAGGAGATTCCTGATGCGTTAGGAGATTCCTGATGGCCAGGAATATTTGTGCCGTAATTTGCTTTTCGCCTGGGTTTAATTGGGTAGGTAGTAGGAGCATCAGGCATGTAATTGCGGTCATCGGAAAAGTTGGGATTGTTAATGCGTCTAGAATAGAGCGTGTTGTGTTCCACAGTGGTTGGATAGCCTTGCATGACCACCACACGTGTAGTAATGAGCCTACCTCTGATCCGCATCTCCAACAGGTGGATGATGCATTAGGAAATATGTGCTGGAGTCTCTGGGGGGTCATATACCACTGGTACATAAGTTTCCTGTGGGCTTCTATGTGGGAAAAACAATGTGTCCATTTGGGTAGACCATTTAGTGCTTGTAACCATTCCCTATCAGTTAGCGTTACACCACAGTCTGTTTCCCATTGTGCCTTGTGTGGCTGGGATGTAAGTGGCGTGGACTCCTGCCATGCTTTATAGCACAATGTTAATGCTTTTGGCTTGGTCGGTGTTGACCAACATCTGTCTATAACCAGGCGAGAGTTGATACGGTCTTGCGTTTGAGCGCCATGTGTGGGCAGTGTGTGGGCTGTAATGATGCTTTTAAGTTGTAGATAGGAAAATATGGCCCGATTCGGTAGAGGCCATTTGGTTTGCAAATCAGGAAACGGGATTATCTCTCTGTTGTTCGTCAGGTGGGATATATGCGTTAGACCTGCCGTTAACCAATCTGTTAGTGGTATGTCCCTGGAGACAGCTTTTAGGGCCGACAGGTGAACTCTGGAATGGAATGCGTGATCGTGACCTAGGGTGAGGAAAAAATGATCCCACACCTCCACCATGTACTGGGTAGTCGGGAAGAATGCGAGTGGTTATTTTCTGAATTGTTTAGGTGTCCACATGTAGTAAATAAGAGTTATGTCTGAGCCTTGGGCTCTTTCCATGTCCGTCCATTGCACAAGGTTGGGCATGGAACAGGATACCTGCCGCTAGGACTGTGGCTCTGTGGTAATGCCAGATGTTGGGCAGTCCCATGCCGCCAAATGTGGGTGCAGTCTGGAGAAGAGCCAGTGAGACTCTGGGCTTTTTACCCCCCCATATAAAGGAGCCGCAGAGTTTTTGTAGGGCTTTACAGAATAGTTTGGATATCCTCAGTGGGAGCAACCTAAATACGTAGAGGATGCGCGGGAGTAGCATAATTTTATAGGCATTCATTTTTCCTAGCCATGATAGTAGTACGTGTTTCCACTTGTTCATCTCTTGTTTACATTGTGTTATTAGGGGGTTGTAATTCAGTTTGATTGTGGTCGGTATCGCCATAGCTATTTTAACCCCCAGGTATGTAAGGGAGGCCGTCCTCCAGTCAAATTGGTATGAGTTATGTAATGTGTGTATTAATGTCTTAGGTAGGTTCATTGGTAGTGCCTGGGTCTTGTCCCGGTTCAGTCTATAATGGGAGATTTCGCCAAATCCCTCTAGTAGTTTCATTAAAGGGGGTAAGGAATGGTTGGGGTTGGAGAGAGCAACAAATACGTCGTCCGCGAAAAGTGCTAGGCAGTAAGATTTGTTATGTATTGTAATGCCGTGTATAATTGGATGTGTTCGTATCTTATGGGCCAGGGGTTCCGGTGATAAAATATACAGGAGAGGTGAGAGTGGGCAACCCTGCCGGGTCCCGTTTGTGATTTGAAATGGTGCAGAGACAAATCCGCCATGAGATACTTTTTCCATAGGGGCACTGTAAAGGGCCATAATGGTTCTTATAACAGTGTCTGGGAAGTGGTATTTCTCCAACATCTTAGTCATGTATGCCCAGTTTAGCCTATCGAAGGCCTTTTCCGCGTCCAGCGCAAGAAAAAGGCCTTCCTGACCACTCTTCTCTAGCGTGGATACAATATTCAGGATTTTCCTAGTATTGTCGGAGCCCTGTTGTCCCCTCACAAATCCTGATTGGTCATTATGTATCAGTTTATGGAGGATAGGGGCAAGCCTGTTGCTAATGAGTTTTGCATATATTTTGGCATCACCATTCAACAGTGAGATGGGTCTGAAATTATTACACTGAGTTCAGGCTTTGCCTGGTTTGGGAAGAGTAGAAATATGTGCTACCAACATCTCTTTTGGGAGAGCACCATTCTCGGCACTGTGATTGAGGGTTTTAAGTAGATATGGGGATATGATGGTAGAGAAGGTTTGATAATATGCGTTAGAAAGGCCATCAGGGCCTGGGGATTTATGGGCTGGGAGGTGCGAAATAACCTCCGAGAGTTCTTCTGGGGAGAAGGGTCGTGTTGAGCTATGCTGGTCCTCCGCTGTCAACTTGGGTAGCTGTACGTCACTCAAGAATTTGTCAATTGTCTCCAACGTAGGGATATTTGTTTTAGAATTATCTTTAAGATTATACAACTCCTCCTAATATTTTGCAACTGTGTGACAATTCCTTGCGGATCCAAAATACGTTTCCCTTTCCCATCATCTAGGTGGGCAATCCTGGAGGCGACTGTTTTGTGTTTGAGTTGGGTAGCCAGTTTGGCGCCCGCTCTGTTGCCATTGGCAAAACAGTTATATTTGTCTTTTCTCAGCATAAAAGTGTTTATTTTTCAATTCTACGTCTCTAAGACGTGATTGTAGTTTTAACAGGTGTTCGTGTGTGGTGGTGGTTGGGTCTCTTTTATTGGAGTGTGTCCACTGTGCAATCTCAGCCATGAGTGCGCTGTATTCGGCTGTTCTTCATTTTTTCGCATGGCTAGCATGTTTTATGAAACTCCCTCGAATACAGGCTTTATGGGCTAACCAGATCTGGTCGGTGGAGGAGTCGTCAGTGACGTTCTCATTGAAATAATTTTTTAAGTCGGTAGAGATTTGATCCACCACGTTAGGGTTCACTAATAAGGTATCGTTTAGCCTCCATGTGCCTGTTGGAGAAAGGTTCTTTAACCGTCAACGTGATGGGAGCATGATCCGACCACGAGATAAGCCCTATAGTGGATTCCTCTATATTGGGTAAATATGTGGCAGGAACTAAGAAGCGGTCTATCCGCGAATAGCTGTTATGCGTCATTGTATGGCATGTATAATCAATTTCTGTCGGGTGCTGTATGCGCCAAGGATCCACTAAGTGTTGGGAAGTAAGGGTGGCACAGATGCGCGCTGATAAAGCCGCCATCTGTTTCCGCGAGGTCGCAGAAATGGTTGCCGTAGTGGAGGAGTCAGCAGTGCTATCTAGTAAAAAATTGGTGTTGCCTCCAATGATTACCTCCCCATATTTATGCTTTTCTGCCAATGCTAACATCATGACTAGAAATTCATGTTGGTTATCGTTGGGGGTATAGATATTAATTAATGAGTAGGAATTGTTATTGATTAAGCATTGAATTATTAAGTAGCAGCCTTTTTTATCTCCAATATTGCGTATTAAGGAAAACGCAACGTCTTCACTGATCAGAGTGGAGACACCTCTCTTTTTTGTCGTGAAACAAGTATGGAAGTCGTGGGGATATTCTTTGGAGTTAAATCTGGGTCTGCCCTGCCAAGTGAAGTGCGTCTCCTGGAAAAACGCCACCTGTGCCTTATGCCTTTTGGCCTCGTGATAGCTAGTCGTCTTTTAGTAGGGGAGTTAAGCCCCTTAGTGTTCAAGGATAGAAGTTTTAGGGGCATGGAGTTGGATTAGTGTATGCTCAGTTGAGCGCAGACTCATGGGCCCTTTGGACCATGGAGGTAGCCCTAGGCGATGTCTTATCGTCTGGCTGGACAGCACTATTGCTTGTTTTAATTTCAACCAGTATTGTGAAATCTTATGGTAGGTAAATAGTACACTCGTAAGGATGGGGTTAACTGGGGATAAACTATATACATGTTTCCGTTCGTCACCTAGGGTAACGTAAGACCGCTCACGGCAACGGATAGGTTCGGCCAGAAGATGGCCTTGGGGTTGTTCCATAAGCGCGGCGCGCTTAGAATAGTAAATCTTGTGGGGTGGGGGGAAGACGAGCAGGAGCTCATCCGCATGCGACATGTTATGGTGTCAATTAAATCGGTTAAATTAAATCTTTAGCCAGGTTATGGTTAAATTAAATCTTTAGCCAGGGATTTCAGAGCCGTAGTGTCCGCCACTTGCTTCGTCTCACTTTGTAGAAGCGGTATTTGCCAGTCCTGAAATAGTTTCTTGCCTTCTGTGAGATCATGTATTGGCCTGTCCACTCCGTTCCTCTTAACAAGTAATTTGGTGGGGAAGCCCCACTTGTAGTGAATGTTGGCATTCCTCAAGGCTTCTGTGAGAGGGGCGAAGGTTCGGCGTTTTGTTAGTGTAGCGGAGGAAAGGTCTGTGAAGATTTTGAGGTGGTGATATGGTTCAGGCCATTGTGTCATGGTCCTGGAGGTCTGAATGATTCTATAGTTTATGTGATAGAAGTGGACCCTGGTGATTACGTCCCTCGTTGTATCTTTCGGTAAATGTTTGGGTTTGGGGAGTCTATGTGTTCTGTCCAGGGTTAAGTCCAGGTTATTCAGAGATGGTATGAGTTTTTTGAAAAAGTCTTGTACATACCGGGTGAGGTCTGCATTCGTCACCGACTCAGGAATGCCCCTCATGCGGACATTATTCCGCCGGTTTCTGTCCTCATGGTCTGCGACCATCTCCTCCAAGGAGTGCAGTTTTTGTTTTAGCGTGGTGTAGGCCTCAGCTACTGAATTGTGTGCATTAATCAGCTCGTCCGTGCGGTCTTCTAGGCGTGCTGTTCTTTCGACAATATTCTGTATGTCGGCTTTGATTTGCGCCATCATATGTAGGAGATCGGCCTTAAATTAGGTTTTAAGTTCCAGCATTATGTTTCTCACCGAGAGTTCAGTCGCTGGATTAGAGAGACTGTCTCCTTCGGCATAGTTCCCTCCTGTGTCAGAACCTTGCGTTGGGGATTGCGACCTGTCGGCGCCATCTTGGTCTCCCAAGTCCGAGGTCTGTTGTTTCTCCAAGTGCGAGTGCAGGGTTTTTTGTTTAAATTTTTTGATAGATTTTGTTGCCATCACGCCAGGTAACTGTTCCGCTCGATAAACGGGGTGATTTTCTTTGTTTTCGCCAATTTTTACACGCTGTAATAGCCGCCACGCGGGAGAGTCTCTGTCCTACACGTCTGCTCCCATGCGCTGTCAGGACACGCCCCCTTAGGCAACCTTTTTTTAAATGAAAACAGTGAAACCTCACCACCAGATATTGTTTAATATCTTTAATACCTCCTTGCTAAAGGGAATGGAGGGGCCTAAGGATCATGTCCAGCAAAGGTTGAGCTTTGTGTAATTCAGGAAGCCATTTGCATAGAATGCTCATTGCTGACTTTTGCAGCTATTTTTCAGATATTCATGATATTTGAGTTGCCTTGTTAGTCCAGTAATGTAGATGTAAAATAATGACGGATTGCATTTTCTTCTAATATTTTTTTTATTGAACTAACAGAAATTTGGAATGAGAAGCTTATGGGAGTTCCTCAATTTGTCAAGTTTAAAAGTATTTTGACCACAGTGAAACACGCAAACTAAGATAGCTATAATGCAGGGGTAAAAGCAGGAAAAACCTATTCCAGGGTGTTCTAAATCTGCCCTGAGATGGGAGAATTGGGAAATTAATACAATAGTTAATTTAAGAGTTAGCAAGTTATGGAGGGGGGGAGAAAGGTACTTAGCAGAAGTTCATACACAAGCCTGGGCTTGAACATCTAGAGAGCCAAAGGTTCCCCACCCCTGAACTAGATGAATAACACTGATATCTGTCTGTAATGGAGTAATTAATTTCCTCTAGAGCTCTATCAGATTCTGCTCTAGTTATCCAATGTTGGAATATAGATGGCTTAAGCCTCCCCCCAAAAACTCGGATCGAAGCCTTGAATAAATGAACCTCTATTAATTGTCTGAACTTGGTATATAATTTGAATTAAAAATTAATTAATATTTCAGGAATAATAATGAGGAACCAATGTAAGTAATGGCAGCAATAGCCCTTTACCAATACCTCAAAAGTATCAGAGTCTATATGCCAAAACAAATGAATGTTGCTGCCATATAAAACAGTAGATGTCCATGACTAGCAACAAAGTCTATGGGAGGAGATAGGCATAATACATTGACATAACTGAAGGAAGCAAGAAACAAACAACATTTAACTTGACCCTTTCATCTTAGGCTGCCATATTAGGAGGGCCATGCCCAGAGATCATTAAGAGGCTAGAAATAAAATTGCTATTAATGGATGAGAGACCTTTTTTTCTTCTGGGATTTCATGGTCCACAAACACAGATTATTTATTTCTAGAGGGCTTCTTTTGATATGAGCACACTCTTATTCACCAGACTGCATACCAATAGAATTGAAGCCATCAAATTCAGCCTACATATTTAGATTGCTACTTTCTTCTCCAAAGTTATTTGACAACATGCCAATATAAGACACATTGTGGCCTTTAGTGTATTCATTCCCTTTTATATTTAATCTTTCTGGGTTATCCAAGCTTTGCAAGCATTTAAAGGTGCTATTTGTTATACATGATTGAGCATGATCGAGGAAAGGATGCTGGGGAAACTGACCAAATTGTCTTGGAGAAATTCAGTTCATTTTAGTAATGACTAGAGTTTAAATGCATACATTTTCCATGCAAAATCCACAGTTACGTGAAACAAAACAAAAGCGCTATGAGTGCATGATAAATTGATTCAGGTTGATTTCACAGTCACTGCACTTTATTAATTTGTTATTGAAGAGCTAATCACTTATTTGTGTATTATTCTGAAATCCAAATTGATGGAATGACCTCAAGACAGTTTGGAATGTAGGGATAACACATGTCAACCCTACACCCCTCCTGTATTCATACTAGCCTAGGAGAAATAAGAGAAGTTGTCCATTTAAGAGCAAATACAAATATAGATATAATCAAATGGGAAGGTGTGATTGCAATATTGTTTCTTGTCCCTTCTCTGTTAAGCATATATGTAAATCATACACTGGTCTGCCCCATCCCCTACAAAAAAACAAAACATTGTTTTTGTAGGAATGCACATTATTATTATTATTATTATTTTTAGGATTTACATAGTGCCATATATTCTACAGTGCTTTGCAATTATAAAATGGGGATATTTGACAAGTAATTCACATACAAAATAGGGGGTGGAGAACACTGTGCTGAAACAAGTTTACGATTTATAAAGAGGTGTTTTGTCAGAATCACATTTACACAACTGATCACACAAAAAATCATTAGCATCTGCACATAAAAATGTGTGGTCCTAGAAGAGAATTAGAAGTTTCAGCAAAAATAGATGTAGTTAAAGACATTAATCACTTCTTCGTTCTTTCCGTTCTTTAGAAAGCAATAACTCTGTAGCAGAAGAAAGAAAATGGACAAAAGTTAGCTAATTTTACTACAGGAAAAAACAATTCCCCAAGTTTCTAATTTGATTAGTAAATTACAAATGAAATGAGCTAACCTCTTGATTTAGAAACAGCACAAAATTAAATAATTACAAAGCTGAAATACGTCATCATCGTCTTGATTTTCCAAATGTATTCCACAATGATTCTTTTCCAGCAACAATTCAATAAATTCTCAGCAATATGCAAAATCCTATTTGATGAGAACATTACATTTGCATCAATATACCAAGTATATGTTTGATAAAAAAATAAATAATTTAAACTGAATTACCATATTAAGTTGAGGAACATTTTATGACATTTTACAATGATGATATGAGTTTTAGCGTTTCGTTTAATTGATTAATTTAACCAGTTCCAAAGTTTAAAAGATAAGGCAATATATTACCCCTGCATATTCACTGAACCTGAAGAAAAAGTGAAACAGTAACAATGTACGTTACCTGTGGCAGAGTTGATTTAAAGTACCAACAAAACAGAGAGCAATATTTTCTGTTTTTCTCTCATTTTATGTAATTGGTGAATATCTGCAACAGTGCAATTTGGAGGGAAATACCCACAAATGATTAACACCTCAACTGGCCCTTGAACCTGACCTACCATCAACAAGTAACCAAGCTGAGCGACATATCCACAGGCGGGGATCATACCGCCCAGAGGCACATATCTTGAGCTGAACATAAGCTCCAGAAAAGTGCAAGTGGCATTTCTCTAATTTTACCTCACCACCTATAGAATATACTATACTATATTCTGTTTTATGTCCTCATATTTTCCACATTGACTCACCACCATACAAATTTGAGGACACCCAGAAGGCGCTGCTTCCCTGTATAATTTCGTCACCTATAATAGTATTCCATAGCTACTACAGAATACTGTAGTAGTTATGGTGTCACGAGTGCCCTGTCACCCTCCCAGGGTAAGTATTAAAACCATTTGTAAATGTTCTGACAACTTACCTGGGGACTTTGCCTTGTTCTGGTGGAAGCTCTAGTCTTCATTGCATAGCAATGGAAGCACCTTGGTCCATTTTCACACCATTTTGATTCACCCAAACTGGTCCAAACTATTGCTTGGATGAAAGTTGTCCAAGCCAATATACTACATGAACATTTTTTTTTAAACTTTATTTTGGTTTTAAATGTGTCACAGATTATGCATCTTGCATCTGTTGGACTTGTGCATGGTGAACAATTTGTTTGGTCGAATCAATTCATCTGAATAAAATATTTTAGACTACAATTTGTCCATCTGTCAATTTAAATATATGGACAAATTTTAGTCCAAAATATATTATCCGGATGAATTGATACGAGCAAACTAATTTTTCCATCGTGCACAAGTCTAACACATGCACAATCTGTGACACATACACACTGATTCTTACAGACGCAAATACATTTATTGCAGAGTTATAGTTAAGATCTCAATATTTACATTGATATACTTACTCAAATGTTAAAGGATACATAAGCACATTCACTGCAGAATTAAGTTAAGGATGTTTGGTATATTGGTATGCAACTAGACCGCTTATTAGACTGGTTCTGGGTTTGACGCTAAAGCCTAGTGACTGTGCTTGTGGCTGGCTACGCCACTTCTTCACAAACCAGGCCAGTCTTGGCTGCCATACTGTGCAAGTTGTGAGGGAGCAGTTAAAGAGATCTAAGTATGCAGGCTCTATACCTCTGCATTCACTTAATCTGTGGCCCCGCTCCTCGATTCTGCAACCAGTCACAGCATAGACCAGTCCACCACAAAATCTCCCAGTTTTACCTTTGCCCTAGGATCATAAAACATATCTGACTTACTAAGAAAGACTCACATAAAATGATAACAGGGAAAATATAATGTACAGATATGTTGTTATTATTATTATATATTTTTCTTCCTATAAAATAACAAAGTAAAAAAAATAATATAAAAAAACAACAATCAAAGGGGGCGGGGCCTGAATGTGAGGCTGGACGCTTTCTCTTGGTGTTCCATGCAGACTTAATAATTAGAGTCACTTACCTGCATCCTCTTTCCTTGTTTTGGATTTAGCTGCAAAGCTTGAGAGCTCAGCAGCATTGACTGAGAAACTTGGGGGTGCTCCCTGCTGTCACTAGCAGCTTTTCAGACTGAGCCATCTGCTCACTTGAGTGAGGCCTATCAGGCGCTGTGGAAGAGGGAGGCGGCCGATCTCCCAAACCAGCTTAGCCTGAACTCTGGCAACTTCTTGATTGGCGCCCTGCTGCCCCTCCCTGTGGACCGGTGGGGGTGTTTCCGGTCCCCACCCTGGAGTCTCCCTTAGTCCACAAGGGCTAAGCAGTAATGCCAAACGCAGCGACAACATACTTCCTGGCGTACTCAAAATGGCAGACACCACATGCTCTCTGCTCAACCATACAGAAGCAATGTCCAGAATGCTGACCAAGATGGATAAAATCCTCGATGAGTTCTAGGGGAAGTTATTTCTGAAACAGCCCGTGCCTGCCCTGCGAGCCTCAGAAGAATACTTATCTGGGAGTTCTCCCCGACAGCCTCAAATCCGGCCTGCGGAATTCACAGGTGGAAGAGAAAGCCACATTGGCAAATAGTGAGAGGAGCGGTGTGCAGACCTGCATGGAGAGCCCGCAGAAGGAGTCCCAAGCAGGAATCAGAATGCAGGGGGAGGCAGAGGGAAATGCCCTACCACTTGGGTGGTGCATCACCACTAAGCCTGTCAACTCATCTCATTGCCTGGGATTTCATCCTGCACTTGACGGGCATATACTGAAAACAAGCTGGTGTTTACACTCAGTAGGGAGTAAATATGGTGGGATTTGGGTGTTGTTACTCCTCAGCTTAATTTACTGATGTTACATGACCCCCCCACCCCCCATAAAACCATACTATATGTCCCATCATGTAAGGACATTGATATTTAGCATTGGAGCCGCCTGGGGTTGGTATAACATTAATGCCTATTTCTCCTGTTTTATTACTGTCTCCTCATTACAGTCCTATCTTAGTGCAGGTAGCTTGTTTATCCTATGTCTTAATGAAACATAGAAACATAGAATGTGACGGCAGATAAGAACCATTCGGCCCATCTAGTCTGCCCAATTTTCTAAATACTTTCATTAGTCCCTGGCATTATCTTATAGTTAGGATAGCCTTATGCCTATCCCACGCATGCTTAAACTCCTTCACTGTGTTAACCTCTACCACTTCAGCTGGAAGGCTAGTCAATGCATCCACTACCCTCTCAGTAAAGTAATACTTCCTGATATTATTTTTAAACCTTTGTCCCTCTAATTTAAGACTATGTCCTCTTGTTGTGGCAGTTTTTCTTCTTTTAAATATAGTCTCCTCCTTTACTGTGTTGATTCCCTTTATGTATTTAAATGTTTCTATCATATCCCCCCTGTCTCGTCTTTCCTCCAAGCTATACATGTTAAGATCCTTTAACCTTTCCTGGTAAGTTTTATCCTGCAATCCATGAACCAGTTTAGTGCCTAATGCCTAGCTCAATATGCACTAGATTGTTCTTCTCTTTCACCTTGCAAATGTTCTGATACATATGTGTGTGCACTTCTTTACCCTGCCTGTCATCTCATTGCAATTTTCCCAGTGTATACCGTGTATTCCTTGATAATATCAAGCACAATATGAAGCACAACATAAAAGAATAATAATAATAATAAAAAAATAATAATAACAATCAAATATGGAAAATAAAACAGGAGGACACCTGCAGCACCATTAAATAAAAGTATCCATGTGAAACTTCAGAAGTATTCCCTAACATTATATAAATTAACACATGATTTTAGAACAAAATATTATCAGACAGTATTAAGCACAGAGTATCATGGGATTCTGGACGAATATAATTAAATCAATAGACTTTATGAAATGTCTATCGTTCCTCTCACTAACACTTAGGGAGCTTAGCATGTAATCAAAAAAATCTTATAAAATGTCCAGCACCATTACATTTTAATGTTTCTCTCAATGTTATTTACTTTCTCTTTTTTCATGCTCCTTAATGGCTGATGTTTTGGATATTGTATTAACATATCCTCCATGTTCTAGCTTGGTGGCTTATAAAAAGGTATAGTAAAGATAAGCACTGATTACTTGGTCACACGAATATGAACAAAAATAAAAGTCACAAATGTTGAAGTATATTAAAAAGTTTGTGAGTGCATCCTTTTTAAGTATAAAATATATCCACTCACAATGAATATAAGTACCGTATATACTCGAGTATAAGCCGACCCGAATATAAGCCGAGGCCCCTAATTTTACCCCCAAAAACTGGGAAAACTTATTGACTCGAGTATAAGACTATGGTGGGAAATGCAGCAGCTACTAGTAAATTTCTAAATAAAATTAGATCCTTCAAAAATTATATTAATTGAATATTTATTTACAGTGTGTGTATATAATGAATGCAGTGTGTGTATGAGAGTGCAGTGTGTGTGTATGAGAATGCAGTGTGTGTATATGAATGCAGTGTGTGTGTATGAGTGCTGTGTATGAGTTCAGTGTGTGTGTATGAGTTCAGTGTGTGTGTGTATGAATGCTGTGTGTATGAGTGCAGTGTGTGTGTGTATGAGAATGCTGTGTGTATGAGTGCAGTGTGTGTGTATGAGAATGCTGTGTGTATGAGTGCAGTGTGTGTGTATGAATGCAGTGTGTGTGTATGAATGCAGTGTGTGTGTATGAATGTTGTGTGTATGAGTGCAGTGTGTGTGTGTATGAGAATGCTGTGTGTATGAGAATGCTGTGTGTATGAGAATACAGTGTGTGTGTGTATGAGAATACAGTGTGTGTGTGCATGAATGCAGTGTGTGTGTGCATGAATGCTGTGTGTGTGCATGAATGCAGTGTGTGTATGAATGCTGAGTGTGTGTGTATGAGTGCAGTGTGTGTGTGTATGAGTGCAGTGTGTGTGTGTATGAGTGCAGTTTGTGTGTGTATGAGTGCAGTGTGTGTGTATATGAGTGCAGTGTGTGTGTATGAGTGCTGCGTATGAGTGCAGTGTGTGTGTGTATGAGTGCAGTGTGTGTGTGTGTGTGTGTGTGAATGCAGTGTGTGTGTAATGCAGAGTGTGATGCAGAGCCTTGGTGGGGGGTGGGCATTTTTATTTTTTAATTATTATTTTAATATTTTTTTTGTTTCATTACATTTTTTTTATTATTATTATTTTTTTATTATTATTTATTTATTATTTTTATTTTATTATTTTTATTTTTTTATTATTATTAATATATATATGCATTTTTTCGTCCCCCCTCCCTGCTTGCTAGCTGGCCAGGGAGGGGGGCTCTCCTTCCCTGGTGGTCCAGTGGATGGGCACTGTGTAGGAGGGGGCTGTGGGGGCTGTAGAGAGATGTTACTTACCTTCCTGCAGCTCCTGTCAGCTCTCTCCTCCTCTGCCGGTCCGTTCAGCACCTCGGTCAGCTCCCAGTGTAAATCTCGCGAGAGATTTACACTGTGAGCTGACAGAAGAGCTGAACGGACCGGCAGAGGAGGAGAGAGCTGACAGGAGCTGCAGGAAGGTAAGTAACATCTCTCTGCAGTCCCCACAGCCCCTGTCTGTATTATGGCAATGCAAATTGCCATTATACAGACAATTGACTCGAGTATAAGCCGAGATGGGGTTTTTCAGCACAAAAAATGTGCTGAAAAACTCGGCTTATACTCGAGTATATACGGTACGTAAAGGTATGAAGAACATATCAAAGACAAATGTTCCAGAAGAGTAGCAATCCTTTTGGGTATGAAAACAGGATTTGCTTGCTAACTGCAGGTGGATTCTATACAAAGAGAATGAATCAGTAACCTTGAGGCAAGTTATTACTTAAAACACATTCTTCTTTTATTCCCCACATACGGGTTAAAAGCATCGCAGAAACATATAATACAGTGGGCTCCCGTAGAAATGAACATACAGCAGTCTACGCGTTTCGTACTCAGTATGCGCTTTAACCAGACTCAAACTGGTAACGGACTAATATTTAACCTCTGTTCTCTTCTCATTCTATGTATTGATCTAAATAATAATCCAACTTTGCTAAATCTGAATTCTGACTTCTAGGCTTTTTAGAATGATCCCATTTTTTTTTAAATGTTTTCTTTTATTAAAAACTACCCTTACATTGCATTGTAATTTCATCAAATTTACAGAACATTTAATAGATAAACATAATGGATAGAAAAGACTACTTTCTAAACTAGACTACTACTGTCTAAAGTATGTTTAGTGAAGGAGAATATTATTTAATATCTGGCTCCTATGCATTAACATTTGATAAGAGCTGTAACTAATGGCTGCTGAATGGATAAGATATATTCCTGTAAAATGCTACAAGACAATTTTTTGATGTCAAGATGTTTATTTATCCTTGCCGTGTCCTGCAGGTAATCCTTCAAATCCTTCATCACTGAAACCATGTTTAATTCCACCCCCATGAGCAAATATAATACCATAGAAGTAGTGTGACCCTTGCTAGGTCAATCCGAGAAAAGATAACAATCTAAACACACTACCTTTTTTCTTTTTCTTTTTCTTATTTTTTTTCTTTTTACTTGTATGTTTTAGCTTATTGTCTTAAACTACATCCAACATTTGTGCTGAATTTTTTAATTTCTTGAATTCTTAGATACTGTAGTAGGATCATTACATGGCTCTTCATTCTGTACTCCTGACCATAGTCCCCGACTCAGGGTCTGTATTTCTGATTTACACTTATTCCTGACTGTGCTGATATGGATGGGTTGATGAAATTGTGCTTCATTTTTTTTTTTTCTCTGATCTGTGCTGACTGCTTGTTGCCATGAACTTGTATTTGGATTACAAGCAATCCTATTTTATGGTGATCGAAGTGGACTCTTGTTTATGCTGGTTTCTGGGACTTTGTGTCCATAAATCCTGTAATTGATGATGCGATAGATAAATATGATTGAATTCCAGTGACCTATTCAACCTTGCTTTGCAGAGAGCCCCAGAAGGATAGATTTCCCAAGAGAAAGATTCTTATACGTTTTGTGCCAATATAAAACTCTTAAACTCTCAGACACATCTCTCTTGGTTTGGACAACAGAGTATAATGGTAAAACAATCAAACAAAATATAGAATGTGACATCACATAACAACCGTTTGGCCCATCTAGTCTGCTAAATTTTCTAAATACTTTAATTAGTCCCTTAATTATCCTTATCTTATAGCTAGGATAGCCTTATTACTATCCCACGCATGCTTAAACTCACTCACTATTCCATGCATCCACTACCCTCTCAGTAAAGTAATACTTCCTGAAATTATTTTTAAACCTTTGCCCCTATAATTTAAGACTATGTCCTCTTGTGGTAGTTTTTCTTCTCTTAAATATACTCTCTTCCTTAACTGTGTTGATTCCCTTTATGTATTTAAATGTTTCTATCATATCCCCCCCTGTCTCGTCTTTCCTCCAAGCTATACATGTTAAGATCCTTTAACCTTTCCTGGTAAGTTTTATCCTGCAATCCATGAACCAGTTTAGTAGCCCTTCTCTGAACTCTCTCTCTAAGGTATCAATATCCTTCTGGAGATACGGTCTCCAGTACTGCGTACAATACTCCAAGTGAGGTCTTACCAGTGTTCTGTACAATGGCATGAGCTGTTCTCTCTTTCTACTGCCAATACCTCTCGCTATACAGCCAAGCATTCTGCTAGCATTTCCTGCTGCTCTATTACATTGTCTAAACCAAAGAAAAAAGTTACCTGTGTTCTTTCCCAAATCCATATGCATATTTAAACAAATGGAGGTTATTTAGTGACTCCAATGGCCATGAGAGGATATGCCCACCTGCCATGTCAAGGCAAACCTCTTAGGTTGGTCGTACACTGGCTATTCACCTTGCTTCCTTGAGCTTCTTGCAATGAGACAGAGAGGGGTATTTTTTATAAACAAGCAACAAAAGGATGGGGCTGCGCCACAATACAAAAAGTAAACATTGTTACAGAGCTGTGTGATGAAAAAGTGAATACAGATACAAAAAAACAGGTCCTCCACTCAAACTCCCATTACTCTTGTGAGGCAGCAACGACCACAGCACACATCAGTCCCAATACTTAGAAAAAATACATACCTTACCATCAAGACCTTCAGTCAGTGATGTATTTAGGATTTGTGCTGCCCTGGGAAGGACGGTGCTTGGGCATCCCCCTAATTTAAATTTTCCCCACCCCTTCATATCAAAGTTGCAATTTGACAGACGCTCACTCACTGACAGACGCACACACTCATTGACAGACACACACTCTCATATACACTGACAAACAATGACATACTGATAGACAGACACAGATAGGGGGCGGACAGGCTGATTAGATGGCAAGGGAGCTTTAATCGTCCTGCTCAGCTCCCTCGCGCACCGCTTAGTGATGCTGGGAGCTGGTCTGACGTCATATTCCGGCTCCCGGCTTCATTATGCGGCGCGGAGGGAGCTGAGCAGGAAGAGCTCAGGTGAGTATGCTCCCTCGCTGCCTGCTTCGGGGGTGCTCAAAAGTGGCCAGGTGGCCAGCTCTTGAGCCCCCCAGGACACGAGGCAAGCAAGGGCGTTTGGGGGCGCCTTTTTTTGCCGCCCAAGGCAGATGCCTTGTTTGCCTTGTGTAAGACACGTCCCTGCCTTCTGCAATATCACTAATAAATATATTGAAGAGAATTGGTCCAAGTACAGATTCCTGAAGACCTTGCTTCGAATATACTCCATTGACTACAACCCTCTGTTACCTCTGTCACTGCCTCACTCATTTAACAATATTGGAATCCAAACCCAAAGATTGCAGTTTATTGATAAGACAGACTGAAGATAGACTGCACCACCCTGATCTATTATTTTTGTTATCCATTCAAAAAAAATCAATACTATTAGTTTGGCATGACCATCCTGAAGTAAACCCATGTTGTCTCTGACCTTGAAATCCATATGATTTTAGATGTTTAACAATGCCCTCCTTTTGTTTTTGTTTGAATGACCCTTACCTCAAATGTCCACAGATGCATCTTCCCTATTCCTTAGTTTTATTGCAGGCCCATCTGACCCCAATATTTCTCTCTCCCTCAGCCTGGTTTAAAATGTATCCAGGACTTACAAGCAACACAGTGCTCTATCAGCTGTTCTACTGCCATATGAAACAAGTAGCCTTCTGGAGGACAGTTTACCTCTCACGCTACCCCTTGACCATGTCCTCATTTATATATAGTTTCCCACACAACTTTCATTCTATGGAAATGACAGGTGCAAACAATAATCAGCACATCCTTCCACTCTTTTAACCCTTTAGAATACATCCCCTCTCTCTCTATAAATAGCTAAATATCACACATCAATTCTATACACTTTTATTTATTTTTTAATTTTGTACTATTTCGGGTTTGTTTTTGTCTGCACACCTCATACCATATATATCTACAGTTGTGGGTGTGTGTGTGTACTTGTTTATTCATACATATGTTAACTTAAATGTTATAATTTAAATGGCTTATTAACTTAAATGTTATTCTCACAATCACTGTGCACTCTGGAACGCTCATTCCATCTGTAGCAATATTAAATCAACAGCCATACATGACCTCTTCATCTCTAATTCCCTCACACTACTAGCACTCACTGAGACCTAGTTTTACCCCTCTAATACCGCTACTCCAGCTTCTTTATGTTTCGGTGGACTACAATTCTCCCACACTCCCAGACTCACCTGTAAAGGCAGCGGTGTAGGCATCCTTCTCTCCCCTCAATGAACCTTTCAAGCCACCTTCTTTAAGAACTGCCATCATCTATCGCCCCCCAGGTCATCCAAGGCCAGGGCTGCCCAACAGGTAGAACTACAACTCCTATGATGCTTTGTCATTCTAAATGCATTCTAAAAGGCATGCAAAGCATCATGGGAGTTGTAGTTCTACAACATCTGTGGATCTACCTGTTGGGCAGCCCTGTCCTAGGCTTTTCATTGAACAATTTTCTTCCTGGTTACCCCTCTTTTTCTCCTCTAGCACTCCTTCCCTCATACTTGGAGACTTTAACATCCCAATCAACAACCTCAAGTGCCCTGATGCCTCCCGTCTGCTCTCTTTAACCTCCTCCTTCGGCCTCACACAGTGGTCTACTTCAGAAACTCATACAGCAGGAAACACTCTTGACCTCATCTTCACCAATCTCGTTACCACCTCTAATCTCTCCATTGTTCCATTTCCTTTATCGGACCACCATCTGCTGAACTTTGACATCGGCATATCCCATACCCAAATCTCACCTACCTCAACTCTCCAATCTCGAAGAAACCTCCAAAGCCTTGAACTCCAGCATTTCTCCACCAAACTCCAAACTCTCCTTTTACCCATCTCAAATCTTACTTGCTCTAATTCTGCAACCTCACTCTACAACTCCACTCTCTCCTCTCAACTAGACATCATGGCACCTCCTACATTTAAACGCAGCAAGCGTTCCCAATTACAACCCTGGCACACCAAGCTGTCCCGTTATCTCCAAAAATGTTCCAGTACTGCTGAATGCTGTTGGAGAAAGTCTCACTCTCCACCTGACTTCCTCCACTATAAATATATGCTGCACTCCTACACTCTGGCTCTTTCCTCTGCAAAAGTAAATTACTTCAACACCCTCATTAGCACACTGTCTAGCCAACCCAAATGCCTATTTCACACTTTTAATACTCTCCTTCACCCTGTTGCTCCCCCTCCTTCTACCACCCTGTCCGCCTCAAACTTTGCAACTCACTTCACTGAGAAGATTTCTACAATCAGGGAAGAGATCTCTAATCTCTCTCCCTCCCCTTCCAATACATCACCTAACCCCACTCCACGGTTCTATGCTCATTCGCACCTACTACAACAGAAGAGGTTTCCGCTCTGCTCCGGTTCTCCCGCCCCACCACCTGTTCCCTCGATCCTATTCTCTCATTTCTCATCCGCACTCTGTCTCTCTCTCTTGCTCTTCCTCTCACTAAAGTTTTCAATCTCTCCCTTTCCTCCGGCACATTTCCTTCACCCTTTAAGCATGCAACCATAACGCCGATTCTGAAAAAGCCCAACCTCGACCCCCAACTCTCCATCCAACTACCACCCTATATCTCTAGTGCCATTTGCCTCCAAGATCCTTGAGAGAGTTGCGTATGCGAGATTGACAGACTTTGAATCCAACTCTCTGCTTGACCTGCTTCAGTCTGGATCCCGCGCTCGTCACTCTGTTGAAACAGCTGTGACCAAAGTATTCAACGATTTAATCGCTGCTAAATCTCACGCCCATTACTCGATCCTAATTCTCCTTCATCTTTCTGCTGCCTTTGACACTGTTGATCATCAACAGCGTCTTCTCATTCTTCAAAATCTCGGTCTACAAGATACTGCTCTCTCCTGGTGCTTCTCCTACCTCCCCCAGTGCTTTTTCTGTGTTTCTTTCTCTGGCTCTGCCTCTTCTCCCCAACTCCTCTCTGTTGGTGTCCCCCAAGGCTCAGTCCTGGCCCCTTAATGTTCTCCATCTTTACTGCCTTTATTGGTAAACTCATCAGCTCCTTTGGCTTCCATTATCATTTATATGCAGATGACACACAAATCTACCTGTCCTCTCCTGATGTCTCTCCACCCATCTTGTCTCGTGTCTCTGACTACCTCTCCGCAATTTCCAAATGGATGGCTGCTCACTTCCTTAAACACATCATGTCCAAAACAGAACTTCTGGTCTTTCCTCCCTCCCTTATTACTCCCATGTCTGTCTCCCTCCAAGTCAACGGTGCCAGCATCACCTCTACCTTGCAGGCTCGCTGCCTAGGTGTTCACTTTAACTACGACCTCTCCTTCACCACTCATGTCCAGTCGATCGCCAAATCCTGCTGCTTCCATCTCAAAAACATAGCTTGCATCCGCCCCTATTTAACACCAGACGTGGCTAAGGTGGTGGTCCATGCCGTTTTCTTTCTCATCTTGACTACTGCAATCCCCTTCTCAGTGGTCTTACGTGTTCCCAGATTGCACCGCTGCAATCTATTATGAATGCGGCGGCAAGGGTCATTTTTCTGTCAGCCCGCACCTGTCAATCTCTACATTGGCTTCTAGTTAGATATAGGGCTCAATTTAAGATTCTGGTGCTTGCTTACAAGTCCCTACTTAATGCTGCCCCAACCTACCTATCCTCCCTAATACACAAGTATGTCCCGTCGAGGCCCCTGCGCTCTGCGAAAGACCTACGGTATTTGCTTGTTAGGCCCTGCTAAGTATGGGATACATTCAGTCATTGTAGCAGGCTTTTGCAATTTATGACCATATGCTTTAACAAAAGCCCTATTATTTTTGCCTAAGTTAGGTGTTCTTTAAATAAACTGTACATTTTTTGAGCTTTGAAGTTGGTGTTTAATGAATAAGTGCATTGGATTTTGTAATTTGTATTATTTGGTCCCAGCAGGACTCTTATAATGTATGCGTGTTTAGGTGAGTGCACCCTTACTGGTTTCATATGTAGGTATATTTGCGAGACCAGGCCAACTCCCAGGTTTTGCACCCCTCCCTATCACAGGTGCTTCATTCCAGGGTCCTATTTAACCTTGCGCTCCCCGGTAAGATGGATTTCCAAAGTAAATTGGTTCATTTCATAAGAGCAAGAATTAGATTGCTAAAATAGGACCTGACAAAAGTAGGTACATTGGCATGCTTATGCACTATAGCAGGGTCTTTCCTCCCTCCCTCATTACTCCCTCCCTTATTACTCCCTTGTCCTCAAGGAGGACCCCCTACCAGTCCAGGGTTTAGGGATTACCTGGGGGTGTCTAAGGTGTTTAGAAAAAGAAAAAAAAATACCTTAGAGTCTAAGGTGTCCCCCCCCCCCCCTTTTTTCTAAACACCTTAGACACACCCAGGTAATCCCCAAATCCTGGGCTGGTAGGGGGTCCTGAGGACTGGGTTGAGAACCCCTGCACTATAGGATCATACATTTAACTAAGTCAGAAAAAATTACATTTTATTGAAGCAGGTGTTCAGTAGATATGTGCAAAAATGTAGTTCATCCCATTAACAAACTGATTTGTCCAAATCGAAATAATTTTAATCCACACACAAGCAACTTGATTTAGCTTTATTTTCCAAATTAAACAATCTGTTTGGGTGTGGATTAACAGGATTTTAGTTTGAATGAATTGATTTGTTTATGGACCAACTAAAAAACAGAGTTTGGTTTGGGAAAACAGGCCATTTTACAAAATGCATGCACAAGTTTACAAAACACTGATTGGCCAATGTTCATATCCATTCACTTTGTCAAACAGACATTTGCATGGACAAAGTTCTACCAAACTGAAATTGCCTACCGGTAATTGTTTTTTTTTTTTTTTTTTCCCGGTGCACAAGTTTTATTGACAGGCATCACCCAGTACTCATTTATTTAGTAGTCTCGGTGCCTGAGACCCAGAGTTTCTCTCATGTGTTGTTTCTGCTTCAAAATAACTAATAAGTCTGGAGGCAAGAAATACACATTTGCAATAAATAAGAGTCGGAATGTGGGATGAATTTTGGGATTAATTCTGGGATAAATAGTGTCTAAAAGCAAAGTAAAGCCAGTAAAGTGCATGGAGTAGGGGGACTGCTAGAGAAAGATATGTACATATTTTGTGTGGATAAGGCACTTCGTCAGAGAGATCTCCCCTAGTTTTCACACCAGATTACAAAAGTAAAACAGTCAAGAAAAATTCACCCCAACTTTTAGCCCACCAAATGAATTCTAAATTAAATAGGAAACTATAAATTCAAATTGTAGATCAAGTCACTAGCTATGAATTGTAAACGTAGTATTATAAATGATCCAGCAGAGAGCACTCAAACACATGCAAACAAAATGTGATGAACCAAAGCTGTTCACATTAACAAACCGGTCATAAACAGATCAGGGAACAGCATTAGTGTAAGTAGAGCACAGTGTAGCTTATTTGCTTAAATGCCATTTTACAATTGGTGACTGCAACTTCATGCAGATCCTAGAGTTCTAGAGTTTATTGCACTAACAATATTGTCTCAGCATTTGCATAATTAACAGAGCTTTAGATACTTCTTCCAGTGCCCCACGCCATTAGGTTAATGAGTAGATGACACTTTGACCCTTGCAAAGTGTATGCTTTAACACAGCAGACAAAGGCCTGCCTCAAGGCTTAGGCCAAACACATACAGGATTTTATCTCCGAGTCTCCAATGTTTTATAATCCTACAGACAAAGCATCAAGCTGCTGCACCACTGGTTTTCTAATGAAATGAGGGAAAAAGGGCAATGGAAAGAGGAAACTGGCAGAGCAGGGATGTTACTGTGCAAATGGAAACACAGCTTGACAATCGGATTTTAAAAGCCACTTGAACAATTCAGAATCGGTGGTCTCACTTCCCGTCTGTCAGAAACAGCAATATGTACAAGCTCTCTGCCAATCCACAAATTATCTGCTGGATGCTTCACGTTCATTGCAAATGTATTAAGGAGTTAGTCAAATGGGATGAAGATAGACAGCTAATTGTGTTTTAAAGTAACAGCAATCAAGAAAGGAATGTTCCCAAATGTTATAATGTCCCACACAAAAAAAGGAGATTGTTTCCTGTAATGCATTTTAACCCCTTAAGGACACAACTTCTGTAATAAAAGGGAATCATGACGGAATATTTCCATTATGTGTCCTTAAGGGGTTATAGAGGTGAGTAAAGAGTCATGTCTTTTTTTTATTCACTATAATATTTGGAAATTGGTGGAGAACGCACAATGGACTTGTATTTGACACCAAAATAGCCAAGCTACAAATAATCTTTTTTAAGCTATTTTCCAAATCAACTGTTTTGCAAAACATATGTCACAGCCTTGTTTGAAGGGGAAGGGGTTAAGTATACACCTATTAACATTATAAAGCTATGTGCTATAACTATATGCTATAGCTGGTGGCAGGACCGGACTGAACCACTGGGATACCGGGAAATTTCCCGGTGGGCCAGCACACTATCGGGCTGGTGCGCGGCCACCTAGTGCGCGGCCACCTAGTGCGCACAGGCGGGCGGGCCTCATGGCGTAATTACAGGGTAACCAACAGGAGAGGATGTGATCCCCTCCTGCCAGTCACAGAATGTAGCGTGGCCGAGCAGGCAGACCGTGGTGAAGGAGCTCCTGTTCCCCTACCCGGTCTTACAGGAAGTGCTCACAGAGAGCACATGACTGCTTCCTGTCAGACCGAGTAGAGGAAGAGAAACTCCTCTACCCACGGTCTGCCTGCTCGGCCACGCTACAGCAAGGTTGGAGGGGGGGAGGGACACTAATGAGTTTGTTTCCATGGTTGTCACTAAAATTACCAACAGCCAGTAGGTAATTAAAGCATAAAAACACAGGCAGGTTTCCGTGGTCGACATTTTTAACATCTGCAGACTACTCATGTATGCGTCCACTGACACTGTCCACCGCTTAGCATTTGTTGTTTTGTGACTTGAATGCACAGCATGAAAAAGGCATGTTTTACAATTCTTAGAAAATCCATCAGGACATTTTATAAGGATGGTTTAGTGCATCTCACCTGCCACTCTGCCTTGAAAAATCTCACAGCCATGCCTAGCAGGGATGGGGGGGGGGGGTGGATGGGGGGGGGGGAAGACTAGTGGGACACATGTGAGCTGGGGGGGGGAAACTAATGGGACACATGGGTCTGGGGGGAACTAATGGGACACAAGTGGGCCTGGGGGCTATAGGGACACATAAAGGACTGCGAGTGGTATAGGGTAACATGAAGGGCTGGGAGGGGGCATAGGAACACATGGAGGGCTGGGAGGAGCGATAGGGACCTATGGAGGGACTGAGGGAGATAATAAGGCACATGGAGGGCTGGGGGCAATGGAATAAGGCACATGGAGGGCTGTGGGCAATGGAATAAGTCACATGGAGGGCTGGGGGGAATGGATTAAGACACATAGAGGACTGGGGGATGGATTGAGAAACATGAACAGTGTGCAGCACCTATGTTGAGCATCTCCATTCTCTGCATGGAGGCGCTGAACGCTCATCATAGAAATGCATTGATGCAATGCTTCTCTATGAGGAGATGCTGATTGTGCGATGAATCACAGCGTTTTGCCATACGTGCGCTCCAACTGTTAGCCAAAGTGAAGAGCACACTCTTGATACTTCAAAAATAAGCAAGGATAACGTCATTGTTTTTACTGACGTGCAATAACATACATTCACAATTTCAGTCCAATTACAAAACTTTCCGTAATATGTACAAGGTAGTTGGACTGAAACATTGATTATATGCAAATGCACGTCTGCTTACAACAAATCTACTCTTTTGTTTATTTTGAAGCCCTTAAGAGTGATTTATTTCACGTTTGAGTGATAGTTTTCAGTTTTTTTTTCCCCCGCTTTCATATCTGCACACTATGTTGGCACCATGCTTTATGGGGCTGGTATAGAATTTTTTTTACAGCGCTGCTTTTCATTCCCAGTCCGGCCCTGACTGGTGGGGATCACCAAGTAGCTCTAAATGCAGCCTATCTTCCTGATAGGACCTACCTGCCTCACTCGTGCCATTAAAACCAATAGGTTTGCAAGATACCTCTGTTTCCAAGGTTCTAACTGTCACCTGAATGTCGATGAAACTTCACAGTACTAGATTAGCACTGCTCTTTGTTCGAGTGACATTATTTAGGTAGCCAGAGTGGCTAAAACAAAAATGACTAAAGCTTGAAATTGAGGTCAAATGCAGCTAAATATTATAGCGGAGTTTATATTTGACATTGACAGATTGGTGGCCATTGAAGAAACAGACTGTAAATAAATTACATGCAAGGATAAGATAACTGGGGATGAGCTTGGGATTATGTTGTTATGCCTGCTGGAGTACCTTTAGCAGGATCCAGTTAAACACAGGACATTCAACGTTGCTGACATTAATCAGGCTTATATCAGAATAACAGTAGCAAATCAAACTTTAACACAGAGCCATTTAGAACCAGTTAAACATTGAGACACTGAGAACAGGAGCAAAGTATTTCATTCTATCTTCATGTTTAAAAGCTCCAACTAGTGTTAACACTGATCAAATCCCCTATATATAATGGCTAATGTTTTTTTTATCTAGCAGATTACATGTGTACATGGGGATGGATGGAGGTATTGGGATTGATGACACATAGAGGAAGGTGAGATCATTTAGAAGATGAATGGGAAAGGATACGCTGAACAGAAATTAGATCTTGGTTGAAGGACTAGAAAAGGAAGACAGTTTTGGGATTGGGGGTAGTGGAGCAACATGGTGACGTGTATGGTAAGTATGATTTCATAAGATTGACTAACAATTATACACTAAAGAAATATATTTCAAAAGCACTGGAACTAATATAACATGAAAGACTGTTATTTATGGCGGTATCACCTTCCCTTTAAGGCTTACTAATAAACATTATTCCTGACAGAGTGAACATTTAATCCCACATTTAGCTGTGTTTGAATTCTCTGTCTTGCATAGCATTCAATTTTTTACCTTGTAATTAACACTAACCAAATATGCCCATGATTGCATGACCAGCATTTAATCCCCCATGTTCTAACGTCACAGGTTTTTTGCTAATGTTCTATATACATCATACACATTGAATACAAGCATGTTTTATGTTTGTTGATTGAATAATAAAAAAAAATATATCATATTGCTTTTAACGTGTTATTTATTTATGTATTATTTACAGTTGTCCATTTGCCAGTCTATTACTTTTTTTAATAGTTAAATCCGAGTAAAATTCTATTTAATTTTTTCACCCAAAATTGCTTTATCAACTCCAACCCCTCCACCCCCCAGTAATGTGCCGCATACCATCATAACCAGGGTCTTCCTTTTACAGTCTATTTTTATTGCTGCATCTGGCTGTGTAATTCAAAGTTGGCTCAGCCCTGTGGAGTTTATACTCTAGTGGCATTTCTGGAGACTAACAATCTCAGGCAGGTCATATGAATTGGGGTCAGTGATTTTCACATTAATCATTAGGTGAATACCGAGCGAGAATTCCACGGCGTTGGGAGATGGAATGGAATAAGTGAACTGCCGTTTCAAAAGCACAGACTTGAAACCTTGTGATCAGAAGCTGCACAGCGAGAGATGAGATCAACTATATATGAATATGTCAAGGACTATTGAGTGCTCAAGGAACAGAGTGTTTTATAGTGTATGCACACGTTAACATGACACCTGGAATGATAATCTGTAAAGTCAGATGCAGATACCAGACTAGAAGAGCAAACCGTTACTTCATCTGCAAAATCTCCCCAAAAATACATTTTGTAGAGATGTAAATTTGTGCCTAGTGATTCAGAAATAAGAAGTATAACTTCTGGTACCGACTGTTTGCCTTGAGCAAGAATTTCTGGGAAAAAAGACATCCTGCAATTTCAGTTAGGAGAATTTTCATTTTTGAGCTCTTCATTGATGCTTGATCAAAGATTCAGCTTTTTGTGTTTGCCTCGGCTAATAAAGAAATACATATCACTATTAGCCCAGAAAAGAAAAAAAATAGAACTCAGTCTAATGGAAGTAATGTGAGATCACAATTCACTTAGGATTTACAGAATATGACATATTTTCCCATTTGTTGCTAAAGTCATATTAAAACTGTAAAATATTGTATATTTCAGAACATGAAACACATCCATGTATTTTAACCAGAAATAGAATAGAATATAAAAATAAAACAATGGGTTGATTTAAAAATAAATAAAACCTTTAGTGCAGGGGGGGGGGGGGCAAAAGGTAGAACCCCAGATGTTTTAAAACTGCAGCTTCCATGATGCATTGTCATTTAAAAGCATTTTACATGGGAGATGCAGTTCTACAACATCTGGGGATCTACCTTTTGGGCACCCCAGCTTTAGTGTATCTTATTCTCCCTTTAGTGTCTTACTTTTATCCCCCCCTTTAGTGTTTCTTTCCCCTATAGTTTCCCTTGTACTTCCTTGTGTTTCTTGCAGGTCCTTTGTATGTTTTACAATCCTTATTTTTCTCACCCCTATTGTGTCTCTTACACCACGCCTGTTGTACCTTGTCCTCGTGGAACGAGGTAGAGGATCTTCTTCCTGTCTGACAGGTAGAGAAAAAATCATGATCCTCTACCTTGGTCCACGAGGATGTGGTATAACAGGCGTGGTGTAAGAGACACAAATAGTCTGAAAGGCAATGCTACACTGAATTAAAGGCCGGAGAGGGGAATCTCGGTGCGCCCCCTTCCGCTGGTCACCAAGTCATTTTGGGAATGGGGTGCAGTAAAAAAACTGTCCTATTTTCTAAAGAATATAGCACTGAGAAATCAATTATCTTGCATATATTTCAAGGCTAATTAATAACTATCTTGAGTGAAAAATAAACCGATTTACTCACACCACTTAGCCATAGTGTGCTGAGCCAATCAACTGTGTGAAAGTACATAATGTGGTGATTACCACAATATGCTCATGTAGTACGACTAAATGTCCATGTTTTATTATAAATTAAAGGTGCAGTTTAAACACTGTAATTACTGCAAGTAACACCCAACCTTCATTAGACAGTGGCTGCATTCTTAACAAAGTTCCCTCACCGATGTCTAGAACATTATTCCTGAAAGGAATTCCATATGCAGGTGTACAGAAAGGAAAACTGACTGACTGGTACTCATTCTTTTTTTTCACATACATTTTTGTAAAAAAATGTAAATGTAATTAAATTGTTTCTCCCCCCTCCCTGCTTACCTTTGTCCAGGGAGGGGGGAGATTCCATCCCTGGTGGTCCGGTGGGGGGCCCCCGGCTCCCTGTTACCGCAGAGGGGGCCCAGGCAGCACACAGCTTCTTCTCTTCTCTCCTCCAATAACTCTCGCGAGACCCGCGGTGCATTGCCATGGCAACCGGGTCTCGCGAGAGTTATTAGAAGAGAGGAGAAGAGGAGAAGCAGTGTGCTGCCTGGGCCCCCTCTGCGGCAACAGGGAGTCGGGGGCCTGCGGCTGCACACATAGATCGCGATATTCGCTATCTATGTGTGCAGAGAGGGAAAGTGGGGCCCAGGACTGCCAGAGCAGTCCGGGCCGCCGGGCCCGTGACAACCGTCATGGTTGTCTCCCCCTGATGGCGGCCCTGGAGGACATGGTTGATCTGTGCCAGCTACACACACAAGTGAAACACCTTCCTCAGGTACGAGTACACGACAGAACCTTCAGCGTTATTTGGTAGGCACGAATGCGGCTCTATGAATGGTGAGGCCAGAACAAGTACAGGTGATAGTAGATTGGATGGCTGACAGTGCCTCCAGTTCCTTCACATTGTCTCCCACCCTGTCCCCTGCTGAAAGCACAGAGTTGGCACCTGCAGCCCATGGTCATCTGTCTTTCACCTCACCTCCTTGCAAATCAGCCAAGCAGTCTGAGTCACAAGTCATGCAGCAGTCTCTTATGCTTTTAGACGACTCTGCTGGCGGGGTTTCCGTGGGCCATCCACCTAGCCCTGCCCCAGAAGTGGAAGAGATTGAGTGCACTGATGCACAACCACTTATGTGTCAGGATGTGGACATGTGAGGACCACCGCAGCACGTCTCTGATGATGACAAAACACAGGTGCCAACTGCTGTGACTTCCTGCAGTGTGCAGACCGGCAAGGAGGGCAGGGTTGAGGAGTGGGTGGAAGATGATGTGGAGGATGATGAGGTCCTAGACCCCACATGGAATCAAGGTCATGCGAGTGACGTGTCCAGTTTGGAGGAAGAGGTACAGAGGCACCAGCACAGCATAAGGGAGCAGGGTGCCCCCTAGACAGTACGCCTACTACTGCCCACCGCACCCAGGGACCGAGCACACCAAAGCCAGCTCCAAGAAGTTCCGTGGCATGGCAGTTCTTCAGACAATGTGCTGACGACAAGAGCCTGAAGCGAGGCATGAACGTGCTAAACCTGAGCACAACCTGCATGACCAGGCATCTACATGCAAAGCACGAGCTGCAGTGGAGTAAGCACCTCAAAAACCAAGAAAGGTCTCAGGCTCCTCCTGTTTCCTCTTCTGCTGCTGTTTCTGCCTCTTCCTCCACCTCACAGTGGCACCTGGCACTCCGCAAACAGAGGATGTGGCAGCAATGCCACCACGTCTGCCACCGTCCCCAAGCGTTCAGCTGTCCATCTCCCAAACACTGGAGAGAAAGAGGAAGCACGCCCCTACCCACCCGCGATCCCTGGCCCTGAATGCCAGCATTTCAAAATTCCTGGCCTTTGAAATGCTGTCATTCAGTCTGGTGGAGACGGACAGTTTTAAAAACCTGATGGCGGTGGCTGTCTCACAGTATGTGGTTCCCAGCCACCACTACTTTTCCAGGCAAGCCATCCCTTCCCTGCACAACCAATTAGCGGACAAAATCAGGTGTGCACTGCACAACGCCATCTGTGGCGAGGTCCACATAACAACTGATACGTGGACCAGTAAGCACAGGCAGGGACGCTATATCTCCCTAACTGCCCACTGGGCAAATGTAGTGGCGGCTGGGCCTGAGGCGGATAGCAGTTTGGCGCATGTCCTTCCGCCACCCAGGATTGCAGGGCATTTCTCTTTGCCTCCTGTTGCCGCCTCCTACTCTGCTTTCTCCTCCTCTACCACCTCCTCATCCGGTCAGCGTAACACCTTCACCACCAACTTCAGCGCAGCCAGGGGGAAACGACAGCAGCCTGTTTTAAAACTCATATGTTTGGGGGAAAAACCCCACACCGTGCAGGAGCTGTGGACGAGCATGGAACAGACCGATGAGTGGTTGTTGCCACTGAGCCTCAAGCCCGGCCTGGTGGTGTGCGATAATGGGCGAAATCTCATAGGAGCTCTGGGCCTAGCCGGTTTGACACACATCCCTTGCCTGGCACATGTGCTGAATTTGGTGGTGCAGAAATTCCTGAAAAACTACCCAGATATATCAGAGCTGCTGCAGAAAGTGCAGACCGTCTGTGCCTGCTTTCGGCATTCTCACCCTGCTGCGGCTCGCCTGTCTGCGCTGCAGCATAACTTCGGCCTTCCCGCTCACCGCCTCATATGCGACGTGCCCACAAGGTGGAACTCCACCTTGCACATGCTGGAGAGACTGTGCGAGCAGCAGGCGATAGTGGAGTTTCAGCTGCAGCACGCACGGGTCAGTCGCTCGGTGGAACCGCACCACTTCACCACCAATGAGTGGACCTCCATGCGAGACCTGTGTGCCATTTTGCACTGTTTTGAGTACTCCACCAACATGGCCAGTGCCGATGATGCCATTCTCAGCCTTACTATCCCGCTTCTATGTCTCCTTGAGAAAAACGCTTTGGGCGATGATGGAAGAGGATGTGGCACAGAAAAAAGAGGAGGAGGAAGAGGGGTCATTTCCACGGTTATCACGCCAGTCATTCACAAGTGGCTTGGAGAGCATAGGCCAGCTACACATAGGCCAGCATAGGCCAGGTACACAATTGTCCAGCCAGGGCACAGTTCTGGAGGAGGAGGATGATGATAAGGAGGGTGGCACCCAACGCAGCTCGTGGGCATCACTGGAGTGTGGCTGGGGGAATACGTGTAACGATCGCTTACCTTTCCCCGCCGGTCCCGCGCAGCGTGGCATTCTCCTCCCATGCTTCCGGGAGGCGGCTCAGTCCTTCTGAACACGCCCACGTTTATGATGCGGTGCATGCGCGCCGACGTCAGAGGGAAAATGCAGCCAAAATTCAAACGTGGCCACGCTCCCGGACCTTTTGGGGGCGTGGCTGTAAAGTTAAAGAGCCCACACTATATAAGGGCTATCGTGACACTTGTCAGGTGCCCTAGTGTGGTTCTTGTTTGAAGTCCCCTAGTGCTATTTACTACTGTTTGTCCTTTTTGGTATTTGACCCTTGGCTATCTCTCCGACTATTCTGTTTTCTGGTTTCCCGTTACTTGGCTTGGATAATCGTGTGCCCGTCTTCTGTAATCCCTTGACCTCTGGCTATTCCTTAACTATTCTCAGACGCTAGTCCGGCCACTCTAAGGTCTGGTAAACGTCTTCCTGTGGGTTTCACACTGTGTGAAGGGGTCACTGTCGTGACAATATGGAGGACACAGACGATTCATCTCCCACAGAGGACAGCTTGTCCTTGCCTCTGGGCAGCCTGGCACACATCAGTGCCTGAGCAACGACTGCCGAGTTTCCACATTCTAACTTGTGCTTATTACTGGGTGGTCACCCTGCTGGATCCCCGTTACAAGGACAACGTGCCGTCCTTAATTCCCTCACTGGAGCGTGATCGGAAGATGCGCGACCACAAGCGCACGCTGGTAGACGTGCTGCTGAGGGCATTCCCAACTGACACAGGGGGCTCAATGGAAGCACAAGGCGAAGGCAGAGGAGGAGGAAGAAGTCGCCAACGCAGCTGGGGCACCGCCAGCACCTCCGAAAGCAGGGTTAGCATGGCCAAAATGTGGAAAAGCTTTGTCAGCGCGCCACAACAACCAGCACCACCATCTGATATGGAACGTCTTAGCAGGAGGCAGCATTTCAGCAACATGGTGGAACAGTACGTGTGCACACGCCTACACGTACTGACTGATGGGTCTGCCCCATTCAACTTCTGGGTCTCCAAATTGGGCACATGGCCTGAGCTTGCCCTTTATGCCTTGGAGGTGCTGGCCTGCCCTGCAGCCAGTGTATTGTCTGAATGTGTGTTTAGCACGGCAGGAGGCGTTATCACAGACAAGCGCAGCCGCCTTTCCACATCCAAGGTGGACAAGCTCACGTTTATTAAAATTAACCAGGCATGGATCCCACCAGACTTGTCTGTACCTTGTGCAGAATAGACATTTATACCGGCCTCACCCAGCCATTGTTATATTCAAGTGCACTTATTCTTTGATTTTTTTTTTTATATGTCCCAATATTTTGGGGGCTACCCCAATAAAAAAAAAAACAAAAAAAAAAAAAAACCTGTGTTGGCTACCTCCTCCTCCTCCACCGCCGCTTCCACCTACACCAACACGGTCACCGCCTCCTCAACCTATGGGTCACTTAGTATAAACTATGTACACAATAGCAGAGGCTTGTGAAGGCCTTTTCTCCATGCATCAGGAGTTGAGCGCAGTTTGAAAAATCAAATACCCTGCACTCCAACCCTCTCTCAAATGGATAATTCTGGTGATCCTCCTGACAGCCATGCTTTAGATTTTGATTTATGTTCTTCCAATGCTAAAATCAAATATTCCATCTAGTGCTATTTTATGGCTCAGCTGTATTTTTTATTTTTATGTATTTTATGTTATTTTAAGTGATTTCCCTATCCACATTTGTTTGCAGGGCACTTGTCCTACTCTTACCCCAATTTTACTTCCTTTTGCAGCCCTCTAGCCCTTTCCAGGACTTTTTTAGAGGCATTTTAGTGCCCAAAAGTTCGGGTCCCCCTTGACTTCAATTGGGTTTGGCTTCAGGGTCAAGTTCAGGTCAAGTTCGAGCCCGAACTTGAACTTTTGACGAAGTTCGAGCCCAAACTCGAACTTTTGATGAAGTTCGGCCGAACTCGGCGAACCCGAACCCGAACCCGAACAGTTAAGAAATCAACGTTTCAGTCTGACCAATCAGACTTTCATCAGGACAAAAGTCCTTTTGTCCTGATGAAAGTCTGATTGGTCAGACTGAAACGTTGATTTCTTAACTTGGAGCATTAAAAGTTAATTTTTATTTGAAGATTGAGTCCGTGGAGTGCTATCTACCTTGTTCTTTATATCTTCGCCAGACAAGCACCCGGCACTAAGTATTATCTACAGTGAGTGCAACACTACTTGGATTTTTTTTTAAATATATATATATATATATACATACACACACTTAGATCATATATATACACTAAGATTATATATATATATATATATATATATGATCTAAGTATATATTTATTTTAACCTGTAACTTTAACATATTTTACTATTTTCAGGCAGCAGGCATTTCTATGGACGGCTATGCCGTCCATGTGATCGTGATGTCCTCGCAAAGACCTCACGATCGCATGGCCCAGGGGTGCCGGAAAGGAAGTAGGTATACTCTCTGGGCTGCCAGGTGAGTCCCCACACCACGATTGCCGGCGTGGGATCGCCGACGATCGGGTAAGTACATAGGACGGCTTGGGCGTTCTGTGCCGCCCGCCGGCCTTTAGAGCCGGGTCCCCAAGGACGGCATAGAATGCCCACTGTCCTTAAGGGGTTAAAGGGGATTTTTCAATGTTCTATTTATTTATCACCATTTAACAAATTTGTATTTATGAGGTATAACATAAAATTTAATGTAGAAATCCACACCCCTTTATCGTCTTTAATAAGCCCTGGTTTTTGCACCTTTATTTGTAATTTTTGCACTGACTTAGCCGTGTCTAAACTGGATTGTAACGTCATATGCTAAATCTTTAAAATAAATTTAAAAGAAAACAGAGCATTTCATGAAAAAGGTTAACACAATTTATATGTGATGATCTATGTTTTATCTAATGGTGTAAATTATATTTTGTATATTTTGTCTATTCACATATTTCTTTCTATGTATTTTATAGATTTTATGTTCTCTGCAGGAGAACTACTATAGTCGATTTTACAGGTTCTGCCTCTTAGTTAGTTTTTTTGTTACAGGATGACTACAACAAGAGACACTTTTCTTTAGTCTTAACAGGATCGATAGGGCACAAAGTATATTCAGTCACAGTGTAGATTAGAAGAATTTTGTACCAACGCAACGTGGAAGGGTTCCTCCTTGTTTATAAATGATCTCACCACAGTTATCAATAACTCATCTGTGCAAATTAATGCACATAACACCATATTCTACACTTTAAAATCACACATATTTTACATTCTTAGGATGTAATAATGTGTTAAATGCACAAGACGAGTTATGGGAAACTAACGTCTTGGGACACATGTGGTTGCTGAACATTAAAGATACCTTTGTGAACTAGCCGGATGAGACAGATAATGATGATTAAGATACATGTAAGATTTTAAATAAAAAAATTCTACTTTTAATAATGAGGAAAGCAATTGATGATGGAAGAAAAATACTTTGAATATTAAAAGATTACTGTGAACGCAAGGGAAAGCCCAAAATAGCCAGTTTATATATTGAATTAATGTCCCATCAGAAAGGATTGCTAATTGCAATGATCCTAAACGGTTTGCCTAAATCATTTAAGCCATTTGCAATTCACATTACAAGGAGATAGAAAAGTTCCCTTTACAAAATTTAAGGTACAATTAATATGTTTTGGAAATATTAAAAAGTACTGTGTTAACTCAAACAATGATAGATATAGATATAATATAACTTGTCCATGTCCATGTGCCTCACCATGGCTGTGTGGGTGACTGGTAAGCTGACTTGGTGGGTTGCTGAGTGGGCAGAGACCAGCGGTACTCTGCCCTGGTGCCAGCGCTACCGTGGAAGTACCCTGGTTGGAGCCTGGTTGTAGTAGGGGGAAACCGACTGTCTCCCCTTTAGATACACAGCTCTGCTGCTGGAGACCGACTGTCTCCCCTTTGGCTAAACAGCTCTGTCGTGGGGGGGCAGGACCGACAGTCCCTACCCCCTGTGCTGTAAGTGCAGAGACCACGGTCCCATCTGCACAGTTGTGGGGCTTACAGTCTCCCCCTGGTACTCTAATCTGTCGCTGGGGAGAGGGAGTAACAGGCTCCTCTTCCGATAGAACACTCTCCCGCTGGGGAAAGGAGACTGGGCTCTCTATTCCCTGCAAATTAATAATCTGCTGCTGGGGAGAGGGGGTAGCAAGCTCCTCTCCCATATATACTTCCAGCCGCAGGGGAGGGAGACCGACTGTCTCTGCTCTCAATACAGAGTGCTGGGGAAAGGAGACTGGGCTCTCTATTCCCTGCTGGACACTCTGCCGCTGGGGAATGGAGACTGGGCTCCCAATTCCCAACAAATAACACTGCCGCTGGGGAATGGAGCCTGGGCTCCCAATTCCCAAAAAATAACCCTGCCGCTGGGGATCTGAGCCAACTGCCCAGCATCCCTGTAGCTCACCCTGCCGCTGGGGAGGGAGGACGCTGCTCTCCTCTCCCTGTACTTCACACTGCCTTCCTGGCATACCACTCTGCTGCTGGAGGGCAGGAACAACTACCTCTGCCCCCTGTAACTCAGCCTGCCGCTGGGGAGGGAGGATGCTGCTCTCCTCTCCCTGCACTTCACACTGCCTTCCCGGCATATCACTCTGCTGCTGGAGGGCAGGAACAACTACCTCTGCCCCCTGTAACTCAGCCTGTCGCTGGGGAGGGAGGACGCTGCTCTCCTCTCCCTGCACTTCACACTGCCGCTGGGGAATGGAGACTGTGCTCCCAATTACCTGCAGGACCGGTGGAGAGACCTTGGTCCCATCTCCACCGGCCACCTGGGGTTCTTCCCAGAAAAACTTTACTATCTCGTCCCCGCTGAATGGGTCTGGCTCTGGGTCTGTCATGCTGCTCTCCTGCTGAGCCTTCTCACTGTATTGGAACAGCTGCTGGTAGCCCTGTTCTAGCTCCATCTCCCGGGTCACCAAGTGGACCAGGTCTTGCTCCATCTCGTGAGTGTCGTCCCAGTCATACCTGCTCTCCCTCCACTCCAAGAGATCACTGAACCGGGCTTGTGTAGGGCTCCCAAATTCGAGCTCTGAAAAAGACTCCCATAAAAAGCCAGGACCATCAAACTCCTCTCCCTCTGGCTTGTCATGCTCGGCTGTCCAGGGCAGGTACTGTGCCCCATACCACCAAAGCGCCTGGTAGGCATCCTCCAGCCACATTTCCTGCCATACCCGGAGCTCCAATTCCTTCACCCATTCCTCCAGGGGCTGCTCTCCCAGGAAGGGCATCCGCAGGGCTAGTCGCTTCTGCAATCGCTGGTCTTCCTTGGGGAGTCTCTCGCCCTGCTGGTACTCCGCAATATAAAGTGCCTGGTACCAGATGCCTTTGCGGACTGCATCTCGGTCATCCATGACACCCTCATCATACTCCACTGCTGGTTCCATCCTGGTGCTGTCAGGGTCGCTGTACTGAGACATGCATTGCCCACAAATTGTAAAATCCAAAGAAATGGTGTCTCCTGTAGCTGTCCTTCTGTCTGTAGGAACGATCCCGCCGCTTGCCACATATTGTAACGGCGCCCCCAGGCATAAAAGGGGTTAAAAGCCGTTTGGAGGATATTCCCTTCCAGATATACAGGCACAGCTACTGCAGAACACCAAACTCCCAAACTTTATACAAAATAGCACTCCAACTCCCGAACTGGAACCTCACAAATAGCTGCTAGCAGACAAGCAGGAAAAGCAGACAATCAGCTTACACTCCTGGCAATCAGTCTCTAACAGCATACAGTAAATCCCCCAAAGAACGAGACAAAGCTCCGTGTTGAGGGTCAAGCAGTGGTCTGTTTTAATTAACACTCACAGACTTTTATGCAAGTCCCCATGCAAGGGGACATCCCACAGGGAGGGACAACATGTAACCAATCCCGTACAATAAAACATAAAACACACCCAGCACAAACACATAAAATCCTCCTCTCTGTCTGTGATATAATTACTGAACACAATGGGTTAATGTAATTTATCACAGGCAGGAAAAATACAGTTTTTACAGCATATTCATAACTTCTAAAATATACATCACATTCACATAAAAATATATTCACAATCAATCCATTCAGGGGAACAACATACCAAAAAATGGCATGAATCAGACCAGGGGTTCAGAAGTTAGTAAAGTATCTTTTGGGGCCTGGCTTGCAGCATTGCTATCTGGCCCAAACCAGTTTTACAGAGCCCTCTATCCTGTAGACAATAGTGAAAATCATCCAATTATATCCAGGGATAGAGGCAGACTCCATTGAGCACATGTTACCAATAAAACACAAAAGGATACAAAAATACATAACTCCTATCATACTAAATTGAATGGGCCCAATCTCCCAGGGCCATAGTCCAGAGGCAACAGGCGGGCAACCAGGCTCCTCCAATGCAATGTGGCGAGATTGGTCTCGTCACAGAGATAAAACAAACTTTATTTTAAAACAAAGATTTTGCAAACACCAATTCTAAAGCCATACATTTGAGGGGATCTCCTCAGTCTAAGATGTGATGAATAACAGTGGAGACAGACAGAGTCTAAAATATATTGAGTCTGCCATGTTTCCACTGACACAAACTTTATATTGAAAATATTGTGGCAGAAACATATAATTACCCATTATTAAAGGTATAACTAATAATGGTTTATATAAGATTACAATATGGGCTAGATTAATTAAGAATACCTGTGACTTATGTTTATATTGCTTTATCAAATATATTTGTTTTTATTGTACCACAATATTCCCTATATCATATATAAAATAGATAATATAACTTAAGATTTATTGCATATTACTACTTTTAACTTAACCCCTTCAGGACGGAGTCAATAGTGCACGTTCTTATCAAAACAAAACGTAAACAAAAACTGGAATTTGCGCTATATGTCTGTTCAACCGTAATTCACCGCTGTCACATTAAGTGCACCCACACTTATTATATATCATTTTGTTCAGGAGAAACAGGGCTTTAATCTAACATTAACTATTCATATATGGAACATAATTTATTATAAATAAAATGTAAAAAAAATGTGAGAAATTTTTTTTTTTTTATTTGTTTTTCCGTCTGACATTTTAACTGTGAATGTCATAATACTGTTAGGTTGTACTGCAAAAAAATGCACATATTTGTAATCAGCGATGTGTCACGAGTACAACAGTACCCCCCATTAACAGGTTTTATGGTGTTTTGGAAAGTTACAGGGTCAAATATAGAACGTTCCATTTTCAAATTGAAATTTGCCAGATTAGTAATGTTACCTTTGAGACGGTGTGGTAGCCCAGGAATGAGAATTACCCCCATAATGGCATACCATTTGAAAACGTAGACAACCAAAGGTATTGAAAGTGGGGTATGTTTAGTCTTTTTTAGTAGCCACTTAGTCACAAACACTGGCCAAATTTAGCGTTCATATTTGTTTTTGCGTGAAAAAATCAAAAAACTAATATTTGGCTGGTGTTTGTGACTAAGTGGCTACTAAGAAAGACTGGACATACTCCACTTGCAATACCTTGGGTTGTCTACTTTTGCAAATGGTATGCCATTATGGGGGTAATTCTCAGTCCTGGGCTACCATATGCTCTCAAAGGCAACATAACCAATCTGGCAAATTTCAATGTCAAAAAAATGAAATGCAAGCCTTATATGTGACTCTCTAACTTTCCATAACACCATGAAACCTGTACATGGAGGATACTATTATTCTCGGGAGACATTGCTGAATACAAATATGTGTACTTTATTGCAGTAAAAGTAAACAGTGTTATAACTGTAACGGAGCTCCGTGTACTCCGACCGAGTACCCTCCGTTGATGGATGCTCCTAGCGCTCTCAGAGGACTCCAAGCACTGCAGACGACACCACAACCACCGCAGACTCCACAACCGCCGTAGCTTAACTGGAGCCGCGCCGTCTTCCTTCCACCCTGGATCGGTTTCTGTCCTCCAGGACCGTGTGGGGAAGACCTCTCCTCCAGGAGAGCGTATCTGGAACAAGCTCTTAAAAGAGCTAAGTGATTAAGCTCAGGGGAATATGCAGAGCATAGCAATCCCCAGTGTGATACAGCAATTCCCTCCAATAACGAGACAAGGCTACGTTTTGAAGGGTCAAGAAGAACTGAGGACTGGGACACCCAGCCTGCTTTTTATTACAAAAAGGTACATACAGGACACTCCCAGGGGGAGGTTGAAATTAACCAATCACATACATGGTACCACCCCCACGTCTCCTCCCCTCAGATAAACACATAACATAATTATAGCATACAGTAAAAATACAGTTTTCACACATACACTGCAACTTTAAAACTATACAATCTCCATAAAAAATTACATATTTGAACTCAGCACACATCAAACATAAACACTTCCAAAAATCAGCCAAATCCCTCCAGCGGATCAAAAGTTAGCTGGAGGTCCCTTTATGACCGACCGCAAGCACAATTTCCTGCCCAAAACAGTTCCATAGATTTGGGCTGTGCGGCCGGTCAATTTCATGCAAAAAAAACGACTAAGTCCCATTTCGAACGGGACTTAGTCTCTGGAGCATAGGCGTGCGCACGGGGCCGTTCCTGCAGGCACTCAGCGCCCCCCTTCCTCCCCCATGTCCCCCCTGTCATGGATGGGAGGGGGGGGGGGGGGCAAGAGGTTATGCACCCCCCCCCCCCGGTCGGCTCTCTCAATATCAGCCGCGGCGAGGGAGCTGTGAGCTTTCTGCTCCCTCTCGCCGCGCGCTGTTTGCTGATGTTGGGAGCCGGAATATGACGTCATATTCCGGCTCCCAGCTACAGCAGACAGCCCGCGCGGCGAGAGGGAGCAGAAAGCTCACAGCTCCCTCGTCGCGGCTGATATTGAGAGAGCCGCCCGACCCACTGGACCCCAGGGACAAGTCCACGCCAGCACTCCAGGTAGGGAGGCTGGGTGGACATTTTTCTAATTAAAAAAATAATAATTTGTGTGTGTGTGTGTGTCTGTGACTGTGTGTGTGTGTCTGTGTTTGTGTGTGTCTGTTTGTGTGTGTGTGTCTGTGTATGTGAGTGTGTGTGTGTCTGTTTGTGTGTGTGTCTTTGACTGTGTGTGTGTGTGTGAATGTGTGTGTGTGAGTGCATGTGTGTATGTATGTGTATCTGTGAATGTGTGTCTGTGAATGTGTATGTGTGTCAGTGTATGTGAATATGTGTGTCTGTGAATGTGTGTGTCTATGAATGTATGAGTGTGTGTGTGTCTGTGAGTGTATGTGTGTGTGTTTGAGTATGCGTGTCAGTGTGTGTATGTATGTATATATATATATATATACATACACACACTGGAGTGTATATTATTTTTTTTGGGGGTGGGAATCTTGGTTCCCACACTTTATTCCCCAGGACTTTATTCTCCCCTGTCGGCTCACGCAGAACCGGCGCTGAGTGTCGGCTCTGCTCTAAGCCTCCATGGGCCGGCGGGGAGATCAAAGATCTACCTCACCGGCCCACAGCAGCATGAAGGGAGGCAGGAGAGGACCAGGGGAGCTCTAGACAGCAGCTCCGCCAGGTTCCTCTGGATCTCACGGGAGTTAACTCTAGCCCCGCAGGCTAGAGTTCACTCTCCACTGGACCACCAGGGATGGCACATGGCAGCAAGGATCCCCCCTCCCTACATAAGGTAAGAAGGGAGGGGGGATATTTACTAATCTGCCCCATCTCCACAATCTGTCCAAACATACAGCACACACACACACATACAGCACCCACACACAAAAAGCACCTACAGACATACAGCACTCTCACACAAACAGCACACACACAGCACCCAAACAGCACCCACACACATACAGTACACATACAGCACCCTCACACACACAGTACCTTTACAAACACACAACACCCTCACACACAGCACACTAACAACACCCTCGCAAACACACACACACAAACAGCACCCTCAGAAATACATGACACCCACACACATCACACAAACAGCACCCTCACACACACAGCACCCTCACACAGCACACTAACAGGACCCTAACACACACACACAAACACCCTCACACACACACACACACACACACACACACAAACACCCTCACCCACATAGCACACTACCAGCACCCTCACACATACACACACACAGCAGCACCCTTACACACACCACCCTCACACAGCACACTAACAGCACACACACACACACACACACACACACACACACAGCAGTGTATATATATATGTGTGTGTGTGTGTATATATATATATATATATATATATATATATATATATATATACATATACATGCGGCGTGTGTTTGTGCTTTAGGGTGCACACCCTAATGCAATAGGCTGCGCACGCCTATGCTCTGGAGCTGAAAAATGAAGTGTAGAAGAAGGTAAGGGTCAGCGGTGTTCGGCAAAATGTGTAGCCGATTTCAGTTCCACAGAATCTTTAGCATACACCGCTGACCGCATTCGAATGAACTAAGATGGCCGCCGCCACGTGCAATTAACTGGCAGTAACCTCACAGCCTGGGAGGTAAATTGCCTGCACACTTTAACTTCTGGGTGGTCCGCCTGTGTGGTACTTGGTTCAGCAAGCCCTATTTACTGAACCAAGTGGGAGAGAGCCAGGGGCAAGTTATTTTACAGGTCTGGGGACATAGTCTTAAAGGGGTATTGTTCAGCAAAGTCCCAATATGTCCCCAGACGGTTCTTAAAGGGCCATACACACCCAATAAAAGTTAATACGTTTTCAGGGGCACAATCTTCCAGGGGCCATAGTCATGAGGAAGGAGGCTGGCAAATAGGCTTCTCCACAATCCAGGGAAGCAGGGCAATTTTCCATTTAAAGGGCCAGTTACAAATAGCGATTTGTAACAATAACATTCACAGTTAAAATGGCATGCAGAACTAAAAAATAACATTTCTAAATTTCTCAATTTTTAAAATATTTTATTTATATTAAATTATGTTTCATAGCTAAATATTTGATGTTAAATGAAAGCTTTTTTTTCCCCTGAATAAGATGATATATAATAAGTGTGGGTGCACTTAATAAGAAAGAGGTGAATTCACTTTTAAAACTGCTTTATTTAGCTAAATTAATTTAGGTGACTATAGTGTTCCTTTAATTAGCTGCCTAACGTTTTTGGTTTGCATCAAGACTTATTAATTTATTGTTTTATCTTTCCTGTTAGGTATTGTATTGCATGCAATTACACTAATTAATCACTGATATTTTTATGAATTAGTTTTGAACAGAATTTTGCAGTTAATAAATGTATACATATATATTTGTACAATATTGTTAATTATTGCATCTTTAAATTAGCATCAGTCAGGAATTCCCCCTCCTTCCCCCCTCCCCCCCCCCCCCCCCAAAAAAAACACATGTAAGAAAACTTTGGAGACTATACTGTAAAAATACTTTTGTTAAAATTGAAGCTAGCTGCTATGCATGTTATGATACTCAAACTTGGCATGAAATTCTTGGCCACTCCAATTATGATGACATTGCAAAGTTACGAAGTGTGGAAAAAAGAATGAAGAGTAAGGGTAAAGGTAATAAGTAAAATTTAGTCTGTGAAATGGGCACTCAAGGAAAATGTATTCAAAGTAGAAGAAGAGAGCCTGATACCAGAGCCATAAGACAACTATTAATGAGTTAGCAGGTCCTATAGAACCACAAGCAAAATATGGTTTCAAATATGCCATGGAATACACTGATGACTATTCAGAAGCAGTATTTTTGTAATTCTTGAAAAGCAAATGTGATGTAGTGTAACAAGTGAAGTGTAAAAATGAATGGCTGACACATGAAACATTAATGGCGGACACAGCACCACATGAGCACATAACATGCATATGCTCTGACAATTGTTTTAAGTTAAGGAATTAAATTTTTAGGTCACATCAAAACATACAAGGCATTAGACATGAGACCTCAGAACCGTACTCAACCCAACAAAATGAAACTGCTGAGAGAAATTGGAGAACACTGTTTGATATGGCAAGATGTATGCTGTTCTAAAGCAAATTACCAGAGGAGTTATGGACATATAGAGTAATGACTGCTGCTCAGATTGAAAACATGCTTTAATAACAGTCTAGTAGAAACTCCATATTATCTGTTAATGGACAAAAGCCCTAACCTTACAAAAAGATTTTTGTGTCAGAAAGTTTTACTCACTTTTTTCAATATGACAGAATTCAGTAAGATTCAGAGTGTGAGAGGGGGATATTTCTTCTAATATGAGAAAATCAGTCCTTCCCATCTAGTGTATTATCCTGACACTAGACACATTCTCAATTACAGACTTGTGACATTTATTAAAAAGAAGGCTGTTGAAAAGCAAGCTCAAACTGATCTATTGCATGATGAATATGATTCTCATTTTATGCCAAAAGGAAAGAATGCCGTGGTAGAGTGTGGTAGAAGAGACTGAGACCTCAGAAAGTGAAGAGAATGAACAAAGTAATGATGATTACGGTACATTACCGTGATAGGAAAGTAGCACAGTACTTGAGAGACTGTGTTTCAGATTTCAAAAGTAATGACCATGCATTAAAAAACACTAGTCATTTTTACAGGGTGTTTAAAAGACCACAAATCTCTGTAAATGGCATAAACTCACTTCAGTTACAATTTTGGCCAGGTGCTATGAGAGAGTAAATGGATTCTCAGAGAGAATAAAGCTTTGACCATTTTACCAGATGGTAAACTTTCAGTGGGTGGTCGTTGGACGCATGAAATAAAGAACAAAACTGGTGGATCAAAAATGTGTAATACCAGATATGTTGTTAAAGATTAGAATGTTGTAAAGGCTTCTATCCTTGGATGCGGAGAAGGCGTTTGACAGGATATACACTGGGGTGATTTATGGAAAACATTAAGGAGATTCAACATTCCATCATCCTTTATTAATGCAATAAAGGTGCTATTCTGTGCCCCCACAGCCCATGTCTCAGCTTCTGGCTTTAAGTCCCAAGTTTTCTCTTTAACTAATGGTATGATGCAGGGCTACCCTTTATCTCTGATTTGATCTGTTTTAGCTAAAGAACCTCTGGCTGAATTGATCAGAACAACGGTGGAAATCGAAGGAATACAGATCAAAGAATTCACTCATAAAATCTGCTTGTTTGCAGATGATATTATTTTGGCAATTAAAAACCCGAAAGAATCTTTAAAACATCTAAATTAAACGAGTCCAAGACTCAGGCCCTTTCGTTCCACATAAACCATTTAGAATTCACCACCCTTAAGAGATTGTATTCATTTGATTGGAGAAACAAATATTTGGAATACCTAGGCATCAATTTATGCAAAAACCTAGTAAATATGCATACCCATAACCTGGGGAAAGCGTGGCCTGTCCTACAAAGAGAGATGGAAAGATGGGGCGGGATGGAGCTCTCATGGTTGGTAAGGGTGGCGTCTATTAATATGACAATCCTTCCTCAAATTTTTTATTATTTTAGGACCATACCCCTGTCCATCCTGTTATCTTTAAGTTAATTCGGTAATGTTAAAGTTTATATGGGGGAATAAATCTAGCAAAATTAAGCTTACCTCCCTGCAGCATCATAAATCTAACGGCGGTATTGGTGTACAGGATATCCGCAAATATTATTTTGCTACTAATGCTCCGGTGGTTGCGAGTTTTAATAGTCAAGGTAATACGCCAAGATGGATGGAAATGGAAGAGTCAAAAATTCTCCCATTTAAACTCACGGAGATATCTTGGGTGTGTCCTGAAAAAAGATCTAAAATTACTAAATTATTTTTATCAACTAAAACTACGCTCAGAGCCTGGGACATTGTTTTTTAAAATAATATCCATAACATAAGATTATATAGAGCAATTCCAATTGAATAATTGAAAGACTATATACCATATTAGAATCTAGCATTATGGACAAAATACTCCATAACAAATAACTTTTTCCATGGCAATGCCATTCTTTCATTTGGAAAATTGAAACTTAAATATGGACTATTGAATGACTCTGAATCTGAATGTATATTAATTATCGAAAAATGTAAATAATTGTAAAACGTATCAGAAACTGATCAAAACTATAGGTCACTAGAGATATCAACACTGGAAAAAGTATTTTATATAATCCAAAAAGAAAGGGTACAATATCTATGTGTTATTCGGTTAACAACGCCAAACCTATAGTTAAATTGAAAAATATGTTATCATGGGAGACGGAGTTAGGTACACAATATGAGCTTGATGAATGGTTTAGTTTCTTTAAAGCACTAAAAATAATTTATTTTTGTATTGACCATTTCAAAAATCATTACAAAATGTTATATTGCTGGTACCTGGTTCCGTCTAGACTTCACAATTTGAATAACATGTACTCTGACCGGTGTTGGAGGGATTGTGGGGGTATGGGAAATATGGCCCATATATGGTGGCATTGTCCAAAATAACTAGATATTGGAAAATGATTCACAACCTAATTGTCAGAGTGAATAGATCTATTGGTATCTTAACCTCAGAACTTGCACTATTCAAAAGATTCCCGGAGTCTGTCAGTAGAACAGATACAAAAATATAATAGGCCACATCCTGATTGCTGCTACCTCATGCTTGCCACGTTATTGGAAATCTAAAAATTTACCATCACGTAAAGAAGTTTTGAATTTAATCTTGGATAACAAAACTAAATTATAATTGTGATAAATCGGAAGAAGAAATTAAAAAAGTCTACTGTTTATAACATTAATTTATTGTTAAACTTTATTATTGTACAATTACTATTCATATACATTATTGTGTTTGTTATTAAAATGGATGGATACCCTTTCCCACTTCCAAGTTCCCCTTAACTTTCCTATCCAGAATAGAATGTTTGTATAATTTGTTGAAAAATTTCTAAAACTTTAATAAAAAACATTTGAAAATGTGATGGACCATCTGGCACCCCAATCGAGTGCCTTCATCAGTCGATGATCCTAGTGCTCAATGAGGGCCCCAAGCACTCCACCCGATACCATCTGCACTGCAGTCCCCATGTCCAGCATTACAGCTTGGTTGGGAACTCGCCGTCCTCCACCCACCCTGGACCCAAAACCAGGAACCAGCTTCCAGTGGGTGAACCTCTCCTACTCCAGAGAGTGTAGCAGTAACATCTCTTAAAAGAGCTAGTGATTATAATCCCAGGGGAGTATAGTGATATAGCAATCCCCAGGGTAGATGCAGCCGTTTCCCCCACACATGAGATAAGACTCTATGTTGAGGGTAAGAAGGAACTCAATCTTATTGGAGGCACACTGGCCTATTATGCAAGTTTCCCAACAAAGGTGACATCCATGTGGACCTTGTTGGGCACAGGGACACAAAGTTAACAAACCAATAAAACCGTTATACAGTGAGACACTCCCATACAATATACACAATCCCTCCCCTCTGCCTAGGAGATAATTAAGGCAGATGATGCATTAACTTAATTATCTTAGCCCTATCTTAGCAACATATCCAAAAATCACCCAAATCATATCAGGGGTTCATAAATTTTATGGGAATCATACTTTTGACAAGGTGCAGGCATGGCCTCATGCCCAAAACAGTTCCATAGAATTGCGGCTAAGTGCCGCTGGAGGACCGACTGGGAACTGCAAGGTTTTCAGGCCGAAAATCGTTCCAGGGCATTCGCAGCTAAGTCACCCTGAAGTCTATTTGCGGTTTTGGTCCTTGCGAACAAGATGGCAGCCACCAGGTGTTCGAATGTCGAATGGCAGCTACCTCGAATGTTCAGGAGTTTGAAGTGCTACTTTGAAAATTCGAACTGTGGCCATAAAAATCCAAAAAGGCACGAACAGTGATTTAAACCAAATTTTATCACAGGGGTGATAGTCACAGGGTAGGAGGCTGGCAAACAGGTCCCTCCAAAAACCAGTGGCGAGCTCACTTTCGCCACAGAAAATAATCTAGTAAAGGGAGTTAGTTACAAATAAATATTCTTTACAACAGTTTACTTAACCCCTTAAGGATGGTGGGCATTCTGTGCCGTCCTTGGGGACCCTGCTCTAAACGCCGGCAGGCGGCGTAGAGCTCCCAAGCCGTTCTTTGTACTTACCCAGTCGCTGGCGATCCCACCTGGCAGCCCAGGGAGTCCCCCTCCTTCCTTTCCGGCCCCCCTGGGAAATGTGATTGTGAGGTTCTTGTTAGGACCTCGCGATCACATGGACGGCATAGCTGTCCATAGCAATGCCAGCAGGGGGAGTGCCTATAATGACAGGTACTCCGCTGCTGCCTCTAAATAGTAAAATAAATGTTAAAGTTACAGTTTAAAATAAAATATGTACACAGACAGACAGACACACACACACACAAGACGCACATACATACATATATACAAACAGTCTTTTTTAGTAGCCACTTAGTGACAAACACTGGCCAAAATTGGCGTTCAAATAGTTTTTTTGCATTTTTCACACACAAACTATTAACACTATCTTTGGCCAGTGTTTGTGACCAACTGGCTACTAAAAAAGACTGGACATACCCCATTTGCAATACCATGGATTGTCTACTTTTGCAAATGGGATGCCATCAGGGGGGCAATTCTCATTCCTGGACTACCAGATGGTCTCAAAGGCAATGTAACCAATCTGGCGAATTTCAATGTAAAAAAACTGAAATGCAAGCCTTATATTTGACTCTGTAACTTTTGAAAACACCATAAAACCTCTAAGGTCCGGTTAGTCCTAGGTGTAATACTATTTCTGTGTGCTGGATCAACTAGTAATCCTGACATTACGACATAGCCATAGATCCTGCAGAATTGTATCAGCACATTGCAGCTTGCGAGAGAAAGCTAGAGGAAAATGATCACCGTATGGATCAATTTGCCCAGGCTTTCAGTAGGCATCTTAATCGGACGGCTCATTTACAGCCTGATGTTCCTCGGACTATTTCACCTCCGCCTATTGTACCTCCACCTACCGTATATACTCGAGTATAAGCCGACCCGAATATAAGCCGAGGCCCCTAATTTTATCCCAAAAAACTGGGAAAACGTATTGACTCGAGTATAAGACTAGGGTGAGAAATGCAGCAGCTACTGGTAAATTCCTAAATAAAATTAGATCCTAAAAAAATTACATTAATTGAATATTTATTTACAGTGTGTGTATATAATGAATGCAGTGTGTGTGTATGAGTGCAGTGTGTGTGTGTGAGTGCAGTGTGTGTGAACGCAGTGTTTGTGTGTGTGCAGTGCGAGTGCAGTGTGTGTACGAGTGCAGTGTGTGTACGAGTGCAGTGTGTGTATGAATGCAGTGTGTGTATATGAGTGCAGTGTGTGTGTGTGATGCAGAGCCTTGGTGGGGGGTGGGCATTTTTAATTATTTTTTAATGATTTTAATATTATATACACACATCTGCATTTTAGGTGCAAGCGGGTGACTCAGATTGATGGGAGTCTGACTCCCTTTTCTGACTCCCTGTATTTAATGCAGTGTGTGTGCATTAGATACACACACACTCTGTATATAATGCAGAATGTGTGTGTGTGTATATATATAATGCACACACTGCATTATATACAGGGAGTCAGAAATTGGAGTCAGACTCCCATCAATCTGAGTCACCCTCTTGCACCTAAAATGCAGAGTGTGTGTGCATATAATGCAGAGTGTATGTGTATATAATGCACACACTCTACATTATATACACACACATCTGCATTTTAGGTGCAAGAGGGTGACTCAGATTGATGGGAGTCTGACTCCCTTTTCTGACTCCCTGTATTTAATACAGAGTGTGTGCATTAAATACACACACACTCTGCATTAAATACAGGGAGTTAGAAAAGGGAGTCAGACTCCCATCAATTGGGCATTATTATTATTTTTTTATTTTAATATTTGAATACTTTTTTAAATCATTTTTTTTGTCCCCCCCTCCCTACTTCATACTTGGCCAGGGAGGGGGGCTGTACAGGGGGAGGGGAGGCTGTCTAGGTGGAGGGGGGGCTGTCCAGGGGAGGGGGGGCTGTCCAGCGGTAGGGGGGGCTGTCCAGGGGTAGGGGGGGCTGTCCAGGTGGATGGGGGGGGGGGCTGTCCAGGGGGAGGGGGAGCTGTGAAGGGGGTCCGGTACTTACTGCCAGTCTCGCGGTCTGCTCCCAGTGTAAATCTCGCGGCCCGCGTATCTCGCGAGATTTACACTGGGAGCTTAACAGAGGAGCCGCGCGGACGTGCTGGGAGCTGACCGGAGCTGCTGTAAAGGTAAGTAACAGCTTCTCCGGCCCCCAACATGGCATGGTCTGTATTATGGCAATGTAAGTTGCCATAATACAGACCTAGACTCGAGTATAAGACGAGGGGGCTTTTTGAGCACAAAAATATGTGCCAAAAAACTCGTCTTATACTCGAGTATATACGGTATATTATATAAGGCACCTACTATCTCCCTATCTTCTCCTCCACATTATGATGGTAATATTCAAGAATGTCGGTATTTCTCAATCAGATTGAGTACCACTGCTGATAATATGGATAGATGATCTCATAATAACTGCCAGCATTGAAACAATACTCAAGAAAGTAAAGAAAATGCTTACAACCAAATTCAAGATGAAAGACTTTGGAAGAATCAAACTTTTTTAGGCATTGGCTTCAAACAATGTGCTGGTCTATTAAAGAGGACCAAAGCAGGTCAAAGATTCTATAGCTGTTT